>NC_086376.1:19136753-19456003 GCF_036588685.1 Mytilus trossulus
CGCCGAAAGTGCCAGTTTGATATTCAAAATATACAGTGAAAACCTACCTGAGATCGCTTAAATGAGTGTGAGATCCCCGTGGTCTTTCAATGTCCATTAAATTTAATTAAATCATAGACTCTGTATATGTAAAGGTTGTATTCGAAGGATTACCCAGAATATTGTCATATTCGATATCTATGGAGGGCTTATATTGTCACTTTTCACTTAAAAAATATCAAAATTTTAGGACAAAAGGCACAGGGCAATGGTGATAGCTCCCTGATCTTTCAATCTGTCTAATATTAAGCAGACATTTAGTCAATAGGTAGATACAAATGTGACTAAAAGGAATTTGGGTACACTTCCTGTCTTTTATGTTTACGGAGCGCCCAAAGTGCCAGTTTGATATTCAAAATATACAGTGAAACCCTACCTGAGACCGTTTAAATGAGTGTGAGACCCCCCTGGTCTTTCAATGTCCGTAAAATTTAATTCAATCATAGACTCTGTATATGTTAAGGTTGTATTAGAAGGATTTCCCAGAATATTGTCATATTCGATATCTATGGAGGGCTTATATTGTCACTTTTCACTTAAATATTATCAAAATTTTAGGACAAAAGGCACAGGTTAATGGTAATGGCTCCCTGATCTTTCAATCTGTCTAATATTAAGCAGACATTTAGTCAATAGGTAGATACAAACGTGACTAAAAGGAATTTGGGTACACTTCCTGTCTTTTATGTTTACGGAGCGCCCAAAGTGCCAGTTTGATATTCAAAATATACAGTGAAACCCTACCTTAAACCGTTTAAATGAGTGTGAGACCCCCGTGGTCTTTCAATGTCCGTAAAATTTAATTCAATCATAGACTCTGTATATAAACGTTGTATTAGAAGGATTTACCAGAATATTGTCATATTCGATATCTATGGAGGGCTTATATTGTCACTTTTCACTTAAAAATTATCAAAATTTTAGGACAAAGGGCACAGGGCAATGGTGATAGCTCCCTGATCTTTCAATCTGTCTAATATTAAGCAGACATTTAGTCAATAGGTAGATACAAACGTGACTAAAAGGAATTTGGGTACACTTCCTGTCTTTTATGTTTACGGAGCGCCCAAAGTGCCAGTTTGATATTCAAAATATACAGTGAAACCCTACCTGAGACCGTTTAAATGAGTGTGAGACCCCCCTGGTCTTTCAATGTCCATAAAATTTAATTCAATCATAGACTCTGTATATGTAAAGATTGTATTAGAAGGATTTCCCAGAATATTGTCATATTCGATATCTATGGAGGGCTTATATTGTCACTTTTCACTTAAAAATTATCAAAATTTTAGGACAAAGGGCACAGGGCAATGGTGATAGCTCCCTGGTCTTTCAATCTGTCTAATATTAAGCAGACATTTAGTCAATAGGTAGATACAAACGTGACTAAAAGGAATTTGGGTACACTTCCTGTCTTTCATGTTTACGGAGCGCCTAAAGTGCCAGTTGGATATTCAAAATATAGAAAACCTACCTGAGATCGCTTAAATGAGTGTGAGACCCCCTGGTCTTTCAATGTCCGTAAAATTTAATTAAATCATAGACTCTGTATATGTAAAGGTTTTATTAGAAGGATTTCCCAGAATATTGTCATCTTCGATATCTATGGAGGGCTTATATTGTCACTTTTCACTTAAAAATCATCCAAATTTTAGGACAAAGGGCACAGGGCAATGGTGATAGCTCCCTGATCTTTCAATCTGTCTAATATTAAGCAGACATTTAGTCAATAGGTAGATACAAACGTGACTAAAAAGAATTTGGGTGCACTTCCTGTCTTTCATGTTTACGGAGCGCCCAAAGTGCCAGTTGGATGTTCAAAATATACATTGAAAACCTACCTGAGACCGTTTAAATGAGTGTGAGACCCCCCTGGTCTTTCAATGTCCGTAAAATTTAAATAAATCATAGACTCTGTATATGTAAAGGTTGTTTTAGAAGGATTTCCAAGAATATCGTCATATTCGATATCTATGGAGGGCTTATATTGTCACTTTTCACTTAAAAATTATCAAAATTTTAGGACAAAGGGCACAGGGCAATGGTGATAATTCCCTGGTCTTTCAATCTGTCTAATATTAAGCAGAAATTTAGTCAATAGGTAGATACAAACGTGACTAAAAGGAATTTGGGTACACTTCCTGTCTTTCATGTTTACGGAGCGCCCAAAGTGCCAGTTGGATATTCAAAATATACAGTGAAAACCTACCTGAGACCGCTTAAATGAGTGTGAGACCCCCTTGGTCTTTCAATGTCCGTAAAATTTAATTAAATCATAGACTCTGTATATATAAAGGTTGCATTAGAAGGATTTCCCAGAATATTGTCATATTCGATATCTATGGAGGGCTTATATTGTCACTTTTCACTTAAAAATTATCAAAATTTTAGGACAAAGGGCACAGGGCAATGGTGATAGCCCCCTGATCTTTCAATTTGCCTTACATTAAGCAAAGATTTAGTTAATAGGTAGACAAACATTATAACCTTATGTTGGAAGGGGCAACTTTCCCCACTTGAGGTTGTGAGATCGAGATTAAGCAAGCAGGTGACCACAGTCATGGCAAAGAGAGAGACCCAATTGAGCTCTGCAAATTATGAGCTATTGGATGAAAAAACCAAGCGCACCGGGTATGATTACCACGAATTTTATAGTTTTTTTTATATGGACGATAGGATAGAAAGATCAAAAACCGGGTCTAAAAACCATTGAATTGGGGATAGCGGTTTTGGGTGACCTAAATTGATTTCAATTTGGATTGTTAGGATAAAGACATGGATCCAACAGCTAAAATTAGCTCGAATTAGTTGTTGAAAACGTCAAAGCCCTGAGAGGTATTATCAAAATGAAGCACCTCCGATAGTACTCCCAGATAAGAAAAGATCAGTTGATTAAGTTGATCGGAACGAAGACCAACATTATTTGAGCGTTGTCCCAACCCTATACGAGGAAGGATATTATCACCCAGGTCAAATAGCATGGGTTGCGAGGGGTTAAAAGTATGTCTAAAGATCAACTACTGTAGATATTACCGGAAAAGATCAGAGAAGATAGGAAAGCCATTGGGGATAAAATTGAGGTACATCCACTGAAGAAAGTCTTTAAAGATGTATTTACTAACTGAAAGATGACCCCAATTATTGACATAGAGGTGCAGACTTTCCTTGAGGTCTCTTGAATCTCAAGGATGGAAATTATAGACGATTGGGCATTGAAAGGATAGAAAGTCAATATGATGCTGCACTGTGAAGATTAACTAAACAGGTAAGATGGATGATGAGAACGTGGGATTCTTATACTAGGGAAACTCGATTTTCACTTCTACCACGTGCACGGACTTGCTTAAAACACTCGAGGAGATGGATGAAAAGATCGGAGAAAAGACAGTGGACCTCTGAAAAAAGTGGCTGGACATCGAAGGCAATTGTTAAATTTCAAGTCAATTTTAACAAAAACCGACCTATGGGCCGGCGTGGATCAAAGCCAAGAAGGCTGTAATCAATGTGAAAAATAACGACGAGAAGTGTTTCAATACTTTTGACCTTGCACCATAACGAGGTAGACCCAAAACAAACAGACAGGGTTACACAGAGCTCAATCTGGTTAGCCTTAAGGATATTAATAAATTTGAGAAAGCCAATTCTATCCTGGCGGTTAATGTATTTAGAAAGATGATAGTGAATTATACCCGCTGCGCATTTCAAACGTTGGTGAACAACGGGAAAGAGAACTCAACTTACTGCTGATCGAAGGCTACAGGTGCTTGACCCACTTTTATAGCAAGGAAGTCCTGGACACCAACAAAGAGTGTTGCGTCACCCACAAGACAGTCAAGACCGAGCTGCCCAAAAAGGGGACATACCAGATGACCTTTGTCAACAACACCCACTCGATGAGAGTCCCTTTGGTGGTGTAAGCGGACTTTGAGTGCTTTGATTTACAGATAAGGTTGACACCAAAAATATATGGTAGAAATACACAGTTAGAAGTTTAGTTTCGCATTATGGTCATGGTGAATTTTTTAAATATGAAAGTTTTTGTACAATAAAATAGATTTATAGATAATTAAAGAATAATATAGCCTTCTTAATGGGATTATATGAACATTTAGATTGTTTTTAGAATGTTTTATATGGCATTTATCTGTTTGACAGTCCGTATTTCCCTATCCGTAACACCCATAAATTATTGTATTGTTTATCAACAAAAATTTATTGATCGATCTTTCCAATTCAATTTTATGGAAAAACGAGCAGAAATGCATGTGTTTGCTTAACGTCCAGTGGCAAATATTTCATGCATATTCAGGACGAGACCAAGTTAACAATAAATACAATAGGTAGGTTGATGCAATAGAGGCCATCTGGGATGATGGTCGGGGAAATTTGGACTGCCACTGGAAAATGAGTGTATTGGATAGGGACAGAAATTTTGCCTTGCAACAGGCAACCTCAAAGAGTTGTTGCAAGGGTTCTTAACGTGCAAAGAGTGTGGCACTCTCTTTAAACGAGGCATCGGATATAACGTCCCCCGTCTGACCGGACGTGACTTCGAAATTGATACATCCCGCACAGCCAAACGGACGCCCCAATTCGGCAAGCGTTTTACTGTCGGTCGGGAGAAGACCAAGTTACCATATTTCTATACCCCAGTCACCCTTGGGGTGTATATAAACAAGAAGATGGGATTTGATTACCAATGAGACAATTATCCACAAAAGACCAAAATGACACATACATTAGCAACTATAGGTCAATGTACGGCATTCAACAAAGTCCATACCGCATAGTCAGCTATAAAAAGCCCCGATAAGACAATGTAAAACTATTCAAACGAGAAAAATAACGCATAAACAAACGACAACCACTGAACTACAGGCTCCTGACTTGGGACAGGCACATACATAAATAATGTGGCGGGGTTACACATGTTAGCGGGATCCCAACCCTCCCCTAACCTGGGACAGTGGTATATATAACAGTACAACATAAGAACGAACTATCATCATCATTGAAAGTGGCTTAACTCATCAGATGGACAAGTGGACGTGGGCGGGTAATGTCTATGGTTTCAGGAAAGGTATCCTGTTCAAACCAACGCCTAGGGGCGTTCAAACAAACGCTTAGGGGAGTTCACGACAACGCTATAAATAATGAAGTTTATAAAGATTACAGACCCTAAACAGTGTGAGGCGCTCGCAAGGGAGTTGCAAGAGATCAAGCGGAAGATTCGAGCCAGTTACATGCAGCATCGACTCCCGAAGATTGTACTCATTTCCAATGTATTAAGCCTGTGGTTGAGGCTCAGCAAGAGGCAGCTTCACCGATCACCACAACGATCTAATACCTTCCTGCAGCAGTGACAGTCCTCCCTCCTCCACCGTTGGACCACCCATTTCCCATTGCAGCACCTACAGACACCATCCTCGGACCTTGAGCACAGCATGGTGTGCAGCTCAGTAACAATCCTTCCGCATACCACACCTTTGGATCGCGAACTGAAAACGATGGTATCTTCATCGGAAGCTAACCAGTTACTTCTGACGGCGATAATATTTTTGTGGAAGGTATGAGGTACAAAGTAACCCTTGACCTCTGGGAACTCATGGTGAAAAAGAAACCAGAATCGTTCGAGCCCGACGTTTTTAAGAACTTGTTGACTATGCAGAGCTCCTGAGCAGTTCCGGTGCCATGTGCCATGTATCAAGGTAATTAACCCTCTCGAGAACCCGAAGGCGATAAAGAGTTACAAGTGGACGAATATTGTGTCGCACATCTAAAGCAAGATAAGCATTATAGCGGACTTCAAACCGTATCTCTACGCTCCGACTTTGACCAGATCCTCTATCGCTGCAACGCTGCCTACTGTGCTGGAAAAAATGGTGTGCGCAACGAGACTGTGGCGATCCTCGATGCCATGACGAAAGGTGAACACATCAGCATCAAAGAATATAAGCAACCCCATCGTAATATTCTGTAAATAAATGTTAAGAATTAAGAAAGGTTTTGCTTTGACACTATCGCCGTTATCGCTGGTCGCATGTTCATCACCTCTACTGTCAAGACCTTGGAAAGTGAGGCTATGATCGCTGCCACCTATGCAGCCATGATAGAATTTGAAAAGGTGGTAGCCAAAGTCGTCGACCATGACGTTGACAAAGTGAACCGCCCTCGAAATCCCAGTGTCCAACGCAGCAAGCCCAATCAACAGCTCAGTGTTGAACGCAGTAAGCTCCACAACCAAACCCAGTTAAACAATCTCATCTCTGGTCGAGGAATCGCTACCATTCACGACTTCCTCCAAAGCTATAAATAAATACATAATGTCTGACATCCTTACAATCACAGAAGGGTTGACCTTCGATGAAAGTCTTCAAAAATATTAATACCAGGTTCACGATTTCGAACCTTAACCTGGCGCCCAACTTACCTACTCTGGAGCGGAGATCCGAATCAACATTGCAGGACCTGTTCCTCCACTCAACCGAGCGTTATCTCTGAGTAGAAGGGCGACTTCAAACGCACGACGGTACTGCATATGCAGACGTTAATCTCATTCACAATGGTATCATGTATCTCTTCAAAATTATCTGTTATCGACTTTCCGGCCAGCAGATTGAACACATTAACGACCCCGGCATCGCCACTACTATGCTGGGAATGTTAACCTACCCCGACGACTTCTCTAACTCGTAGGGTCTCAACCAACTGTGGCATAAGGATTTTTCCACCAATGCCGAGGCTGAGAACACTAGATTTGCAGCCTGCCATGGATACATTATCACCAAGCACACTAACAAAGGATCGTACTCGTTTGCCATCCCCCTGAAACGTATTTTGGGATGATTACAACAAAATAGTGTACGGGTTCAGGCACGAACTGCCACTAGTTCGCAATTCAGATGCAAATACCATTCTTAGGGCAGCCGCCGTCAATAACGTGGCAAACATAATCCTTATTAAGATCTCTTGGTTCCTCCCTCACGTCACTCTTGCAGACGAAAACAGGATGCAACTGTACAAAACCATCCAGAATAAATCCAAGATCCACTGTGGATTTCGCATGAGACAGTGCGATTTCATAGCCATTCCCCAAGCCTCACAGTTTAACTGCCGCCTAGCTGCCAATAGTGGTCACGAAAAGCCTAGATATATCATCGTTGCCTTCCAAATTAAACCGACAGAGATAATGATAAAACCCACAATACTACCGTGTTCAATCACTGTCGATTGCAAAATATCCATGTCACCCTCAAAGCTGAACGCTACTCAGCCGTCCACTTGAATGCCGTTTTTTCACAAAACAAGGTCGCCAGAGTGTTCAAGGAGGCTGTAGACTTCAGAAAGAAATTCGAAAATATTGATACCCTCCTCAGTAACGGAGGTGTCAATCCCTCTGATTTCATTTACCTATAGCCGCAGTTCGTCATCGATGTAAGTCATCAGTCCGAGTGGACATCCAGATTCGAGCGGAATTCAAGCGTAATGTTCCCTCCAACACCGAAGCATTTGCACTTGCAATCTCCGTAGGAGTCCTCCAGTTCGAATCGGACGGAACGTCGTGTTTTAATAAATAAAACACCATACTGTTGCAGAAAATCATCGACAACACAGACCCAAAAAGATGGGTTTCATCCTTGTCTCTGGAAACGATAGTCGCATTCTTACCCGGTGGTTCACCCCCTCCCCCAACTACAATTTTTGGAATAGAACACTATATTGGGATTTAAGCGACAGCTCAACACATTTGATCGGTCAACAAACGGTTACAAAGAGGGTTAATGCATTGTTAGCATCAACAAAGCATCAACAGCATCCTAGTAAACAGTGGCATCACCAATGGAAGCTACGTAAACGGCACCCAACATTCCACTATCTACAGCTTTTCCCTCGCAATCGATCCCGGGGTAAAGATAATTCAAACACAACAAAAACATGGCGTACTTACCCGTGACCTTGACAGCCATCATTCGCATGCAGACATACCTCACCGATCAAGACGGCGATCATATCAATCTCCGCAGTGAACATCTCATCATCCGCTTTCATCTTCGTGAGGTATGAATGAATAGTCTATCAAAATACGGTTTGAACTTGATAAAGGGTCAAGCTAATAAATCACAGAGAGCAGCCCTGTCACCATTCGTTTATCCCACACAAACCTGCAAGGTAAACACGCGACAGATTGAAAAGATCACCAAGCTCCTACAAAAAGGTTCTAGTGGTATGTCTCTGATAATGAGCACTACCCAATTGAAGAAAACATTCAAAAAGAAAGTGGATTCCTTTCCATGTTAGCGGGAAGGGCAATACGAGCCCTTCCTATGTTGGCGAACACAATTCTGCCAGAATGAGGTGTTGGAGCCCTAAGTTTCCTGTGTGAAATAGCCGCCAACAATGCATCTGGACCTGGATTTTACATCAAAAGGGGTGGTTGTGTGAGCTGTGTGAAGGTGCGTGGTAAAGGTCTGTTTATCTTTCCCCGCCAAGCTAACTTCAACCTATGGTGACAGTTTGTACCTGAAACAAGGTCCTCGATTCTACTAGGCTTCTGGTCTAATCTGATCTGGAGCAAACAGTCCGTTCAAGAACATTTCTCTTTTAATACAATCTATATATATATATAAACGAGTCTAAATTGAAAACTACGTTCAAACCTATGACTGCGTTGGATAAAAACCGCAGTTTTTATACGTGTGCATGTCAAACAAATTTCGTTGTAGAAGGGTCTAAAAACAGCACAAACAACATTTTCCAAAAGACCAAAAGAGTGAAAAAGTATATTTAAACAAAACGCATTTGACTAGTCTGTCAAATGCGTTTTGTTTAAATATACTTTTTCACTCTTTTGGTCTTTTGGAAAATATATATATATAATCGAAATATAGATTGTTGGTGTCCGTTTATATGTAAAATTGGTACCTTTGGGGTAATAAATTCTTTGGGGTAATTGAAAAAAATTCGCCCAAAGGTTTGTACTAATTTCAACCTGTTATGTTAATGTTATCATTTTGTGGTTTTAATATGATATACAGCTAGATAATATCTCCCCAAAACGCTTCCAAACATTTAAATCGGACAACTATTTGAACAATTATCGGTTTATGAAATATGACCGTCTGTAAAGTGCATATCTAGCTGGAGTTATAAACGGGCGTTTGGGCTAATTCGCCTTTTTTGGTTTTCCACCAAAAAAACTGATATATATCACTTATATTATTATTTGAGTAAATTGGTGGGAACTTTCTGCAGTTTTCGATTAATTTTCTCCAAGAAATTGTAAGAAATAGAAAAAATATTCGACATATATATGAGTAGCACGTCTGAAATTTCACATATATTCTTTCGAAGATCTTATTCGGAACACCTTTGGATTCATTCGCTTCGATTAAATAGGACAAAATGGCAGCTTGCAGGTAAAATCGTTCCGTTATATAATCATTATTTTATATGTCAATCTTTCAACTGAATTTTAACGTATTGTTGCAGATAGATGTATTTTTGATGGATTGAAGAAAAAAGGGTTTTTTTTTATCTTTTTATTGTTTATTCGTTACTCATGCATGTTGGTTGTACGGAAGCTTGCTTCTGACTGTTTTGTCGGATATTTAAATTATAAATCATGCATGTAAATAAAGAAATATACTCCTTCTTCAACAAGTCAAAGATTTAAGATATTTTATATTTGTTTTCTGTTTAACAAGACGATTGTTTAGTCAGGTGATGAGATCCAGTGAAATTGATATACTTGTGAAATTTGAGCTTTAAAAATTGCCACTTTGACCTTTTGGATGCATCAGCCGTCTGGTGTCTGTCTGCCTGTTGCATATCTGGTGGTAGATCACATTGGCGGATCCAGGGGAGTTTGAAGCTTTAAATGGGGACATAATTATTGTTGGAATACCCCCCCCCCCCCTTTTTTTTAAATTGCTGGATCCTCCCCTGGATCATTCTTATGGTCTTCTTATGATATACAATGTACAACTTAAACTCAAGGATCTGTGGCATGAAGGACATCAATATGCATATGCGAGTGTGTTACTTGGTTGTCTTTTAAGTTTTAGATGTACATTATGTTTTTTCTGTTTATTCATTTATTCCTTGGCGCAAATGGCTTCTTCAGATATTCATGATATATATTTTCAAACATGTTTCTGTCATTTTTGTAAAACATAACAAGTCTGGTTTCCTTTCTTAGTTATTGTAGGGAGTCCATCATGTCTAGCAGTTGTCACATACCTTGCAGCCCTTCTTTGTATAAAAAAAATTGTTCTATTTATTCGTGTTAGTACTAAGACATGTAAGACAAAATGGTAGATGGATTTTTTTGCGAATTTTCTTTTCGTACGAATAATATTTTGTCAGCCTGAACTTCTTTCAACTGGTGGCTGTATAAATGGTCTGTTGATTTTTTGATAGGTTTCTTCCTGTTTGTTTCCCTTTAGACATTGCATTGGTCATGTTGGTGGGGATAAAATTGCATACACCATGATTTTTCCAATATTGCAAGTGTTTCCGATAGGCATGTTTGTAAAATTTTAGCATGGATAGACTCCATGTCTGATTTGCTTACCTGGCCCATAGGGCCAAGTGAGCTTTTCTCATCTTTTCACGTCAGTCTTCATCGTCCATTGTCTTTAACCATGTTTACATATATTATTAACTTTTAATTTTTAATTTACAAAAATTTTTAATTTACAAAAATCTAACCAAACTTGGCCACAATCATCATTAGGGTATCTTGTTTAAGAAATGTGTCCATTGACCCGGGCAACCAACCAAGATGGGCACCATAGCTAAAAATAGAACATAAGGGGAAAATGTAGATTTTGGCTTTTAACTCTGAAACCAAAGCTTTTATGAGTAAATCTGACACGGTTAAAATTGTTTATCAAGCTAAGATTTATCTGTCCTGAAATATTCAGGGGAATCTGACACCTGGTTGTTGGGTTGCCCCTGGGCTGAATTAGTAATTTTAAGGAAATTTTGCCGTTTTTGGTTATTATCTTGAAAAGTATCATAGATAGAGATAGCCTGTAAAAGCAATAATGTTCAGCAAAGTAAGATCTACAAATCAGTCAGCATGACTAAAATGGTCAAGTGACCCCTAAAGAAGTTATTGACCTTTATAGTCAATTTTCAACAATTTTTGGTATACAATTGCTTTAGAGCAATCTGTAGACTTATACCGATGGCTCAGAGCATTACCCTCACGTCAATCTTTTTATTCTAAACATTAAGGAACATCTCAGATACTTACATGACTTATGATTGTCTTGCTTTAATTCGGTAAGTTGGGTAAATTAGTAGGGTTTATTAAACATAGTAAAATGATGTCCATCTATAATAAAGCAGGTGAAATTGATAATCAGCAGTACTAAGAAATACCTCGGCCTGGTTAAGGCCAAAACAAATTTTAAATAACTTTTTTCAAATTGGCACATACTGTTTAAAAATGCATATTAGGATCAAGAAATATCAACAAAAACATGAAAAACATGAAGATTTTTATGTGATGACGTCACAATTAGGTATTATATATACTGTTTTCACAAAAACGATGAAAAATACAGAGTTTATACAGTTTGCTATCTTTATACAATGTATCTGTTGTGAAAACATATCAGCCAAGAAACAACAAAATAATCATAATAATTTAACAGATGCTTTATTACAACTTTTATGCTATTAACAAAATATCACCAAAGTTGTTTCTTAGGTTGGCACTTCCTTTTCAATCTAAAATATACTTAAAAATTTGAAGAACAACAAAGAAAATCAAGAAATTTTACAAATTATGCACATGATGCAAATTAAGTCATGATTTGTTGCCTTGGTAACTCGTTCAATGTCCAAAATTGTTTTCCTTTTTCTGTATACCTTGTATCTTAGATATTGTACAGTAATTTAAAAATATGTACATGATAACTTTTAAATTAACAGTAATTTTTGGAAAGGGCCAAGTTTATTAAAGATAGAGAAAATTGTAAGTAGCAAGAATTTTCAATAAAGTAAGATCTTCAAACACATCGCATCACCAAAACACTATTTGCTCATGAATCCATCTGTGTCCTTTAATTAATATGCACATAGAACAAGGTGAGCGACACAGGCTCTTTAAAGCCTCTAGTTAAATGATGCCATATAAAAAAGAAGATGTGATATTATTGCCAATGAGACAACTATCCACAAAAGATCAAAATGACACAAACATTAACAACTATACATTGTAGGTAATCGTACGGCCTTCAACAATGAGCAAAGCCCATACTGCATAGTCAGCTATAAAAGGCCAAGAAAAGACAATGTAAATCAATCCAAAGGAGAAAAATAACGGCCTTATTTATGTAAAAAAATTAATGAAAAACAAATATGTACATGTACATGTACATATAACACATAGACAAACGAACTACTGAATTACAGGCTCCTGACGACTTGGTACAGGTACATACATTTTTTGTACATAAATAATGTGGCGGGGTTAAACGTGTAAGCCGGATCCCAACCCTCCCCTAACCAGCTGGGACAGTGGTATAACAGTACAACATAAGAAGGACCTATAAAAATCAGTTGATAAAGGCTTACGTATTGTTATGCGTTTACTTTTCTACATGGGCTAGAGGTATAGGGGGAGGGTTTAGATCTCACAAACATGTTAAACCCCGCCACATTTTTGCGCCTATCCCAAGTCTTGTATCATTTTAATTTTAGATCTTGTGTACAATTTGGAAATTAGTATGGCATTCATTATCACTGAACTAGTAAATATATTTTTTTAGGGGCCAGCTGAAGGACACCTCTGGGTGCGGGAATTTTTCGATACAGTGAAGACCTGTTGGTGAGCTTCTGCTGTTGTTTTTATCCAAGGTCAGGTTGTTGTCTCTTTGACACATTCTCCATTTCCATTCTCAATTTTATTAACTTGTCAGATAGACAAAAAATACAAGTGGACGTGGCTGGGTACTTAAACATCCCGACACAAAAAGACACAATGAACAGATGTGAGCTCGAGAGTACTCACAGTTATCTGACACAGCTAGTTCAAAGCCATTAACAACTAATAAAAAATCATGCAACTAAGACTAAACAATCAATCTGTACACATCCAACATCCAATGGATTTAGTGTAAAGACGTCTTAAACAGCCAGAGAAAAACATGACCTTGTGCAATGCCAAGTTACAGGTATCGACAGATTGTAGATCCATGAATATGTATACATGTATGTATATAACATACCAGTAATATTTAGTTAATCTTTTAATCTACTGATATCAAAATCAATATTTATACCAATAAAACAATGTTCAATGATCTTATTACAGTGTTGAATTGGTAACCTTTTAGAATAAGTTATTTAAGGGAGCGACAAGTTTACATGGATCATTTCTAAATTTCTGGGCACTGTTAACAACATTTCCGTAAAAATGAGGATGTGCTATCCGGTATGAAATAAGTTTGCTACAGGTACAATCAAGCTTCAAAACAAATCTTAATATCTATCATGTCTATGGAAAAATTCAGTAAAGGTTTTAAGTAATTTATGGTAAAGATATCCATGATATCCCTGGTTTTAATAATTTACCAGTAATACATAGGTTGCGTTCGTTAAAATTAAAAACGTCATAACAGACATGGGCATAACAAACAAGTTGTGAAATATAAACACGGTAAGATGGTGCCAAAGGAACATCACCATTTAAAAATGAAAAAAATAACAATAGGGAAAGAAAAGTTGTCTCTTGTGTTGTAAATTTTAGAGTGTAGTTTCCTGTTTAAAACCGAAATATCTAAATCCAGGAAAGGACAGTTATTACCGAATAAATTTGATTTATTTAAAGTAAGATCCTTAGGGTAAATTTCAGCAGTATATTGAGAAAATTCTTGATTATTTAATGAACAATGATGAAAAAATATCATCAAGATAACGGTAAGTGTTGTTGAATTTATCAAATAAATTTCGATGGGTCTTTGTTGAGTTTAGTCATTAACTGTGATTCGTAACAGTAAAAAAACAAGTCATAGAACATATTCATAGAAAAGTAACTCTCTGACAGAATGTATAAGTACAGAGCTACGTCATATGTAATACAGAAACACAAAAACCCATATGGAAAAAGCATTTTAACAAAAACGAAAGACAGGCCTAAACACTTTTATTACAAAATATATATCAAATCCAAAAACAAATGTTGAGTGCATCTAATTCATCCCATCTTAGCTAGGTAAAGTAAATAGTAATGTATTTGTTGAAATTGCGAGATAATAATATCATTTTGCAGATCCCTTTTGCTTAGAAACTAAAAGACAAATAGAAGAATTAATGTGTTCTTATCAAATCTATCTACTACTTTGAATTGTAAGATGCACTCTGAGAATGAAAAAAATCTTTAATATCGAATAGATTTTATTTTGATAGAAGAACTTCAACATATTTCATAGAAGTTTGCAGTCTTTCAATTTATGGTTATTTAAATCTTTCTAAAATGTGAACTAGTAAAAATCATCGTACTTTTTTTCAACAAAACCTTTGTAAGTATTTCTTGGTACTGCTGATTATCCATTACACCTGCTTTATTATAGATGGACATCATTTTACTATGTTTAATGAACAAAATTGATGGAAATACTAAATTCTTTGTTTTTCAATTTTGACAAAATGCAAGACACCATTTTGTGAACTTTAAACTGGTCCTTCACTTTTGCTTGTGCAAAAATAATCATGAATATATTATAATGCCTACCAATGTTAAAACTACAATAAACATGATAAAGTATTTCTTAATATATATTATTTTTAGATAATCCCCCAATATCATGTCAGAATAGAGTAGCCTTACTTCATTTTTTATACTTTCACAATTCTTATACAGACTCTGACAAGAGTGTAGATACAATTGTAAATATTGCCATTTTACATGATCCCATGCTTAATTTTCAAAATCATCCATATTGCTGCATCTTTGTTAGCCATGGATTACATGTACTTTCAAGTCCCCCTCTTCTGATTTGATTTAACACAAAGGTAATGTAATAAGATCAAAAATACATGAAATATATATATTTATCATATACTCAGACTAAATAACATATCATTTTTACTGTGTGATAATAGCATTTAATTAACGTAAATTCCATATTTTTCGATTGGTGCTTGGCGGGCTGATATGAAAAGTTTATCATTTGCTTCGATTGTTATCGCATGCCTTTCCGTAACATTATCGCATGGCATTCCGGTGATACTCGGAAAATTCCGGAAAATACACCTCAATGCAACGTTTTCAGTGAAAACACATCAATTTACAAAGAAGTGTACAAAACAATATTTGGATACTTGAGAATATATTGTGTAAAATAATTAGAAAAAAAAGAAACAAACAAATTATTAAAAATAATTGCATTTTTAAAACAGTTTCAAACATATTAATTTAGAAAGTTGCTTATTATATATTTTGTCGATTCATCTATAACAAAATATTTTTCTTCTCTGTTGAGCAGATGATCGAAAGTATTCATATCGAATGAACTTAATTATGAGTCCGACGTCCGTAATCTTTTCACTCTTTGAACTCTATCTGGTAACCACGTAAAATGATTAATTATGATTTTAGCCATATGATTTTAGCCGTTATTATTCTCCATTGTTGAAGCATATGATAAAAAGATCATAACATGTCATTTTTCTTATCGCATGTATTATCAGCCCTGGGTCAATATCAGCCCTTGAGCCATGCGGCTTTTGGGCTGATATTGCACCTAGGGCTGATAATACATGCGATATGAAAAATACCATGTTATAATCTGATAACATTGTACATGAATATAATCACAAAAAGATGTGTTATCGTTACCAATAAGACAACTCTCCATTCAAGCCCCAATGAGTACTAATGTGAAACAATTCAGGTAGGACGAACTTATTGCCAGTCTAATATAAAAAGATTAACAAGCTACATGTACAACCACTAAAGATACTGAGTCGGGACAGGCATATTGTGCATATAGTATAACTGCAGTTAGGTTAAACGTATTTGATGGATCCAAATTTTAAACCCTCTCTCTAACCTGAGATAGTGGTGTTAAAGCACAAAAATAAAAAAACATTTAAAACTCTTTTGTAGGGGTTTTTACTCATCAGATGCATGATTCAGATCAATACAGTGGTGTCTGCATAAAAAAAGTTGATGGGAGAATGATGTTTATCAAAGGTAGGGTTTGAACTGGGTAAGAGAATGACAATAGAACAAAATAAATCTTGTAATTTTATAGGGTGTTTTTCAAGGGTTTAAGATGTTTTTAGAACTTTATAGTTAATACAAGTGTTGATTTTGGACTTCATCATGTTCATTATGCGCTGGATGTCACTTTAACTTCAACAAAAATAGAATATACATGTATGGGGTTTTTCAATATGCTGAATCTAACCATGTATTTAGATTTTTAATATTTTGGCCCGGTTAGAATTAAATTGCTCCACATTGAGATCGAAACATCTAAAGGGTGTAAAATTGTACGTTATTTGATTTCATCAGAAATTGAATTTTGGGGTTCTATGATATGCTGAATCTAACCATGTAATTAGATTGTGGGTATTGGACCATAATTTAAAATTTTGAAGTTTCGAAGTTTCGAAGTTTAAGATCTTAGACAAAATTCATTCTGTGATAGAAACCTATGTTGTGTCAACTATTTAATCACAATCCAAATTCAGAGCTATATCAAGCTTAATTGTTGTGTTAATACTTGCCCCAACTGTTCATGGTTGGACCTCTGCGGTCATATAAAGCTGGGCACTGCGGAGCATATGGTTAAATGGGGAAAAAATGCAAATGAATTTACAGTAACTTGTGTATAGTCAGGTTTGTATAAAATTTAAATCAATTAGATTATTAATTAAAGTTATTAAAAAGTTTTCAAATTTTAGATTTTTGAAATTATGATCCAAGTTTTTAGAATATCAAACAGATCATTCAAGTAAACCATTGTATATATTGCCCAAAAAATTTGTGCTACCATTATAATCATTGTATATTTATGAGACTTTTTCAGTGTACCAGGGTTCGATTCCCTGCCTAGGAAATCATCATAGTGCTGGTGCAAAGTGGGCAAATATCCTAGTGGCCCCGCACTGATTAAAGTCTCTTTTATACTTTGTCTTTATTATTTTTTTGTACATGAAGTTATAAATGTGAATGAAAAGAGGGATACCTTACAAAAAGAACCCCAAAAAGTATTTTATTGATAATGCATGCCATTGTATTAAAATTACATTTGTCAATGTGAATGAAAAGAGGGATACCTTACAAAAAGAACCCCAAAAAGTATTTTATTGATAATGCATGCCATTGTATTAAAATTACATTTGTAAATGTACATGTTTGTCATGCATGGTAGAAAAAATATATATGTTTTTTGCATGGTAATAATTTGGCCTCAAACATCACTGATGAAAACTATTTGTTGATCTGCACATCTGGTGCAGCGAAATTGGTATTTTAACATTATTCCCTACAAACATGACAAAGGCCTACACGGACAAGTATATTAAATATAAATGCTATACTATTTGTTCACATTTAAGGTTGATGTAAACAAAGAAAAGAAAATTCAACAGATGAGGCTTTTTGACAAGAAGTGTTATTTTGAAATGATTTTTAGCCAGCAAATCAAGGTTAACAGGCATCTAGAGAAATTTGCACAGCAACATGGAGGAGAAAAACCATCAATCCTTGCAAATCTTGCTGGACGGAATTGAGATTTTTTAGCACAAGCAACAATTCATGGAAAAAACTATGAAAAAAAGCTCTAGGTGTAATACCACCATTGATTTTCCCCTATTAGTCTTTGTTAAATTTGCACTTTTCAAAAAATTGTGCAGAATTTATCTTTGTTTCAAATAAAGAAATACTTGGCATGAGTAAAGTTTTAACCTGTCCAGTTCTATAGAAAAAGTTTCACATCACATTCCATTGCATATAAGAAAACAACCATCATTGGAAGTTAACCAATCAAATTTCTCCCCTTATTATACCCCACGCAACGAGTTGCGGAGGGTATAATGTTTTTGACTCGTCAGTCCGTCTGTCAGTCCGTCCGTCAGTCCTGTTTCTTGTCATCGCAACTCCTCTCAAACCACACAACAGAATTTCACGAAACCTGTTCAGATAATAAGGACATACTATGTAGTTGTGCAGATCAACGGGAAATTGCGATTCCCTTTTGAACTTATTTGCCTCAATGTACTTCTGCAACAGTTTGTCATCTTAACTCCTCTGAAACCACACAACAGAATTTCATGAAATTTTGTAGATAATAAGGACATACTATTAAGATGTGCATATTGGCAGGAAATTAATTTTTCTTATACAATTTATTTTTCTTACACTTATTTAATTTCTCCAATGACATGTGGGGACGTGGGGTATGTGAGCGTGCTCACTAAGGTTCTTTAATTCTATCTGTGTACAAGGTTTAGTCACCATGTAACCTCAAGATGACAACATTTTCTATAGAAATCACAAATAAAAAATAATGGTGCTTTGAAATACCAAAGACATATGTTTATGACACAGAAATAGTTTTACTGCAATAAAATGTAAGATTAATTACCTACAACGGTCAAATTCAAGGGAATATTTTTTTAGACCTACTTTTGTATGCAACCAGATGTGACGTTCCATGATTTGGTGGTATTGCACCTAAATCAAAATCAAAACTGAAAACTTCTTGATGACAAACTGTTGCAGAAGTACATTGAAGCAAATAAGTTCAAAGGGGCGTAACTCCTAGAAAAAAAATTGAATCGCACTTTCCCGTCGATATGCACAACTACAAAGTATGTTCTTATTATCTGAAAAGGTTTCGTGAAATTCTGTTTTGTGGTTTGAGAGGAGTTGCGATGACAAACTGTTGCAGTAGTACATTGAAGCAAATAAGTTCAAAGGGGCGTTACTCCTAGAAAAAAATTGAATCGAAATTTCCCGTCAATATGCACAACTACAAAGTATGTCCTTATTATCTGAAAAGGTTTTGTGAAATTCTGTTGTGTGGTTTGAGAGGAGTTGCAATGACAAACTGTTGCAGTAGTACATTGAAGCAAATAAGTTCAAAGGGGCGTAACTCCTAGAAAAAAAATTGAATCGCAATTTCCAGTCAATATGCACAACTACATAGTATGTCCTTATTATCTGAAAAGGTTTCTTGAAATTCTGTTGTGTGATTTGAGAGGAGTTGCGATGACAAACTGTTGCAGTAGTACATTAAAGTATATAAGTTCAAAGGGGCGTAACTCCTAGAAAAAAAATTGAATCGCAATTTCCCGTCGATATGCATAACTATAAAGTATGTCCTTAAGTTATTATCTGAAAAGGTTTCGTGAAATTCTGTATCAGAGCTGCATCAATTTTAGATATTGTGTCCAAACTAATCACATTAAATTTTGTTTAAATTGCGACCTCTGCAGTCGCAGCCAGGTACACCAAATATACCCAATGTATAAAGTTATAAAGTGTATAGGAAATGTAAACCAAGTACATTCAATGTATCACCGGTTATATATGGTCCAATGTACACACCAAATATTGTGCACGAAGTAAACGCCCTGTATACGACATGTACAGGGTTTATGCCTTATGTATTACGGTGACATCCCATTAGTCCGACAACCATTATTCCGACAGCCCATTACTCCGACAGCCCACTATTTCGACAGCCCATTACTCCGACAGCCCATTATTCCGACAACCCATTACTCCGACAGCCCATTATTCCGACAATGCGTTTTTCTTATGTGTATTGGTAAATTTTCTTTAAAAAGACCAACTCCGTTCTTTATGATATGTGTGGTTGTCCGTCTTGATTACAATTACTTTTTCCATGCGGGATATTTGTCTCAGTATATTGGAGTTAATACAAATGCTAATGGCAACTGCTCAGTCTTTACCCACGTCCCATATTCGTTTTAAGTGTAAAGGTACTTTATCTATCTTAATATTTCGTTGTTTGTGTGTCCACTATCAGTATGTGCTGTTCTAGTTCACTATTTGTTCGCATGTGTGTCTCGATCTACCTTCTTTATAAAAAAAGAAGATGTGGTATGATTGCAAATAACACAACCATTCACAAGAGACCAACATGACACAGACATTAACAACTATAGGTCACCGTACGCCTTCAACAACGAGCAAAGCCCATACCGCATAGTCCACTAAAAAAGGCCCCGATATGACAATGTAAAACAATTCAAACGAGAAAACTAAAGGCCTTATTTGTATAAAAAATGAACGAAAAACAAATATGTAACACATAAACAAACGACAACCACTGAATAACAGGCTCCTGACTTGGGACAGGCAGATACATAAATAATGTGGCGGGGTTAAACATGATAGCGGGATCCCAACCCTCCCCTAACCTGGGACAGGGGTATTACAGTTCAACATAAGAACGAACTATAAAAATCAGTTGAAAAAGGCTAAACTCATCAGATGGACAATAAAACAAGTGAATGTGGCTGCATGGGAACATGTACATCCCGACAACAAAAAGACACTAGGAACATATCTGAGAGTATTCGGAGTTATCAGAAAGCACTGTAGTTCATAGCCACTAACAACTAATAAAAAAATCATGCATCTAAGACTTTTAAACTAGACCTTCGGCTCCCCCTTTTCGCGTATCAGGGGATTGATGTTTTCCCCACTATTAACTACATATAAAATAAATACTAGAACACACCCGCGAAATCGCGGGCATTCAGAGCGTAGTTTAAAGTATGTAAAGTGTTGTTGGATGAATTTTTTAAAAAATTGAATGACTGGAGCAAAAAAAGTATCATAAGTCATAGGTTATTGAGGACAGGAAAATACTTTTTTTTTTATCCCTCCTCCTTTATTTCCAATTATCCCATTTTTTGGTTTTCTATCAATTTCAATATGAACATACATTTAGTATGTTATGAACATTCAAGTAAGGAGCCTGTAATTCGGTGGTTGTTGTTTGTTTATGTGTTACATATTTGTTTTTCGTTCATATTTCTGTACATAAATAAGGTCGCTAGTTTCCTGGTTTGAATTGTTTTACATTGTCAGTTCGGGGTCTTTTAAAGCTAAGTATGCGGAAGGGCTTTGTTCGTTGTTGAAGGTCGTACAGTAAGCTATAATTGTTAATATCTGTGACATATTGGTCTCTTGTGGAGAGTTGCTTCAACATGGCAATCATACCACATCTTCTTTCTTTTGTAATCAATGAATTTTGTAAAAGATTTAATGACTGGAGAATTTCAGAAAAGGTATCAAAACTTCACATGACTATTTTTAGCGCTTATCTGTATATCATGAACATTCATTACTATATAAATATAGCGTATTTACTTTCGATTCTAAGTTTACTAATCGATCCATAGTGGTCATTGATATACTAGTATACAGACCCTCTCTATTTAATAAAGTAAAAAATCTAAGACAATGTGTGACATTCTTGTCCTGCTTGTGTCTTTGTCATATTGTCTAATTTTAAAAACATAGTACATTATGTGTTTTGTTGGAAACTTGACATTTGTTTTTCATTTAAAACATTTTTCAAGAAGAAGAAAAATATTTAAATATTATTGATTTTAAGAAAGGTAGGTCATATGTTAATTCACAATCAGTGCTCTTCCATTACATTAAGAATTGGAAATGCTCGATACTAAAACAATCGTTTTGTACAGCTGACAAAGTTGAGGATGGGAGTTATTTTTCAATCGAATGCTCACTTCATAATAATTTGAGGGTGGAACTCTTTCACCATATTTCTAGCACATGTAAGAACTTTAAAAAGTCAGATAAATAAGATAAATTTTGTTAACACAAGAAAACTTTACTATTATGGGGGGAAATGATGATTACATTCAATTTGTTAGTTCTTTTGACGATTATGGATTACATGTCTTGATACTGACTGTAATTTGATATCCATGTGTTAGTTGGGTTTTTTTCTATTTTGTCTTGGCTCCGATTGTGACCGAGGCTTATAGGGCTATAAAGATAATTATATCGTATTAGTATTGTAATGTTTTAATGTCATGAATGTTGACCCAATCATTAGACCGCCGCTTCGAAAAAGTGGGGTAGACTGTTTTACCTCTGTCTGTCGTATCGTCTAACCGTCCATCCGTCAGTTTGTCCGTCCGTCCCATAAATATTTTCGTTCCATCTTTTTTCATGAACTACATTACAAGGATTTCTGAAAGGTTAATTGAAGTCGGCTGTGGCGTGTGATACTTTTTCAAATTGATTACGCATTACATGTGACAGCCAAGTTGAAAACTGTCGTCACATTTTACTCAGGAACTACAAGAAATTATTTCTGAAATTTGATTTCAATATTTTTATAAGTCAGTTATACTGTGTGATGCTTTTTCCTGTCTACCGAAATGTTTGGGCGGGGTTGTCATCAGTAGCTCGTACCACCAATGGTTGTTCTTGATTTATACATGTATGCTCTTTAAGATCCTTTAATTTGGAAAATGACATATTCTTTTCTGTTTTATTCTATATATATACAGATTTCGAATTGAGTATATATAGAAAGTATTCGAACTACCTTAGCCTCATGTTATATATACGGGATTATTTCTTAAAATATGTTAAAATATTACATATCTAAACGTAATAATACAGACAGACACATTTTATTTTCCCCTGATACCATCAGTGTCGGACTTATGGGTTGTCGGAGTTTTGGGCTGTCGGAGTAATGGGTTGTCGGACTTTTGGGTTGTCGGACTAATGGGTTGTCGGACCATTTGGGCTGTCGGACTAATGGGCTGTCGAAATAATGGCGTGTAACCATGTATTACGCGTACACCGAATATACACAATGCATAAAGTGTACACGCCATGTAAACCAAGTACTTCCAATGTATCACCGGTTATATATGGTCCAACATACACATCAAGTATTGTACACAAAGTAAACGCCCTGTATACTGCGTATACGACAAGTACAGGGTGTATGTCTGATGTATAAAAGTGTATAGGCCATGTATCACCGGTTGTATATGGTTCAATGTACTCACCAATATTGTGCACAAAGTAAACGCCCTGTATACGACATTTACAGGGAGTATGCCTAATGTATTAGCTGTACACGTCATGTTCACCAGATATATCCAATGTATAAAGGGTACATCCAATGTATCACCGGTTATATATGGTCCAATGTATAAATATATATATTAGTTACCATGCGTCTTCATGCAAAATATTCATACCTAGAGAGTACAGTCCCCTCTTCTGGAATGCAGTCCTTCTTTAAATATATATATGAAAGCATGCGTCTTCATCCAAATTATTCATAATAGAGATTGCAGTCCTCTCTTTATGAGTGCAGTCCTCCTTTGAATATATATAGGTAACCATGCGTTTTCATTTAAATTATTCATATACAAGTGAGTGCAGTCCTCCTTTCAATATATTTAAGAAATAATTCATGGGGCATACATCAAAGTCAAAAGAAAAGAAAATATGATTGCTTGGAATAAGTAGAATGTTCTATAAAATAAAAAATAAATGTTATGTCAGTTTGAACTTGAGAACTTGTGCATTTCCACTGCACACAATTATCATACCATCATAACATATATGAGAAGAACATAACCCGTGCCATGCCAACAACTGGTATATTAAAAGTAAATGTGTTAAGTTCCGATGCAAAGACCCCGGGCTATAAGCGAATAAATTAAAAATTATTCAGCTTATTGGTTAAGTGGTTTGAGAGTAAAAGATCTTTGAAATAGTCTACACTGAAGGACGGACAACAGAAGCGACAAAAGACACCAAGTTATTGCAAAAACTTAATAGATATAGGATGATGTGGTGTGAGTGCCAATGAGACAACTCTCCATCCAAATAAAAATTAATAAAAATAAACCATTATAGGTCATGGCCTTCAACACGGAACCTTGGCTCACATCGAACAACAAGCTATATAGGGCCCCAAAATTACTGATGTAAAACCATTCAAAAGGGAAAACCAACAGTCTAATTATATTTAGGGAAAGGTGAGCTAAAAAGTTTTCAAGGAACTCTGGTAATATTAATCAATACAATTGAAATCACTGCAAAATTGACAAAAAAAAGCATAAATTTGTTTACCTCCATCTTTACTGTAACTTTCATTTTGACTGGCATCTCCTGCATCTAAACCAACTGACATAAAAAAAATAATATTATAAATCACTGAAATTTTGCAAATAAGCTACACAAATAATTGTAAAAACTAGGATTACACCCAAAAATTATCTAAATATCTTCTTAAAAGGGCAATAACTCTTATAAAAGATGGTTGACAATTTCGGTCATTCTTACTTTTAAGTAAATTTTAATTGTTGATTTTTTTTTACTGTTTTCAATTTCACTTTACCTGTAAATAAATTCAAGACAATAATTGAAACTGTAAAAATAATCATCATTACAGGGTCGGTAACCCAACAATATGTTGTCAATTTGTTATAAAATTTCAAGAACACAAAGATTTGGACTTGTTCACATTATTCATTAAGCTGGGGTCACACATTCACGATGTTTACTACCGTCCTTGACAGGACCATTCCCGATTGAAATTTATTAAAAGTATGATCAAGATCCTGTGAATCGTGGATGGAAATTCAAACTTAAATTTAAATTTGTAAAAAAAATAATTTGATCACGACAACAATCAGATAGTGTTCAGGAAACGTCGATATTCAACCGTTTCAAAGCGAATTAGTCCCGATAATCCCGTTCTGAATCCGCTTCTAATCCGATTTGTATTTTTCGCCGGGTAAAATTCGACCGAGTCTTTCACGATTCCGTTCCGACTTTACCGAATGTAATCCGACTGAGATCAGACAGTGACCAGACAGTGAACCGACACTGACGGAAGTTATCCGTTCGAAAACTGTCGGCATATTCTGGATGATCAGGTACTGTCGGAACGTAATCCTATCACGGTCCGCTCCATCGCATTGCAAACGGCTTTGTCTGGTCTCAGTCGTATTGTATTCTGTAATTGTCGGGACTCCGACGTGGGTATCATTGACGAATTTCGTATTAATAACGGGACGGTTTCGGAACGGTTTCGGCAAAAACGGTTCGCAATCAACAAGACCTGGATGCAATCTGGACTCAATCGGCAGAAAAAAAGCTATGAAAAATTACTCCAGATCATTTCCGTTCCACAGGACACCGTCCAGAATACACAAGACATTGTTCGGAATTCGATCCGATACAGCAGAATCTGTCACGACATAGCCACGATTGTAATCCGACTAGACAAAATCGGCTGAGTTGCCCCGAATGTTACGGGACGCACCTTACTGTCGGGATGCTTGGCCGAACTATTCGGACCCTTCCCGACCCGTAGGAATCTGTTACGAACTAAAACGACTGCGTTCAGACAATGATAGGACATTCCAGATAATTGAGGATACTAATCCGACTTTTCACTTTTCGTGTCGTATTGCTGTCTGATCTCAAACGGGAGCAAAAATCGGCAATGTGTGAACCCCGCATTAAATAAATTCATAAATTCAGATCACTGAAAAAAATACATTCTTAACTTCATAAAAAAAAGCCTAGTTTAGATAATTACTAAAATCTACTCTTAATGTTCTACAAACCCTACATAAAAAAATGATTCAAATAAATATACCCATAGAGGATTTAAGTGGCATATACAAGAGAGCACAGTCTTTGGAGTGCAGTCCTCCTTTCAATATATTTATAAGTAATCATGCGTCCTCATGCAAATTATTTATATACTAGAGAGTGCACCTTCTCTTTAGAAGTGCAGTCCTCCTCTTGATATATTTATAGATTATTACATGACATTTTCCATATGGCCCTGGTATTAGCCCTAGACTCCCATATCAAGCCAGAGGGCTTAAGCCCGAGGGCTTGATATGGGTCGTGGGCTGATACCATGGACCCTATGAAAAATGACATGTAATAATCTATTTATCATATATTTTTAAGTAAAAGAAAATAAATAGCTTACATCAAATTATGTTTGATATTTCTTCAAAAATCAAAAAGATGTTTAACGAAAAAAAAAATGTATCACTGTGAGTTAAAAAAAAGTTCGTATCACAGTACAGTAGATAAATAACGTTTTATGAAAAGTTTCAGAAATAATTAACAATAAATATATTAATTCTAAGAATTGCAAACATTAAAAAACTTCAAAGTTTTACATTACAAATGTTAAAAAATGCTTTAAGAAGAATCCTATATTATCGCTACTCATTCCAGTGTGGCTTCATATATTTTCTAAATTCTTTCTAAATTCTTTCTAAATTCTTGGGCCTATAAAGGCCCTCGGGCTGATATTGATGTCTCGGGATGATACGACATATGATACGGATTTTGCCATGTATTATTCTCTATATACATATATATGTAACCATGCCGGTCTTCATGCAAATTATTCATATATACTAGAGAATGCAGTCCTCTCTTTTTGAGTGCAGTCCTATGGAACGCCACGACTGCCTTATGTTAATAATCAGCATTATACGCAGTGTTCACAGCATTATATGAAGTGATCACAGCATTATATGCAGTGCTCACAACATTATATGAAGCGATCACAGCATTATAAGCAGTGCTCACAGCATTATATGCAGTGTTCACAACATTATATGAAGTGCTCACAACATTATATTAAGTGCTCTCAACATTATATTAAGTGCTCACAACATTATATTAAGTGCTCAAAACATTATATTAAGTGCTCACAACATTATATTAAGTGTTCACAACATTATACGTTTTTTGTTGTATGATGAGATTGATGTATGATGAGATTTATGAATGATGAGATCATTCGGTAAACTTCGTTTTTTAGCGGAAATTACCGAATCCATAATTGGTAAATTACGGTAATGCCCAGCAAACAAATTTAAAAAGTTATTAAAATCATGTTATCATAAGGTAGCATGCAATATTTAAAACTGATTGAAATAAGTAAGGAAAAGATGAAACTGAGAGGTGAATGATTGAAGTAGTTCTGTTCGTCGTAAGAAATACGAATGGCAAAATGTAAGTTAAATAATAAAAAGTTTATTTAATGAAATATCGTAGTAAAATTTGTATGATATATTCTCGAGTTCATTTCCTACTGAAGAAATTTAGCAAGGTGCCACTTTATAGTCCGTACTCAGTTTTAAAAAGCTTAATTACCTTTTAAATAAAACAGTCAGCTTTCTATAACACATAGGTGCCATATTACGCTAGCTTATATATGTCATGATAGAGTCATTTTTGGCATCGATTTTCAGAATTTGGCATTTTTACATGAGTAAGTATCTAACAGATATGGAAAATGCAGTTTAAAGCATTTCACTGTAGGTGTTAAACATAACTTTACATCAATTATTCCATTTTTTACAAGCTTTTTAGCACGGCAAGTACTAAGATTGTCTTCTAAATATGATCAGCAGTCTTATATAGAAATTTAAACTTTCATAGAAAAATTTACCCTTTCAAGACCCTGTTTAACATTTTCATTTAAAGTTATCATCTCTTATGAAAATTGAGTTTGTGGTGATGAATAAAACATTTACTACGTTTGTTCGTCAGTTTGCACGGTACATACATGTATATAATATTATATAAAAGTGGTATGCTTGCCAATGAAACAACTTTCCACAAGAGACAAAATGACATCACAGAAATTTTTAACAGATAAACGGCCACAGTACGACCTTCAACAATGAGGAAAGCCCATACCGGATAGTCAGCTATAGTAGGCCCCGAAATGATTAACGAAAAATATTCCTAACTTATGTACAAACAAACGATCGAAAAACTAACATGTATATACATGTAACACATTAATTAACAAACGACAACCACTGAAATAAAGGCTCCTCCTGACTTGGGACGGCCACATATATGCAAAATGTGGCGGGTTTTAACATGTTAGCGGGATGTTGGTATCCTCCCTCTAACCTGGGACAGTGGCGTAACAGAACAACATAAGAACGAACTATGAAAATCAGTTGTAAAAGGCTTGTTAGTTTTCTCGTTTGAATTGTTTTACATGGTCGTATCGGGGCCTTTTATAGCTGACTATGCGGTATGGGCTTTGCTCATTGTTGAAGGCCGTACAATGACCTATAGTTGTTAATGTTTGTGTCATTTTTGTATTTTGTGGATAGTTGTCTCATTGGCAATCATACCACATCTTCTTTTTTATATTAACTCATTAGATGGGTACAAATATAAATACATATGATCTAACAAGAAAATAGAGTGAACGTGCATGTGGGCGGGTACTTGTATATCCCAACAATAAAAAGACACTATAAGTACTGATCTAAGAGTATATATAACTAATATAGTACCATGCTGTTGATTAAAAATAACATCACTCCAGACCCTTTTGTTTTCCACATAATTAATATTGCCAATAATTAAGAAGTTCCGGGTCGAATCGATACCAATAATATATTCACCTGTTAACTATTACATTATCTGTACGTTCCGCATCTGACAGGAGTACCACGAAACGCTGTATTTAAGATTTTGCTATATACACGGGTCGTATATACAGGGTTGAAACTACTACTTAATTCAATCATTGTCACATTGTTCCCGATTGTAGTACTTTAATCAGTATGACTTTCTAAGATGACAATACGAATAATAAAAATCTGGACTTAAAATAAGGCGTATAGGTACAGCATGTACAGTTTTCAATTTGTTAGACGTAAAACAGCGAATCAAAGATTCAATTTTATTCATAACTCATAAAGGACAAAACTGTTGATTAAAAAATACTCCTTTCCAGAGACTTTTGTTTTCCAAACAAAATCAATAATACCAATATTAAATTGACAAGTTCCAGGTCGACGGGTTCAAACAGAAAGATGTTAAAAGCAGAGAAAACTTCATCTTATAATCGGCATGACTTTATCAGATGACAATACCAATACTAAAATAAGGCTTACGCATAGTTATATTCTTTAATTCAGTCACAGACCCGCGATATCACGGATGTGTTCTAGTAAATATATATACATACTAAGTTGTGAATATGGTGAAACTAATCCTCAAAATAAGTTTAAAATGCCCTGGTGTAGAATAAACTTGGGTTAAATTGATCATACTTCTTAATTTACTTATTTCAATCCGTTTTAAATATTGTATACTGCCTTAATGATCACATATATAATTTTGTTTGCTGGGCATTAATTTACCGTAATTTACCAATTATGGCGGATTCGGTAATTTCCGCTAAAAAACGAAGTTTACCGAATGATCTCATCATTCATAAATCTCATCATACATCAATCTCATCATACAACAAAAAACGTATAATGTTGTGAACACTTAATATAATGTTGTGAGCACTCAATACAATGTTGTGAGCACTTAATATAATGTTGTGAGCACTTAATATAATGTTGTGAGCACTTCATATAATGTTGTGAACACTGCATATAATGCTGTGAGCACTGCATATAATGCTGTGATCACTTCATATAATGTTGTGAGCACTACATATAATGCTGTGATCACTTCATATAATGCTGTGAACACTGCGTATAATGCTGATTATTAATATAAGGCAGTCGTGGCGTTCCATACAGTCCTCCTTCAATCTTTTTTTATATGTAATCCAAATCGTCTGTCTTCATGCAAATTATTCATACACAAGAGAGTACGGTCCTCTCGTTAGGACTTCAGTCCTCCTTTAGTTTTCTATAAGTAACCGTGTGTCTTCATGCAAATTATTCATATACAAGAGAGTACAGTCCTCTCTTTTGGAGTTCAATCCTCATGCGCGTATCTACATGTACGTTTACGTCAAAACGCCCGGGCGTACACTTGAATTTTGAAAATAAAACAAATAATCGACATAGAATAAGAAAAACTGGTCAGAAGCACATCAACCTTGTGCTTCTCTATTCAATGAATTGTGATTTTAAATAAAAAGGGAATAAATTTATTCAAATAGATCATTTGATATATATTTGTTCGAATTTTTGTAAAAGTCTGAATCTTCTATGAATTCTACGTACTTTTCTTATACTTAAAGCAATTCACCATCTGCTCAGAGCCGATATGCTGTTTGTGTTTTTGTTGTAAGCCCTAGTCCTACTATGAGCCTATGATTTATGTCCCTAAAGCGAGACAAAGCAGCCGCAAATATTTAGGTTCCGAATGTGGATAAAGTCTTTTGAATATCGTGTGATGCATTCTCAACAACTTTATGTTTACCGAACACTTTTTACATGAGAGCCAAGTTGTAAATTTTCGTCAAATTTTAAAAACTACAATACAATGATTTCTGAACTTTTGTATCAAGGTTTATATAAGTCAGTTATACTGTGTGGTGCTATTTTAGAATCACAACACAACAACTTCCTGTCTACCAAGATATTTGACAGGGTATCATCAGTAGCTCGCACCATCACTAGTTGGTCTTAATTTGTTTGCTCTTTATAGACCCTGTAATTTGGAAAATGAAATATTCTTTTGAGGCTCCCGCAGGGTAAAAAACGACCTCCGACCTCCGGGCTTTTTAGAGGCGACTTCCGACCTGAGGGCCTTCTAAAAACGACCTGCGACCTTGCCATTTTTATCGCGATGTTTTCCTATGTGGTTCTTTGTCGCTACTTCTGTTATCTGACAGATCTGCAAAATTGCGCGCGATTACTGGTTCTCTGTCTCAGCCTATTCCCTAGCCTGGGATCCGGCCCAATCTAGCTGCGCGTCGTAATGGCCGGGTGGGGAACAAATACCCATTTGACTCTGAATCTAAAGTGAGGCTGAATAAATCTTTGCATAAATTTTTGATGTTTGATGTAAACCAGCGCAATTGGATTCCAATTGACACCTTGGACATGTGAAATTTTAAACTTTTAACTTTCTCACCAGGCGATTGCTGATAAGAATTAACCCTTTTCTGCTTACTAATTATCATCATACTACTAATTAGATATGATAACACTATACATCAATTCATAAAGAAAAATTATTACAGTCTAATTTTTAGCTCACCTGACCTGAAAGGTCAAGTGAGCTTTTCTCATCACTTGGCGTCCGTCGTCCGTCGTCCTGCGTCCGTCGTCTGTCGTCCGTCGTCCGTCGTCCGTAAACTTTTACAAAAATCTTCTCCTCTGAAACTACTGGGCCAAATTTAACCAAACTTAGCCACAATCATCCTTTGGGTATCTAGTTTTAAAAATGTGTCCGGTGACCTGGCCATCCAACCAAGATGGCCGCCATGGCTAAAAATAGAACACAGGGGTAAAATGTATATTTTGGCTTATATCTTTGAAACCAAAACATTTAGAGCAAATCTGACATGGGGTAAAACTGTTGATCAGGTCAAGATCTATCTGCCCTGAAATTTTCAGACGAATTGGACAACTTGTTGTTGGGTTGCTGCCCCTGAATTGGTTATTTTAAGGAAATTTTGCAGTTTTTGGCTATTATCTTGAATACTATTATAGATAGAGATAAACTGTAAACAGCAATAATGTTCAGCAAAGTTAGACCTACAAATAAGTCAACATGACCAAAATTGTCAGTCAACCCCTTAAGGAGTTATTGCCCTTTATAGTCAATTTTTAACAACTTTTCGTCATTTTTTGTAACTTGTACAAAAATCTTCTTCTCTGAAACTACATGGCCAAATTTAACCAAACTTGGCCACAATTATCATTGTGGTATATAGTTTAAAAAATGTGTCCGATGACCCCGCCTACCAAACAAAATGGCCGACATGGCTAAAATTAGAACATAGCGGTAAAATGCAGTTTTTGAATTATATCTTTGAAACTAAGACATTTAGGGCAAATCTTTCAAGATTTAAATGTCCATCAGAATAAGATCTTTCCCCTCACAAATTTTCAGATGAATCCGACAACTCGTTGTTGGGTTGCTGCCCTAAAATTGTTAATTTTAAGGAAATTTTGCAGTTTTTGGTTATTATCTTGAATACTATTATAGATAGAGATAAACTGTAAACAGCAATACTGTTCAGCAAAGTAAGATCTACAAATAAGTCAACATGATCAAAATTATTAGAGGACCCCTTTAGGAGTTATTGCCCTTTATAGTCAATATTGAACAACTTTTCGTCATTTTTGTAACTTGTACAAAAATCTTCCTTTCTGAAACTATGGGCCAAATTTAAACAAACTTGGCCACAATCATTACTAGGGTATCTATTTAAAAAAAGTGTCTAATGACCCCACCTACCAACCAAGATGACCGACATCAGTAAATACAGTAACAGGTGAGCGACACAGGCTCTTGAGAGCCTCTAGTTACTAATTGATGTTAAACAAGAATTGATTGGATACAGATGTAAAACAAACATTGAGGACAAAATTAGTATTAACCAATCATTGACAGGCAGTACATTGATACACGCCTGGCTATACTGAGAAGATTTGCCAGGACCCTAGGCTACCTATTCCCCCCTTCCCCCAAGACTGTACGTTCTTCCCACATGTAGAACTAGATCGGGATGAACAATCGGCTTGCGTCATCGGACCGATCTGATGAAATAAAATGCCCAAATTACATGTCTGTTATTAAACATAAACTGCTAACTGTTGGTCCCACCAACCATGATCAGCCATACTGTTTTTCCGGCCATCTCAGTCACAATTTTGTCTACTGTAGTCTGTATTATACCCCACTACACACAGTAGAGAAGTTTTACATGGCATGATGGTTTGATGTCCGTCCATACTTTCATCTGTAGTACCGTCCCATAGTGGTATCCAGATGAAAACTTCAGAACGGATCAAAGATTTATATCGTTTGTTCCCATTTGTTTAAGCCCTAGTCCTACTAGACCACGATCGCCCTCCGCTCGCCGCGATCAAAAATAAATTCAGATCGTGGTGAGGTCGCGGTATGAGCGGCTTGAAATGTAAATTTTCGTTGCTTTCACGATATGCTTCTACGTCCTCATTAATACGCTTCTACAACGATCCCGCTACGATTAGACCTCGTTCTCCGCTCATTTTGCGATCTCTACGCTTATCAAGATCTTTCTACGCTCATCACGTTCTCACTACGACCATACCACGAGTTATGCGATTGCAACACGATCTTACAACGCTTTTACTGCGATTATTACATACGTTCATACCGCGATCTTACTCTGTTATCTGTAATAACGCCAAACTCGTGTTCCATATCAACAACCTTCCATTCCTTCTATTTCTGAATAATACATGTACATAGATTTCTTGGAAACAATTATACATTCATGCCACCAAAATGTCAAACTGAAAGAACACATTCAAACGGGAAAACCAACGGTATAATCTATTATATGGTTGAGCCATTAGAAAAAAGGGACAAGAACTACATACAGACAAACAAAACCTGGATATGTAATATTTTTATGTGCAAATGACAATGAGAATGATGGTCGTAGTATGAAAGTAGTCAGGTCGTATGGAGAGTGTGATGAGGACGACAAGGGCGTGCTAGAATCGTACTATGCCTTGTTTCTTAAAAAAGAGAGGATTTTGAAAATAAATAACTCAGCCTTGATAATCACAAAAATAAATGGTTTGTTCTGTGGTTGTTTGAAAATAAATTACCTGACTTGCAATGTATTGTAAATAAATAACTCGGCAGGGTTTATCGAAAGTATGAGATGGCACAAGATTCTTCATAAATTCATCTTTTTACCCCAAAAAAAATCGGGAAACACTTCACAATTTTTTTTAACAATAAAAGTATAAATATTTCTTAAATATACTTGAAATGTCTGAAAATTGGTTTCTTTTAACTTGAGATATATTGTCTCAGGAAACCTTACCTCACTTTTATTCTAACAGGGCCGTAACTACATTGAGACAAATGCCTCATGTAGGAAATTTCAAAACGAAACGCTTGTCTCCATATCAAATTGTGTTCACGGCGAATGCCTTGCAAGAAGCAAGTTCTGTTTTCACTCAGACATAGCCCTGATTTTTCAGAATCAATGTTTCTTATTTTTTCAGTTTCAGGATCAATGTTTCTTATTTATTTGTCTTTTGTTCGTTGATTGCCCTTCTGCATTCTGTTGCATTCCTTTTTTAATCTAGTAATTTTGTTATGAACTTGATCATGAGTTTAAAAAAATAGCAGCCACAGACTTAACTATGTGAATTCCAATTTTGCTTAATCATGCACCTTGGTCTTTTTGTGTATTCTCTAGAAAGTCACTGAATTTATACATTTTGCTTTGAGACCAAAATATAGTAAAAAAATATTAAAACAAAACTTGCATTTTCAAATTATGACTGAAGGGTCTTCAGGACACCCAGAAAGCATGAATTTGCATCATTTGTTCTATAGCTTCTTGGGCCTTCAGTGGCTCCAAAACGCCTTAAAAAATGTTGCCTCGCTCCGCTCGGCGAAATATCTTGGCCAATACTTTTAAAAGAAGCAAGTTACAACAACAACAAAAATTCTATGTACGTATGAAATACATGCATATGCAGTTGGGAATATAAAAGATTCATTTCTGCAGACGATGATGATTAAATGGTACATAGTGAATTGACTATACATGTATTATTTAATAAATAAATCATTTAAAAATTTGATGTTTTCGAATATTACAAATAAAGTTGTGAAAATGAACCATCAGTTCCTTGCTTTAATGAAAATGAAAAATCTTGCTTCAATAGTGCAGAAAATGAATAAACTTTCCTGTTAGTTTACAAAAAAAAAATACCCCCCCCCCCCCAGGATATCTAATGGTCGTCCCCTAAGTCGAATCTTCATGAAAATTTGAACCGTACTTTGTATTTATCATAGCATGGCCTGACTAACAACTGTGTAAAAATTGGGGAGTCCAATATAAAATGGACATGAGTGCCGAGCGGGACACATCTGTCTTCAAGACATTTCCTTGTTGCCATCAGTCTATAGATCGTGTTCAAAGTATCAGTAGGTAAATCCAGCTCTACATCCCCGGTGATTTTGGGAACTTGCTCAATATGAATATTGGTTTGGATTAGTGATATACTGAATGTTTGGTTGAAACTACTGTTCTGAAAAATCGAAAAGTTCTGTTTTTGGTCTCAATATGGAAAAGAACGGATATGGGTTAATGGCACGAAGACATCACATATTAATCATTAAATGCCACACAAAATATAAATCTAGAGCTGACAACACGAACTTCAATAGAGCAGGAGCTTCTCGCTTACAGACGACCATCTCTTGATGGCCTCAAACAAAACAAGAACAACCCAGCCCAAGGGCACATCAATGACTTAAATAGACCCTTTAAATATAAAAACGACATCCGGCCTCTATGTTGGAAAAAACGACCTGCGACCTGTACATTTCCCTTAAAAACGACCTCGCGACCTTGCGACGAATTTATAAGCGACCTTGCGACCTGAGGGGGGTACCATGTGGGAGCCTCTCTTTTCTGTTCTAATCTATATATAGATTTTGAATTGAGCATGCAGAAAGTAATCGAATTACCTTAGTCGTATGTAATATGAACGGAGTTATTTCTTGAAGTATGTTATTACATCAACGTAATAATACAGACATACACTTTTTATTTTACCCCGATACGTATACCCTGATACTTGACTTGATAAGTGTCGGACTTATGGGTCGTCGGGGTATTTGGCTTTCGGAGCAATGAGTTGTTGGACTATTGGGTTGTCGGACTAATGAGGTGTCGGACAAATGGGTGTCGGACTAATGGGCTGTCGAAATAATGGCGTGTAACTTCAACGTATATATCCAATTAAAAAAGACTGTTCTATCTTGAATATGAATAATTTGTACGGCGGAAACGGAAAACTGAACGGAGACGGAAACGGAAGAAATAATTATATGAACAGAACATAAGGGGTAAAATGGAAAGAACTATGAAAATGAATAACGACTGAGGTACAAATAAAATCACACAACAACTATCTTGACAATAGAATAGGAGCTATATATCAAAGACAATAGCAAACAGTTTTGGAAATACACAACATTGACAGCTAAAACCCAAAAATGCTATAAAGACCACGTGGCATTCTTCTGCTCTAGGTAGATGTGTTCAACAATGAGAACTCTTCAACATTGTAGACTTAAAAAGTTCATGATAAAAATCTCTCTACCTTCTCTAGTTTCAACCAAAAACACAAGAGAAGATGAAAAGTCGTCCGTCAGTAAAGGTCCATCATTACTCTGAAAAGTCTACTTACATGTATTATATCGGAAATATTAACTTGTTTGTAGATCTTGTCTTGCTGATCATTTTTGTTTGAATAGTTTCTAGAATACTGATCGCAAAAACAACGTAGTTATCTATCCTGGGATCTTGTGTTTCAAAAACATAGTCTCAGTCAGCCTCTTGCCTTTGGTAGTCTTGTTAGATTTTTTGTTTTTGTTTTAATGGTCCACTTACGGTAAATGGGCATTATGAGTTCTGGACTGTGCGCCCGTCTGTTCGTTCGTTCGTCCGTCCGTCTCTTCGTCCGTTCCTTCCAGGTTAGAGCTTTTGGTCGATGTAGCTTTTGATGAAATAAGTTGATGTCCAATTAACTTGAAACACAGTACACATGTTCCCTGAACAAATCTTTCTAATTTAAATGCCAAATTATAGATCCCCCATTTTCTCGGTCCATTCAACATAGATAATGATAGTGCGGATGGGGCATCCGTGTACTGGGGACACATTCTTATTTGTGTATAATTCGGAGTTTAGTATGACGTCAATCATTACTGTAGTAGTATACATATTTGTTTAAGGGCCAACTGAAGTACGCCTCCGGGTGCGGGAGTTTATTGCTGCTTATAAGATCCATTGGTGGCCTTCGACTGTTGTCTTCTCTATGGTCGGTTTGTTGTCTCTTTGACACTTTCCCCTTGGTCATTTTCATCCATACCCTGCTTAACTTTTTCATTACTTTCTACTGGATGTCAACGAGTACTCGAGTACCAGAGTATTGATTACAAGGACCAAAATGATACTCGACTAAGGCAACAACCATTTTCTTATCGGGGGGGGGGGGGGGGGGGGGGTATGGGCTGGGATTTTTTGGAAACAAATATTTTGATGGCCTAGCTGAAAGAAAAAAAAAATGTTTTGCACTGTAGCTGAAAAAAAATGCGTGCTTTCACCTGCTTGAAAAAAAAATGTGCACTGCTGAATTTGAGAATAACAACAGTTATAAACATGAAATATGAAAAAAAGAAGATGTGGTATGATTGCCAATGAGACAACTATCCACAAAAGACTAAAATGACACAGACATTAACAACTATAGGTCACTGTACGGCCTTTAACAATGAGCAAAGCCCATACCGCATAGTCAGCTATAAAATAATGGTCCTTTTGTAACAGGGATAGATAAAGTAAAATAAGCAGTCTTTTAAAGGCCTTCGATTGTGTAGGACACATACTTGTATACCGGTTATTCGTTATACCTCTTTTTTGAATGGAATGTCAATTATCATAGTTGGAAACAGTGTATGTTTATAATTTGGAGCTACTCACTCTTTGCCATTACATATGGCAATGGTGGCCACTTCAATTGCAGTATTAAAATTCAAGGACTGAGGTTCCTGTAAGACGGACTCAGAGAATATCAATATGTAGAAAGTGGGTTAAAAAAACTACAGAGACAACAGCCAATGTCAGGATATAGATAGAGCCATGCACTTTACAATTTATATCAATTAAAAAATTAAAATGAATTCTATGTAAATTTTATGGTTTTGAGAGAAAAAAAATAAGTTTCTGTTCCACATGATAGGAAAAACATGTTTGCTTTCCTTCTCAAAAGAAAAAAATATTTTATCGAACGAAGGTTCTGAATTTTTTTTTATGAAAAAAATAAAAATTCGAATGTTATGTTTACGTAAAGCGGTCATTAAAAATTCCTGCGACCAGAGGTACGTGTAGAATATATGGACAAGAGCATATTTCCAACGAATACGATTTCCAGCCCAATTAATCTTAGTCACTCCCCAACTTATGTACCGTTAGAGCATGTAAGTTCACCAGTAAAACTGTAAGTTACCCAATAAATTTTAGAAATTGCTACGTCCAAGAAAAGTTGGCAAGATAATATTTTTTAATTAGTACAAATTCGTTGCACCATGTATCGACCCTCAGAAAATAATCAATGACATTAGTTCTAATCAACCCTTTTTAGTATTTTTAGGGCAGCTGAGGGTGAAACAAACATTTTTTATTTTCAGAATCAAAAACAAATTATTTTTTTCTCTCCCAAAACTGGAGAAAAACTTAAAAAAAAAAACCATAGCTCCCCCCCCCCCCCCCTAGAAAATCAAATGGTTGCTGCCTTAAAATCCGTCACTAATTTTATATGAAAACGGAAACTGCCTTTCGTCATTATAGACTGAGATTTTCACATGCTGGATTTTATCAAGAGCAGATGTCAGTCTTTATTTTCGTTGCGGTTACAACTTCCTGTAATTGTCGCTATTAATCAGAGTATATGTTGACCTTTGATCCTTTTTTATTTTAAGAATGTGTTTACGTCAGCTTTTTTTTAGAAAGGAATGGCAATTGGTGTAATCATAAGTTTAGTTCACTGGCTACATATATCTATTTAGTATTTTACATTGTCTTTTCGAAATTGAAATTTCTTAGTGATGAACAAGTTGACAAGGGTTAATTAAGCTTATTGTGGCAATCTAAAACACAATGTATGGTCCCTACAACACATATATTTGTGTGCTAAACTTATTTGCTTATCAGGTTTATAACCGTGTCTGAAATTAGAAAAAAAAGGTTGCATATCAATTCAATTCATCCTTTCGTGCCATAAAAATTAACTTATATGCTCCGCCGATTGCCACTAAAATGCAGCCATTTCGGGATTTTTCATCAGTAAAACTAGTATTTATATATATTTTTTTAGGGGTCAACTGAAGGACGCCTCCGGGTGAGAGAATTTCTCGCTACACTGAAGACCTATTGGTGACCTTCTGCTGTTGTCTGTTCTATTGTTTGGTTGTTGTCTCTTTGACACAACCCCCATTTCCATTCTCAATTCTCTTTCCAACTAAAAAGCGTCCGGAAGCGCTCGAGAGCGCACTGGAGAAGAAAAACCTCCCGGGGAAAGGAAAAAGCGCCCTTTCTAGTGGAAGGTAATTTGGCACCCGGGGGGGGGGGGGGGTTAAAATAATAATATTTTATAACAATAATGTTTTTCCTTAAAAAAAATAATCATTGGTTGTTTTGTCCTTAATATAAATGTGGCCTATGATGCCTAAAATCTAATATGTTCGCAATTGCATGGAGAACACTTTTTTATGCAGATGCTGATATACATTTATTATAATTTTTTTTATGAAACTAAATGTTTCAATGGTATGCATACATTTTTTTTGGTTAAAATTGAAACATTCATACTTGTTTTATTACAAATGTCTATTATCTGAATTTGAAAATTCCTTGTCTAAAATTAATAAAAATTAATGTGCTTAACTTATTTCATCAACACAAAGTTGTCTCATGCCAGTAAAATATCTATATACTTTTCCCCGGCGCATATTCTTTTCCGGGGCGCTATTTTTTATTCCCCGGGCGTTCCCGGGCGCATTTTTGTAGGACCCTCAATTCTATGATTTTAGCATGACAACCGATCTTTCTGTTAGTTCAACATAGCGTATGGTTGATTTTACATTTTCTTCTTTTATTCTGTTCGGCCGCCATTTTCAAAATAAAAAAAAATGCTACGTCTATGTAAGGCGTCTAACACTTTTGTAAAGTTTTATGAAGTTTTGAGCATTTTGACATTTTTGCCTTGTGTCTATGGTAGCGGCAGTCATTTTAGAAAGTCGAATGCCACATATGTCACCTAACCTCACCTTTTCTCTTCATGCCGGTCGGCATTTATGGCCATTATACACTTTTCCATTTTACACGGTCTTTAGTGAGTTCATTTACGTTTTTTATTGAGCTAAGGCTTCCAATTGATATTTTTTCGTGTTTTTTTTTTATGTTGTGATGTTATAATACTATTGTTTTAGAAAATAAAGGAGAAGGTTTGGTTCCATAATCATTAAAACGTTTAATTCCGCTGCAAATGTTGGTGTGAGCCAAAATTTGTTCCTGTGAAAAAAGTTTCAGTGGAACTTATATCACAGGGAGTTTGTCCTGGGAGAACGTTTTTCATAAATAATTTTAAAATAATTTGTTCCATCTCTATAAAATAAGTTCCACACTTTACCTGGTGAAATAAGTACAGGGTTGGTGAAATTTGTTCCTTGCTTAGTGAAATATGTTCCAGGTTTTTGAGATGTGTTAATTACCTGGTGAAATTAGTTCTGGGTTTGTGAACTCACCTGGTAAAATAAGTTCCTAGTCTGTGAAATATGATCCACTGGTTAAACAGGTTTTGATTTGACGGTCCCAAATCTCCGTTTTACTGTCTCCGCTACGCGTCGCCAGTAAAACTGCATTTGCGATCATCAATATAAAAAATGATGTGGTATGATTGCCAATGAGACAACTATCCACAAAAGACCAAAATGAAACAAACATTAACAACTATAGGTCACCGTACGGCCTTCAACAATGAGCATACTGCATAGTCAGCTATAAAAGGCCCCGATGAGACAATTCAATAAAACAATAAAACAATTCAAACGAGAAAACAAACGGCCTTATTTATGTAAAAAAAAATGAACGAACAACAAATATGTAACACATAAAAAACGACAACCACTGAATTACAGGATCCTGACTTGGGACAGGCACATACATTAGTAAATCTACAATTGACGATGGAAACTTTTCAACTACAGTACTGTTATTCCTTAAATGTAAATCGTCCAATTGGGACTGTGGACCTTAGCAAATGTTTCATCATATACGTTAAAAATATCAAAATGACAGTCCCACTTTTGAGACAGAAAAGACAAAAATAAGAAAAATCTTTCAGAAAAAAAAAATATAGTTCAAGATGAACATATGAACTAATTTAAAAGGACAAAATGATTGATCAATTATTCCAAAAGACATGAAGAAAAACAAGACACACTCTTTTGATTTTTTTCCATGACAAGTTTACTAGTATGCCTAAATACAGGGTCATGCCAGTAAACGGGAATGAGGAATATCACATAAAACATAGATACAAATTTTGGTCCATTTCTATCGATTTATCCTGTAGAACTTAACAGTCATGCCTACAATTGCACATGTATCTCATGCCAGTACACTCAATACATCATTTAGCTTGCATTATAAGTTAAGTGTACCAAGAAAATGTTTCGCTGTGCAATATGTTGCAAAGGTAATTATTTCGTGTTTCGTTTTCTTATATAGATAAGATCGTTGGTTTTCCCGTTTGAATAGTTTTAAACACTCGTACTTGTGTGGCCCTTTATAGCTTGTTGTTCGGTTTGAGCCAAGGCTTCGTGTTGAAGGCCGTGCCTTGACCTATAATTAATGGTTTACTTTTATAAATAGTTATTTGGATGGAGAGTTGTCGCATTGCCACTCATACCACAGCTTCCTATATCTATTTAGCTGCTATTCTTTCTTTAGTCCAGCTATTCCATCTGAGTGATGTTCTTTCACTCTCTACAGTTCGTCTTCAGGGAGTTTTAAAAAAAATGCCACATCTGTATTTGCCAGTATACATTTCTGTAAAGTTTTATACATTTTTGAAGAATATTTATAATTTCGATATTTTTGAACAGTTTCCATGGCAACATTGTAGATCTGAGAATCTCAAAACCATTGTTTTAATTCATCTTTTTTTTTTTAAACATGGACAACGACCTGTTCACGAGATGTTCCATTCAAAACAAACCCAGCTTTTAAAACAAATTGATTTTCGCAGCTGAACAACTTGAAGAGATCTTGCATGAAGAGATGACATTTGTCCCTGAATAAAAACTGGAACAAGACATTCCTTGTCTCCCCATCATTTGAGCAATGACGGTGACCTAACAGAGTCTGCACTTTATATAAGTATTCCATGTTTGCTTAAATGCTCTCAGTACATTGTGATGTAATGTTGCTTCGAAAGGTGGTGACTTGGCCATACCTTCTTCTTTTTCTGCTACAAGTCAAATTATCAATTAATTGAGACTAGAGAAATCTGCTGGTTTTGCTATGTATAAGGGCTAACAGCAAACTATTTAATACAAACCAAAGTATATTCTACGTTTCTCTCTAAGAAAAAAACAACTTATAATCAAAGTACTGAAGTACTGAACATCGGATGACCACAAGTTCTTGTGGATTGTCAAAAGTAAATGTCACAGAAAAAGATCACATCTCTATACCTGAAATTGAGTTTAATGTACAGAGATACTTTTTTTCTGATACAAGTTCGTGCGTGGAAGATGCATAAATGACAGGAAATTTAACCGCACCGTAATAACTACATGCATGGTATTGTAGTGATACACATTAGTATATTTGGTACTATAATTATACTTATATAATAATAGTCCAAGAGAATTATACACTGGTTTGTTGTTATATACTATAGTAACATAACAGTTACATAGTTACATGTATATATAGTATATATAATTTTCATCCATTTGTATATATATCATTCAATTATACTATTATAACAATTAGTTTGCGTGCAAGTGCAAGTGCACGGTGGCAACTATCCTGAAAAAAAAATTGATTTTTCAAAACGATTGGATATGATAAACCATTCATTTCCCCCCGAAAAAACAATAACAGAGTTACCGTTCGTTACCGGGAGCCAGTTATATTATCTAAATTTCTTACTTTTATATACATTTCTTACGACAAAACATTTTCATATCATTAATTTGTGTTAAAAAATTTTTTTTATGGGAATATATCAATTGAAAAAATAAATTTAAAACAAGCGATAAGGAATGTTATTTTTCACTAGATAGGGTCCATGTGGACCCTTTGGCTAAAATGGCCGTATTTTCACATCACAATTCACTCTGTGTGCAGACAAACCTGTACTTCTAGAAAAGTTTTAAGACATAGCATGCCCTAGATAAATAAATTTCAAAAATAAAAACTTAACAGGATTTTGCAGTGCTCTTTTTTCATTTCTCCAGAAGGTACCAAAATAAACTAAGTTGAGAAAGAGATTTAAGATCTTCCCCTCAGGTAATTATTGGATTGAACTGTTTTGTTTGAAATGGGCAATAGATGGACAATATATATGTACATTACATGACAATAATTGGTGACTTAACTGTGTACCGGAGTGGACCATATCAAGCAAAAAAAAGTACACTGCAAAATCCAGTTGAGTTATAAATTTTCTGAATTATACAATGCTTTTGAATTCTAGTTATCTAGGCATGCTTTGTATTCAAACTTTTCCAGATGCACAGGTTTGTCTGTACTAGTTCATAGTAAATTTTGAGGTGAAAATGCAGCCATTTTAGCCAAAAGGTCAACATGAACCATAGTGTCCGCATATCTATGATTTTTATAGATCGGTTGAAAACCCCCAAAAATCAGTCAAACTTCTCAGACTTGCTCCTGAGAACCTTATAAACTGTTCTTTCCTATACCGATCACTAACGATGTTGTACCATAAACCGATAAACGATGTGCAGCTTTGTTTGGAAGGGAAGGGGGCTGCTTCAATACTTAATTGATAGAGGGTTTCGCTAGAGCTCTGTTACCCCAACCTTTTTATATAATCTAAAACTTTATAAATGTAAACATTTTCATATATTGCGTACTGCAGTTAAAAATGAAACTGTTTCCCTTATTGTTTGGGTTTCATGTGGTGTCTAATGTAAGAATGGAATAACTTAGTGTCATGCAAAAGAGAAAAAAACTAGTTGATATATATATATACCGGAAAAAACTTGTAAAACTCACAGTGTCAAATAAAATCCCATTAATGTAAAAAAAATGTCGTTCAGTGTTAGATTATAATTTGTTAAATAAGGGACGACATCAAAAGATCGATGTAGGACAAAAAAACTTCATTCAAATAGTTTGGGGGTGGGGGTCAACATTGCTGCAAGTTTTGTTAATCTAAAATCGATTTTACATATATCCCTATTGGTCGATCAATTTTTCCAAAATTAAGTTAAGAGAGGGGGGTGTGGGGGTCAGTGAAAAAAACTATGTGAATTAAGTTTTTTATTCTTCATTGAACTTTTGATGTCATCCCTAAGACTGATCTACTATAACACATATAGTGTTATAGTAGTCTCATTATAAGACCATAATGAAATATAAATTCGATAAAAATATGAAAGAAGTTTAATAATCAACAAAAGGCATACTGAGAAAACACATATGGGGCGTATATACATGTATATAAACTGGTTGCGGGTGCAGGAATTTCTCGCTGCATTGAAGACCTGTTTGTGACCTTCTGCTGTTGTCTGTTCTATGGAGTTCTTGTCTCTTCAACACATTCCCCATTTCCATTCTCAATTTTATGGCAATAAGATAATATTTTGGAAAAATAGAGAATTTAATTTAAACTGTCAAATAATGTGTCATGCCTAGTATGCTAGTTTGTTTGTCGCAATGCGCTTCTTTCAGTCCGGAGAAGATTTCTCTTCCAAATTTGGTGTCCATGCAGCGTCTTATTATAATTAATATTTTAAAAACTTGTGGTATCAGGTTTGCCACTCCCCGAACGTTTCGTGAATGATTCAGGCCTCATCTTGTTAGAAATAGAGCCAAGAGTTTCCAAAAAATAGGACTTACCTAAAGCTAAAGTCATTTATGCTTTAGTGAAAACTGTTGTCGTGTAACTTCGATTGGCGTGAACGGCGTCAACAATTTTATATAAAAAAGAAGATGTGGTATGATTGCCAATGAGACAACTCTCCACAAGAGACCAAAATGACACAGAAATTAACAATTATATGTAACCGTATGCTCTAAACGACCCCGGAATGACAATGTAAAACAATTCAAACAAGGAAACTAACGGCCTTATTTATACAAAAAAATGAACGAAAAACAAATATGTAAAACATAAACAAACGACAGGCTCCTGACTTGGGACAGGCCGCACATTTATACATAATGTGGCGGGGTTAAACATGTTAGCGGGATCCCAGCTATCCCGACCTCTTACCTGGGACAGTGGTATAACAATACATCATAAGAACGAACTATAAAATTCAGTTGAAAAAGGCTTAACTCATCAGATGGACAAAAATACACGAGAACGTGGCCGGGTATTTGTACATCCCAACAACAAAAAGACACTAGGAACAGATCTGAAAGTACTCGCAGTTCACTGACAGGAACAGATCTGAGAGTACTCGCAGTTAACTGACAGCTAGTTCAAAGCCACTAACAAACAATAATCTGTTCATACTTTTAGTATCCGAAACAGAGTATCAAATTTACGGGTATAAAACATTTTTAGGAAAGAACCAGGACTATTTGTCCGGCCAGTACAATGCGCATGTCACTATTTGTGTGTGCGTGTAATATTATCTTCAGTAGCACCAGGGGGTAGCATATATGTTTGTAATCTTTATTGTAAGGGCCTTATCTTGTTACTGGTAATTGTAATAGTTTTTTCTTTCTTAATTTATATACTAGTACATAGTCCAATCTGGATTACGAATAATAAAAACAAATCATATATATTCCATATTTATTACTTCATCTATTTTATTTCCGTGATGTGGTCGAGGTGACACGGTGTGCTCTTTTTCCCAAATACCTCTTTTCTTTTTTCTCCAAACCCCACCTTTAATGTCCCCTATATGTCATAACCCACTTTTTATAATTATATATCCAACATCCCCACTTTTTGCACATGTATCCTCAAACCCCTCCCCTTAATATATATCCCATTCCAAGGGCTACTTGCAATATTCATTTTTGGAATATAATTATATTTTATTAAGTTAGACATGCCATTGTTAAGGCCTTTCTCAACAACTAGTACTCTTGATTTGAAAATCATTTCCACCATTCATTCGGCTGATTCGAGTCGAATTATTTAGTAAAACTATAGTTCTACGAGCAATTACATTTTATTTCCCATATTCCTTGTGATTTCAATTATTCTTGAGTCTCTCTCTTTTTTTTTATAGATTATATCATTCTTTGAAGTTCATACTTTCGTATGCCGTTGTCAAATTCTGAAAACTGCAAAATTTATCACAAACGTTGATATCGCCGAATTCAGTCGTGATCTTAAAATTGAAAATCAGTGATCGAATTAAGCGCGCCCCTCCTTGTGCTACTGAAGATAATATCACATATGTCAAACGCACTCCCAAACGCACATAATATGCCATGCGCATTCCAATGGCCGGACAAATAGCCCTGGCATTATTCGTCCGGCTAGCTGGATAAATAGCCACTCCGTTTAGGAAACAATTGCGCTTTTTGGCGCATCTGTTAGTATGATTGACATGAAACTTTACATGAATTGTGGGATTAATATAGTGTTGCGTTATACTTTCTCAAAATGCGCGGAATACGCAAAACAATTTTCTACAAGTGAAAATTCTTCTTATTGTGTACCAAAAAAGGGAAGGGGTATTTTTAGAGATATAGTTTTTAATATTACATCAAATATGAATTTTCTCTACATTAATATCTTCCTTCGTTTATACAACTAATTTTTTGTTTGTATGTTTTTTTTTATCGATAAACAATAAAGTGTTATAGATATGATATTAAATTTTCAACTATAACCACCTACATTTGTATGTTTATATACATTAGGTACCTTCGGAAAACCGAAAATTTCATGAAAGTTGTCTTATTACAACATGTACAAATTGTTTACGACCCTCTCTAATAGAAAATATAGACATCTTCAATAGAGTGAGCATAATTTTATCCATATTATTGCGGTACAATACTCCGAATGTATGCATCTTTCCAGACATCATCCAATCAGGTTTGACATAAAACTCTCATATTACTGCAGTGGTGTTCGCATAACACGTGATATTTGTAACATTCAAAGCTACGTTGTTTTGAACACACGACAGTTAATTATTGATATTTGCTTTTTTGTGAGACTTTTATCCGAATATTTCTGAAATTTGTGTGAAAGTTAGAAGAAAAGGTTTTTGTGAATATCCAAAATGTGAGTATTTATTAATTTATCAATCCATTGTTCATTACTCTATCTGTATATAATTTAATTTATTGTTTCCCTATGTTTTAAGGTGTAAATAGTTGCTCAAACTATACCCTTTGGGTAGTGCTCCACATTTAATGGAGGAATATACAAGAAACTGAACTGAACTGAACTTCATTGGTTGCATAGTACACTATAAAACTATTTCACGAAATTGGTGAACCAATGTATCCTGAGCTCATAGATCAAACTGTATCACATTTATGCATTTTATTCTCTTTTGAATTTATTTTTCACTTAGACAAATTAGAGATGTTGTTTGTATGTGCCAATAAATAGCAGCACATGACCTACAAATATATGTTTTCGGATAGTTAAACACGATTCCTGCTTTTTAAAAGTTAACTTTTGAGAGAATTATAAGAACGGGTAGAAAAACATTTATTCAACATTTTAACAAAAGAGGCAGATACCTTTGTAAAGCAAGAAAGGTTCGTTCTATTGATACATGTAGTTGTTCTTAGTAGTGAAAATATAATGCGTAGAAATCTTAAAAGCTAGACACAGGACGCTAACACCACTCCTTTGAATTCTATAAACCACCCTCCAAGGGTGATAAAGAGACGTCAAACCTTAGTGATTCATTCACCATTCTACCATCTAAAATGGACACGACAAGGACGCGACTAGTGACCGCCAAAGGTAGACACGAATAGTCACATCATATGATATCCTATTCATACCCGTAGCCAGGGGGGTTCGGTTCGTTCGGACGAACCCCCCCTTAAAAACAAATAAGCACTGTTAAAGTCGATGTTCTGTTCGAATTGTGACTGTTAAAGTCGAGTTTGTGAGTCAAACGAACCCCCCTTTGGAAATTCCTGGCTACGGGCCTGCTATTGCTGGAACATCCAAGTTGGGTGGACACCTTTGAAAGTTGACGTAAAAAAAACAAGTCATCGGGAATTTAGATAGCAGCTTCGTGGATTTATGAACTCCCTGACGACATCCCAGTGGTACGAGTTAACTTTTTTGGTACGAGTTAACTTGCTTCTGTTTAACATGTGTTCAGGCTCGTTCATTTCATGATCATTAAAATCGGAAAAAATGCCAGTTCGGATCGACCATCCTTCACGACGTTTGGCTCTGAAATTACGTACCAATTCATCATTTCCGACATCTCCTACCCCGTTGATATGCAAAGCCAAAGGGTCTAAGACCCATCACGCAAGTACTAGATTAGGTAGTTCAATATGATGCTCATTAAAACATACGGATCTCCTGTAATTGGTGATCTTCTTCTTCTTCATTTTCTGATATACAGTTACAGCTTCATTATTATTGAAGATTACGAACTGTTGCATGCGCGGAGTATATGATATGAACAAAAAATTATCTTTTACTTAGTAGAATACTTGGTGATATTTACATGAAAGAAAACAACAAGTGATTAAAAATATGTACATTGTTATTTATAGAATTAAATTATGTTGTGGAGAACAGTTGGTGTCAACTGATCTCTGTAAATTTCAATGGTTTGACTTGCTACCACAACTTGTGGCAACATGTTCCATTGAATGATTGTTTGCGGAAAGAATGACCATTTGTAAATGTCTTTAGAGGTGGACATTTGCCGAAATGTTTGAGTATGGAATTTTCTTGTTCTAGTATCTGATGGTATGAGGACTAGTGATGGGATTCAGGGATCTCCATGGATGAAAATTGAACCATGGAGGAACTTTCACCATCATAAATTGTATATACGCTGTACAGTGTAGCGGTATCGAAAGTATTTCATTCCTCCACATAAGGATAGGTGAACATGCTAATTCATTGCTTATTTAAATTATATTTTCATTATAAATACTATATATAGAAGTATATATATTTTCCATAATTGCCGTTTGTAACTCTTCAAAGGACAAGCCCTCATGCCCCCTCCCTTTCCCTTAGAATGACAAATAACTATCACAAAGGTCACCATGTAGTTTTCTTGCTATTTTTGGTAATTGGTATGGGGGTTAAAAATCATGTGGAGATTATTTTTCACGGACACTGTCAAATTCAGAAGTCATGAAACCATTACCGGTATGGTTGATTTGCAGCAACGACAAAACGAGTCGTACGGGTTAAAAAAAAATGTATTTTTTAACAAACGTTGTCAAATGAAAAGGTTTTTAATGACTTTATTTAGCAAATCCATGCTATGCAACATGCATCTTTCAAGTCTGAATAGAAACCGGAAATGCGGATGTATCATTTTCATTGTAAACTACGAAATGAATTCGGAATTACGATACGATATTTCTTTACAGGAAATATTAAAAGTTTATAATTTTTAACTTTTAAAGTAATTCTATATTATCGTTACAATACAGCAGTACTCGAGCTATTTGAAATGAAATAATAATTACTGTTTTACGTTTTATTTTGTAAATTTTAAAAAGGGGGATGCTGATTGCGTAAGTCAAAACAAAAGCACGTGTTCGACTTGTTAAAATTTGTAACTGGATTATTAATTTATTTATTTAATCTAAATTATCATAAGCATTCGCAGAAACTTAGTTAAATAATTCGACAAATGAATCGTCTATCTTCAGATAATATTCTCCTTTCTGGTTTGTTGATCTACCTGTACAAGCTCAGGTACAAATGATTAGCGATTTTAATCCGGATATCCCCTAGGCGTGAGAACTGTATTGGATTATACTATAAAAAAAAGCCTGAGTGTTATGCAATTACATGCATTTGATTAAAATTGCTACAAAAATGGCGTCAGGCTATAAAAACGACCACAGTTTCGAACGATGGCGGAAGACAATTGAACGATGGAGCAAGTCATTTGACCATGGCGGAAGACATTTGAACGATGGCGGGGCGCCATCGTTAAACAGGTCATGGAGATCCCTGGGATTGCAATGAGTCCATGGATGACCTTGTACAATGTAGAACATGATAAGTCTGGTTTTGAGACGGCGGTCACTGAGTGAGGGCCATTGTAGTTCATTTAACATGGATGTTACACTACTGGTGTTGTGGTAATTGTTACATACATATTGGGCCGCACACCTGTCCTCTGTACCATTTCTAGCTTATTTTTATAATCTGCTGTGTGTGGATCCTATAGACTACAGGCATATTCAAGTTTTGGTCTCACTATTGATTGGTAAGCACGGGATTTGATACTGGAGTTAGAAATTTTTAAGTTTCGCCTAAGAAAGCCAAGAGATTTATTTGCATTTGATACGATGTTGTTGTAGTGAATGTTCCATTTTAAGTTAGACTGTAGGGTTACGCCAAGATATTTTGCAGATGTTACTAATTCTAAAGTATGGTTATGAAGGATGTTATCGTGTTTAAATGGTTGTTTTTGTTGTGTGATGGTTAAGATAGTGCATTTTCCAGGATGGAAGGCCATGAGCCAATCAGCCTCCCATTTCGCTGCTGCATTAAGATCTTTTTGTAAATTTGTGCAGTCTTGTTGACATGTAATTTCTCGGTATATAATACTGTCATCAGCGAAGAGTCGTAGTTTGCTGTGTTCCAGGTATTCTAGAAAATCATTAATGTATATTAAAAAGAGTATAGGCCCAAGGACAGTTCCTTGGACAGATCGCAATACTGGTATACCTTGTATAATGTATATATAATATTGGTGCCAGTATCGTAACTTTAAAAAAACCATCCCAGAGCATTGCCAGACATCATTATTATTTCATGTATTTGGTCTAACTCTATCTGTATTTAATCCATACTGAAAATTGTAGTTTTTGGTAAGTACTATTTCTTGATACATTAAAATACATGTAGGTTTGACAGTGATAAACTAAATACTACAAATGAGTAATTACTTTGTAATTTGTAAGAATAGTACATGTATATATAATATTGATGAAAGGCAAGTTTTAATTCATGACATTTGTGGCAGGATTGCTTCCCTTAGAAAACGTAGTAGATACTTAGTCAGCCGTAAGCGGTTGAGCTAAGGAAGTACTTCTTTAGCTCAGTCGGTTAGCGCGCTGCCTTGTACCACAGATGTCCCGGGTTCGAGTCCCGATGGAGACAAGCAATTTTGTAATGAAATTCGTGCTCTCCGGTTACACAATCAAAGATGATTTGACAAAGTTATTTTGTCTGTGACATGCTTCAAAAAGATAAGATCTTAATATTGCCTTCGACTATAAAATATATCTTTCAAATTATGAACCAAAGTTTATATTTCCCAGGTATTCATATGTTTTGCACACATTTTTTTTTACCCACCTACACTGTATGATAGAAGAGGGACATTATGTTTTCTCGTCTGTGCGTCTGTTTATCCGTCTATTTGTTTGTCTATCCAGCTTCAGCCAAGTTCAGGTTAAAGTCACTGCTTCATACTTTGTTCATATGATGTTTCATGTTAAGAAGTTTCTGTCAGTCACATGTCCAATGTCCTTGACCTCATTTTCAGGATAACTATATTAGGCATGTGTGTACCTTGCAAGGTCCATGTCCATCAGACAGTTTTCACTTGACCTCAACCTCATTTCATGGAGCAGTGAACAAGGTTAAGTTTTGGTGGTCAAGTCTCATATCTCAGATACTTCAAGCAATATTTATAGTGTATTTGGTGTATGGAAGCACTGTAAGATGTACATGTCCAAATGACAGGTGCCATCTGACCTTGACCTCATTTTCATGGTTCAGTGGAATAATAGTTTTTGTGTTTTGGTCTGTTTTTCCTTTATGCAATAGGTCTACTATATTTGGTGAATGGAATGATAGTAAGGTGTACATGTCTAACTAGCAGTTGTCATCTAATCTTGACCTCATTCAGTCAGGGGTACTACTTGTACAAGTGTATTTTATTTACTTGAAGAAGTGAAAAAAAATATACACATATAAGTAAATAAATAATGTTTGAATAATCTCCCCTTAATTTCCTGAAAAATTTACTTGTATAAGTAAATTTTTCTTACAATCCCACAAAAATCCTCAAGTTTTGAGATGTAAAGTTATGCCTTTAATGATTTTTCCCAGCTTTGCTCAAATTTTTTCATTAAAGTTAAATGTTTCATCTCATTAATTCATCAAAGAAACTGATTGAGCAAAGATCTTGTATATTTGCGCAAGGCATTCAAAAATTGCTCCTTTGGGGCTTGTAAAGAAGCAGTGTTAAGAAGATAACAGACAAATAGGACTTTCATTGTCCATGAAATTACACTTAAATGATTAGTAAAGACATCTGTAAAGGGTACACAATTTAAAATTCTATTAGAGCAAAGAAAGCTTAAGAATTCAAGAAAAGAAGAAAGGATGATTTTTTTACTTATACAAGTAAAAAATTCTGAATGCCTAAGGGACATAACTTAGCTATTTTTTTTTTACCTATACAAGTAAATTAAATTTACTTGTATAAGTATCCTACAAATTTACTTATATGTGTATATTTTTTTTTACTTCTTCAAGTAAATAAAATACACTTGTACAAGTAGTACCCCTGACTGTCATTTTCATGATGAAAGCTAAGTTTTAAAAAAATTGTCTTTTTTATGATACTGAAAATTACTATCATATAAAAAAGAAGATATGGTATTATTGCCAATGAGACAACTATCCTCAAAAGACCAAAATGACACAAACATTAACAACTATAGGTAACTGTATGGCCTTCAACAATGAGCAAAGCCCATACCACATAGTCAGCTATAAAAGGCCCAGATAAGACAATGTAAAACAATTCAAACAAGAAAACTAACGGCACTTCATACTATATATATATCCAATAGGTCAACTGTATTTGGTGTATGGAAATATTTAAAGATCTCTATGTCCATGATGTCAGTCGTGTAGGTTTTATTTGACCTCGACCCCATTTTCACGGTTCATTGCTCATTGTTAAGTTTTTATAAGACTCCAAAAAAATTTTTGGATTGTATAATGGTATGATGTTGTGTGTCTGACTGTGTGGTCGCTGTCCGGAGACACATTGGTTTAATAACTTTAGTTTGAGTGAATAGATCTTCATGAAATTTTTTCAGAAGATTCAATACCACAAAAATATGTTGGAATTAGGGGCCAAAAAGAAGCATGTTTCTGGTTCCAAAACAATCAAGACAATAACTTGTGTTTTAAGTGTATGGATCTCTCTGAAATTGTACTACAAGGTTCAATCCTGCAATGGATTTTTACCATTTTTGAAGGGCTTCCTTTTTTTTAATTTTTTAAAATTTTGAACTTCGTTTTAAGAAGAAATCTTTAATTGTGCACATAGTTTTTTTTAGATCTTTGACCACATAAATTTTGTGACAAAAACCTATATTATGTCAAAAATTTTATCACAATCCAAATTCAGACAGAATCAAGCTTGAATATTGTGACCAAATTTGCCCCAACTGTACAAGGTTCAACCACTGGGGTCTTATAAAGCTGTGCCCTGCGGAGCACCTGGTTGTCTTTTGGTCTGTTAAACTATAAGTAGTAGGTCAACTATATTTGTTGTTACTTGTATGGAGGAATTGTTAGCTGTAAATGCCTGTCTGGCATGGTTCATTTGACCTTGACCTCATTTTCATGGTTCATTTGTCAATGTTTGATTTTCTTGGTTGATGTTAAGTTTATGTGACAGTTGTAATAAAACCTTTATATTTATGACCATCAACATAATATCAGTGATTAGTTAAGAAGGAGAGACATTTCAATGTGTACATGTGCACTCTTGTATCATTTCATGATGGTCATTTGAGACTTTGAATTACCTATTTTTACAAGAATTGTAAACTTGTACAACACCTGCCCTGGGTGTATTAGTTGCTATAAAAGTCTTCTGAACTTAAAGGTAACTGACAGTGACACTATGTAAAAAGGTAATTGCTGTAAATTGAAACAACAGCTGCTAACATGGCTAATGCAAATATATCAAGAAATTTTCCAGAATTTTTCTTTTGTAATTTACAAAGTTTCATCGTAAGATTAAGCTGGTTATGCTTCATTTGTCATGTTTATATTTCTTTCCTGTAGTCATATAGCATTTAATAGTACCCTTAAGAATACTTGTTTTGATCAAGGAAGGCTGCACTATCATATGTGATGTTTTTTATGTACACCTAAAGGCATTGTAAAGTATTTGGTAATTTATGGGTGTTATTCTTATATCATAAACACAGAACCCAGAAGGCTATAAGCTACCAATATACCCTATTGTCGCCTACATGAATAATTACTTCACTGTTAACCTAAATTTACTAATCTGTATCAGCTAGAATATTTTCTTTAACCTTTGGTTTAATAGATAAAATACATGACATCTTTTGTTTTGTTGCCATCTAAGACATCGTTCAGCAGGTTTTGAGCTAATTTGGCACAAACTTAAACCCTCTACAACCCTATTAATGGTCAAAAGGCAAAGATGGAAGAGTCAAAATATTTACACTGTGAACAGAACCCACCTCCTCTTTGTTGAAAACTTTTAAACTAGCAATTACTTATTTTAAACATCAGTTAATTTATACCAAATATATAAAAAAAATCTTATACAAAGTTTCCTTATCTTTTGAGCTTCCAGCTTACCAATCGAAAGATTTTGCAATGTTTTATGACCAGTAAATGAAAATAGCACTCTCCATACAAGTCACAATTGTATTTGAAGTAAGGTTACCACAGGAAGATCTTCAACACAGAGCCCTGGCTCACATCAACAGTAATTAAGCTATACCAGGGCCCCAAAATGGAAAGTGTAAAAACTAGCTCTTTATGTCTGCTTACTAACAATTAATATATATACAAAATATGTGCCTATACATGAATATACATTGTAGTATTAAGCCTATCAATTAAATTTGTAGATTATGATAACTTATTGATTATTCCAGGGAAAGAAGAAGTACAAGATTAAATAACACAGCAAATCAGAATACTGTAAGTTTGATCATTTCACAATTTCTTTTCTAAATAAAATTGTGCCCACTTTTTGGCAATTCTTTAATTTTCTTATAATTAAAATTGGTTTTCAGCACACTTCCAGCTGACATTTAAGATTATCTGTGAATGAGTTTTTTGTATTTGTTTCTGGATAAAAGTAATGATTATCAAATGTTAAGTTAATTTTTTTCTGCCATTCTTGTCAGACTTTCTATTTGAAAGATATGCACATTGACAAAAAGTTGAACTTTCAAAATCTTTTAATGAATACTTGAAAGATCACTGACATTATGGAATTTCTGTTGATAAAATTGTGATCATGTAATCTTTTTAATGTAAAATTTGGTGCAAATGTCAAAAATAATTGTATTTATAGCATCTATGTCTAGTTTCAGTGGAAATACCACATCAGAAAATGAAGAAAGATTAATTGGTTTGACAAATATATATGCCTTTCTAAAGGTGGTTTAACTGTATTTAAAATGTATACTGACATCTGATAAGTTTCAGATACTTATGCATGTTATGATAAAATCGAGCAATGGAAAAATTTCTCACCCTTTTCACAGTGTATCCTAAACTCTGTCAGACCGACAAAATGTCATACAAAAATCATTCGAAATTGCTATGAGGATGGATATAAAAAAAATCTTAAAATGCACAAAAGAGCTGCAAGTATTATTATACTTGATAGTACATGTATAGCATTTTCTTGGTTTTCGCACAATGACTTTAGTTTAAGTAAATAGAAATCTATGAAATTTTGACACAAGGTTTATGACCACAAAAGGAAGGTTGGTAGTAATTTGGGGAATTTTTGTCCTAACAGTTTAGGAATAAGGGGCCCAAAGGGTCCAAAATTAGACTTTGTTTGATTTCATCAACATTTGAATAATTGGGGTTGTTTGATATGCCAATTCTAACTGTGTATGTAAAATCTAAATGTTTGGTCCTGTTTTCAAATTGGTCTACATTAAGGTCCAAAGGGTCCAAAATTAAACTTAGTTTGATTTTGACAAAAAATGAAGCCTTGGGGTTCTTTAGTATGCTGAATCTAAAAATGTACTTAAATTTTTGATTATTGGCCCAGTTTTCAAGTTGGTCCAAATAGGGGTCCAAAATTAAACTTTTTTTTTTGTTTGATTTCTTCAAAAATTGAATAAATGGGGTTCTTTTGATATGCCAAATCTAACTGAGTATGTAGATTCTGAATTTTTGGTCCTGTTATCAAATTGGTCTACATTAAAGTCCAAAGGGTCCAAAATTAAACTTAGTTTGATTTTAACAAAAATTGAATTCTTGGGGTTCTTTGATATGCTGAAATCAAACATGTACTTAGATTTTTGATTATGGGCCCAGTTTTCAAGTTGGTCCAAATCATGATCCAAAATTGTTATATTAAGTATTGTGCAATAGCAAGAAATTTTCAATTGCACAGTATTGCCCAATAGCAAGAAATCTTCAATTGCACAGTATTGTGCAATAGCAAGTATTTTCAATTGCACAGTATTGCGCAATAGCAAGAAATATCTAATTGCACAATATTGTGCAATAACAAGAAACTTCAAATTGAGTTATCTTTCTTTGTCCAGAATAGTAGTTGAATCAACTTAAATCATTGTTTTATACAATATACAATGTATATTCACTTTTACTTCCAAATGATAAATTCAAACAATCTTTACCATTCAGTGATAACAAGCACTTTCTTTTACATTTTAATATTTTATGATGTATTTAAATGAGTAATTATTGTTGCAAACTCCATTAGAAATTTGAATTGAGATTGGTTTTGGAATAAAGGAAAGGGGGATGTAAAAAAAAATGGGGGGTCAATTTTACTCATTTGAAATTTTATAAATAAAAAGAAAATTTCTTCAAACATTTTTTTGAAAAGATTAATATTCAACAGCATAGTGAATTGCTCAAAGACGAAAATTTTAAGTTCATTAGACCACATTCATTTTGTGTCAGAAACCTATGCTGTGTCAACTATTTAATCACAATCCAAATTTAGAGCTGAAACCTCTTTATTCTAGTGGACCAGTCTATTATGTTTTTTACATAAATGCATGTTAAAAATTATTTCTGTACAACATGTTTGCATTTTTTATCAGTTTTTGTTCTTGAATATTATTACTCACTTTAGTTTCCTGAAATTGACAATGAGCAACCTCAGTCTGATCTGTTTAGGAAATAATGGTTTAATTTCTTCTTTGTCCGTGGACACGATGTAATGCAATGTTTATGATAGCTGAGCAATAATATTTCATCTAAATAAAAATTTAAGAAATGTCATGAATTCAGAATAGCATATCAAACATTTTGTTAGAAAGGTGAAATATATATTTTTTGGAAGATTTTTCTTTCTTTTCTTTTCTTTTCTTTTTTGAACTGACCAACCTGAGTTTTTCATAGGAAAAATCCGTAAACCAAAAAGTTTAAAAACCCTGGCCTTATTGTGCATTTACATTTTGGACCCTGAATTGAAATTAGTCCATATGAAGCTTTGAAGAGTTAAAAATTAAACTTTGTTTGAATTCAACTAAATTTCAGGGCTGTAACTAGCCCCTTTTATTACTGAGGCAAAATATATTTGCCAAGCATGGTGAGACGAAATTTTTTTGGTAAGGGGAAGCTCTGAGAAAAATAACTCAAAATCGTGTATTCTAAGCGTTTCCCTGACTCCTTCTTAAATAGAAATGCAAATCATTTTTAGTAATTTTTTCGACAATATTATGGTCTCAAAGCAAATAAAATAGATTCATTGTTATTCAAGACTTTAAAGTTTTACAGAAATTAAAAAAACATTAAAAGACTGATATGTAGGATAAAGCAAAAATCGTAATTTTCATAATCATTAATACTTTAATTTTATAGAATATTTGTTTTTATTTGAAGGTTGAGGAACAGCTTTGTAGAAATTTCTATTTCTAAACTATCTGATGAATAAAAAGCTTTTAATTCTCTATCTTTTTACAGGAAACATTTCCTGAAAATCAGGCTGAACAATATATCAGGTTGAAGAAAGACAAAGACGGTTTTGTTGTAAGATATATAGATGATACAATTGGTAAGGATATATATTTTCATTGGTTGTAGTTATTAGCTCACCTTTCGTGAAAGGACTTGTGAGCTTTTTCAATCACTTGGTGTCCGTTGCCCTTGTCCATCATCCGTCCAGTGTTAACAATTTTAAAGACTTTCTCCTTTAAAAACTTCTGAACCAATTTTAACCAAACTTTAGTTAAATGATTCTTAGGGTATCTAGTTTAACTGTTTTGTCAAAAAGCATGGCAGTTATGGCTAAAAATAGAAGATAGGGGTAAAACTGATTTTTTTGGGGTATTGCCTTTGAATTGATAATTTTAGAAAGTTTTGCAGTTTTTAGTTATAATCTTGAATATTATTATAGATAAAGATGAACTGTAAACACCAAACATGTTCAGCAAAGTTAAGATCTACAAATAAGTCAGTATGAAACAAAATTGTTGATTAACATCTTAAGGAGTTATTGTACTTTTAAAGTAGATTATTTTTATGTTGCCTTGATGGAGTCTAAAAGTGAGACATAGGTATGCTGTTTCCAGCGTCAGCGGCGACGTAATGGTGTCAACAATGTATAAGTTTGTGATTTTAGTTTAGTTTATGAAGAACGGCAAGGGTTAGGTCAACCAAATTTGGTATGCAGTTGTATAAGCATTGGCACATCTCATTTCCATGGAGATTATTTGACCCTGCCCCCTCAGTTATGGTTTATTGACTTCAAAACTTTTGCTTATTTTACATGTACAAATGTATTAGTTAGTGATAAGGTCAGTTTATGGGGAACCACAAATGGTAGGTCAATGATATTTGGTATGCAGTTGTATACGCTTTGGCACATCTCATTTCCATGGAGAATATATGGCCTTGCCCCTTAGTCCAAGAATTTTGGAACTTATCTTAGTTTACATGTATTAGTTTGTGATTAGATCAGTTTAAGATACACTGCTGATGGATTTTTTTGCACCAAAGGGAGATAATTTAGAGCTTTTATCATGTTATAACATTTTAAAAGTCATCTAGGTCCAATTGATTCTTTTGGTTAATATTTGTTCCATATCATAAAGTTATTACTGATGGTGTAATAGATAAAATTTGTAATGAAAAAGAAATGTTTAGCTTTTTGCTGCAATTTTTGCACCCGCAAACCTCCTTAAGACAATTTTTCTTAATTTGAAAAAAAATGATGGAGTATAAGAAGGAAAATTAAATGTGAGCAATTCAGGCTCTTGAGAGCCTCTTGATTTCTTTTTACTGTAAGGTTGGTAACGGTTGAGATTTTATATATATTTTGTTAAACACTTGTTACCACTTAGTCATATTACCACCTTTACCTTATTTATCCTGTGTCAGAAACTATGCTGTGTAACTATATTCAGAGATATATCAAGCTTGGACAATTATTAGAGTCTGTACATTTTCTTTTTGTTCATCTATACCTCTAATGCTTAATCATTAAGGAACCTTTTGGATTTCCCTTTCTTAACACCTTTTCAATTCTATGGTTTTTAAACAGGAAAAGGGGTGTTTGCTGAAAGATCTTTTAGCAAAGGTGAATTTCTTTTGGAATATGATGGGGATCTTGTTTCGAACAAAGAGGGAACTAGGAGATTGGAGGAACACAGCAATACCTTTGGCTGCTATGTGTTTTTTTTCAAGTATGGAGGCAAAAGTTTAAGGTAGGTGTTTAGCCTTTTTTACTTTTAGCTTTCCTGAAAGGAAATGTGAGCTTTTGCCATCACTTGGCGTCCATGGAATATACCTGTCGTCTGTCGAGTGTCAAACATCTCTTCTGCTACATGTGAGTCTACCATGATGAGTTACAGATAAAGTTTATGTTTTGATCTGCTCTGATGAATTTTGCCAAATATGTAGGCTTTGTTTTGCTTTGAAGAATTTAACAGAAACTACGGGATTTAGACTGAAGTATATTTTGAAAAAATAGTTGTACATACTTTTCCTGTAGGCCAACATAATTTAATTTGTATAAAGAATATTTCATTACATATTAAAGAAATAGTGTTTATCTGTTAGGTTTATTATTTAGCTAACAATTTGTTTCAATATGCAGTGATCATGGCAATCAGAAAACATAAAAAAACAGTATTTGAATAATGATACTCAGACACTTTATGCATGAAACTAGGGGTAAAAATGAGATTGAAATATTCACAATTTTACCGCAACCATTGTTAATCATGCATATATTTAGGAGCAGTGAAGACACCTTTATTTGAATTTGTTTTTGATTAGTCAGCAGGTCAAATGGTCATGGTCACACTTACTGGATGAAATACAATGTTTCTTTTGAAAATTTGTTTCAGATGCATAAGTTCTTTAAGCCTTTGTTACACAGCAAAATTGTTCTTGAATATTATGACATAAAGAAAACATCCCACTTACTATCATTCTTTTTCTATATAGTTCTTTTATGATATCACTGAATAAACTATGAATTACTTTGGGAAAGTTTAAGTAAACTACATGTAGTATGCTTTGTTCTGAATTCTTGCAATTGTTTTACTAGTCATTTAAGTTCATTCTCTTCATTAAAATGTTAAGCAGTCATAATTTTTTGCTTATCTTATTAGAAATGATTTTAGATACAAAAGTAGAATAGTTTAATTTTCAGTTCTAACAGTCTTCATCATGTTCATGGCTAATAAGAAAATTACATAGGCATGATAGGTGAAGACTTTTAGGTAGGGAAGAGGACTGTTGATTTTTGGATTTTGGTGTCAGTAGTTATATATAGGTCAAAGGTCAATGTCACCCATACTGACATACAAGTAGTCATCTGAAAATTTTGAATTTTACCTTGAAACAAACATTGTCATTTTTGTATCTCAATCATTATTTTAGCATAGATGCTACTTTTTCTAAACAAATGGGAAGGTTTGTTAATGATGGAGTTGGAGCAGATGAGAATGCTTTAATGAAAAGAATTGTTGTGGATGGGAGCCCACATTTAGTTTTATTTGCCAGAAGGGATATATATATAGGAGATGAAATCAGATATGACTATGGTGATGTTAGTCGAAACCTCCCATGGAGAAAGAGACCACTAACAGATGAAAAAAAAAATACGGTAATTTCAATTTGAATTGAAAAAAACGGTCCCATATAAATATGTTTCTGTTACCGCCAAACAAAGATGAAGACTTACAGTCCTTTTATAATCATTTGTCATTCTTTTTTACATCATAAGTGGTGTAGATATTATATACAAATTGGTACTTAGGTTTCAGTTATAACAGACACACAGTATTTGTCTACCCTGCAACTGTAGTTGCAAAAGCAAGACATAGCCATCCTACATTCCATTGTTGTCCACAAATATTCACTCTGTGGTGAAAGTTTTTTAAATTAAAATAACTTTTTTCAACTATCCCAGATTTCTACAAATCTTGCAGTAGGTGAGACACAGGGTTCACGGAACCCTTGTGGAACCCTTGTGATTTTTTTTATGAATTTATCTTTCTTTAAGTGTTTACTCTTAGATCGATTGTGATTTTTCTGAGAGTGAAAGTGTTATACTTAGATATAAAAATAAATCTACATACGGTTGCGTTGGTATATATATTCTTCGAAATGACGGCCTTTTGGGGTTTCATCCATATTCTCAAATAATTTGGCAGAACTTGAAGATAAAAAACAAAGAAATATATTCCATGTTTTCATGTCATTTTTCTGAAAAGATAAATCCTGTTTCCCTTGTCTTCAATCAAAATTTTATTTTCACATTTCTTTGGTTAATGACTTGTGACATGTGGGTATTATGTTTTCTGGTCTGTACGTCCGTTCCTCTGTCTGTCTGTTTGTCCGCTTCAGGTTAAAGTTTTTGGTTGAGGTAGTTTTTTATGTAGTTTAAGTCCAATCAACTTGAAACTTAGTACACATGCTCCCTATGATATGATCTTGCTAATGTTAATGCCAAATAAGAAATTTTCCCCTATTTTCACAGTCTGCTGAATATAGAAAATGATAGTGTGGATGGGACATCCTTGTACTGGGGACACATTCTTGTTTGTTATTGAAATTGTTAAACCTATCATTTTAAGATAAAATTGCAATGTTAAGGCACTAGTTCCCGATCTATCTTGATTGTTCAAATTTAAACGCAAGCTGTTTTTTTTAAAGATCAATTTAATTCAGAGCAAGTGATAACAGGCTCTAACATTTCTCCAATATGAATGTGTGTTAAGCAATCATCCATTTATTTATCTGCATTTGCTGTGTGGCAGAGTGATTTCATGTGTATTACAAAGTTACTTAAGTAAGACATAGTTCAATTCTTTACTTATACTCTCAGTTCTGCACTGTTAACAGGATTCTGAAAATGTGTGTTTACATTTTATTATTTCCCTATAATATGTGTCATTCTCATGCAAGCTGGGCTTTTTCAAAGTATGCAGGTATTCACTTGTATGAATTGTGTTATATCCCAACAAATGATACTTTGTTGATATTTACTTTATTTATGTGTCAACTTTGTAAACTTTGTAAAATTAAATGTATATCTTACAGACATTGAAAGAATGTTGTGTTTCAATAAGAAGACTGGAGATTAAAGATGATAGTCATAAAGTGGCATGTATGTTATATGAATTTGTATAGAAGTTCTGAGCTAAAGAATGTACTTGGGTGAAATTTAAAAAGTCTAGAATTTAGAATTGATAATATAAAGCAGAAGAGCATTAAACAAGGAACAAGACAATAGCAATCAAAACCAAGGAGTAAACAAAGACTCACAAAACCAAAGGACATTAAATAATAATTAAGAAAAAACATGATCTCCACTAAAAACCGAGAGTGAAATCAGGTGCTCTGGAAGGGTAGGCATTTCCTGTACCGTACATGGCACCTGTCATGTTATTTCTTTGTTCAGTTCGGTTATGATTGAAGGTTATTATGAAACATTACAATATAACAATATCAATATTTTTTTCCGAAGTACTGGCTACAAGGGTACTGGTGATAAATATTACAAAATGTAAAATTCTAACATACAAGTTTCACTGATGAGAAATCTAAAAGTTAATGAGTTACACATAACACATATTTTGCACATATTATTTATTTTGTTCTTAAAAAGATTGAGTTTGGTTAGGTTAAATTGATATGTTGAGTAAAACAGCATGCATATATTGTTAATTCTTTCATAATCTCAATTATTCATAGGCAATAGAGAGGCATATTCTGACAGTGATAGTGATATTGAGAACTTGACAAGGAAACATAGAGGTATGTCTTTTATTATCATATACTTAGACTAAATAACATATGATTTTTACTGTATGATAATATCATTGAATTACCGTAAATTCCATATTTTTCGAATTGGTCCTTAGCGGGCTGATATGAAAAGTTCCGGAAAATACACTTCAATGCTACGTTTTTTTGTGAAAACTATTACAAAGTAGTGTACAAAACAATCATTTGGATACTGGAAAGTATATTTTGTGAAATAATAAAAACAAAAATAAAAAAACCCAACAAATTATTAAATAAATGCATTGTTTAAAAGTTTCAAACATAATTTAGAAAGTTACTTTAAAAAGTTGCCAAACAGTCTTCATTATGTGTATTGTTAATTTTTGTTTGTTTTTGTCGATTCGTCCATATTAAAATGTTTTTCTTCTCTATTGAGGCAAATGATAGAAAAATTTCATATCGAATTTACTAAATTTGGGGTCTGACGTCCGTGAACTTTTCAATCTTTAAACTTCTATTACAGAACCATGTAAAAGGATCAATATACGAATCAGTTATTTTTTCTCCATGGTTGAAGCATATGATAAAAAGATCATAACATGTCATTTTGCCAATCGCATGTATTATCAGCCATCGGTCAATATCAGCCCTCGAGCCATGCTACTCTTGGGCTGATATTGAACCTAGGGCTGATAATACATGCGATATGAAAAATGCCATGTGATAATCTGATAATACCACATTCCTTTTGAAATTGTATTCAATATCAATTCGCTATAGGTCCAGGTTGAATCCACCATTTTTTTACATTTGAAAATGTCTGTACCAAGTCAGGAATATGACAGTTCTTGTCCATTCGTTTTTGATGTGTTTTTTTTTTTGTGATTTTACTTTTTGGTATTGGACCTAGTTAGAAGCATAGTAATTGTATGCCCCAGTGAAAGTTATTTAGTAATAACCTTTTGCATTTGTACACATAACACTGAATGTTTAAGGAATAATTAATCCAAGAATTAAAATTAAGAAAAACATTCAATATGTGACCAACCAACACATAAATGCATGAATGTGCCTACCACATGAGTTAATCATCAGAGTTTTTCAGTCAAGCTTTTATTTTTATGCCCCACCTAGGATAGTAGAGGGGCATTATGTTTTCTGGTCTGTGTGCCTGTTTGTTCATTCGTTCAGTCTGTCTGTTTACATGTCTTTATAGCTTGTTGTTCTGTGTGAGCCAATGCTCGATTTTGAAGGCTGTTCCTTGACCTATAATAGTTTACTTTTATAAATTGTTATTTGGATGGAGAGTTGTCTCATTGGCACTCATACTACATCTTCCTACATCTTGCTAATGACTTGAGTTACTTTCATATGAAAGAGTATATTATATATTGTTAATATCAAGTTTTTAGCTTACCTGGTTAAAATCTCCAGGTGGCAATTGAGATAAATAGAGGTGGATTTAGAGGGGGCCGCTCCTCCTTTTCTAGGAAAATTTTGGTTGACTATATTGAAAATCACTGAAGCATGACTGTAGACTGTAGCACTTATGAAAACTTCTGGATCTGCCACTAATGAATTTTTCAGATAACTTGAAAATACTTACATAAAGGAAAAAAAAAAAAAAAAGAAAATACTTACATGTAGATAGCAAATGGAATATTAATTTTCTTTCATGTGAAAAGCGTATCATAAGATTGGAATAAAGCTTTGACATTGGGATGTCTCCTATTTTCAAACTGCCAGACCCCATATTTATTTTTGATTAGTTTTAATTGAGATAAACCCTTAGCAAAACATTGCATACACTCTTGTTTTTTAGTTTTGAAACTACCATCTGATGATGAAGATGAGGAGAAACAAGAATTAGACCTAAGTAATGAGAATAAACAAGGTAACTTTGAATAATTAAGTGTATCCATACATCTTTCCTACATGGTTCAATTAATTCACGAAATCTAGAGAACATTTCATAGAATATTTACAGAATTCGTTCGAAGCAATAGCATCATTTGCTGAGCTTGTTTAAGATGTTTTACTATATCATATATATGCATGTTCTTCCTGTTAATTGAGTGTAAAGTTTGAATTTTTGTGTTCTTTTTTTGTATCATTTTCAATCATCTACATTCTAAAAATCATTATCACACTGCAGGTAAATTATCATGTTGTGATTGGTTAAACACTGTCACATGGTTACCCCCTATGGATTTGTAGGGGGTTAGCTACGTTGTAACTTCTGTCAATGGTGACTTCATCTATTGATGTTGTTGGGTTTCATTGTTTATTTTTCTTTGGAACCCAGCAGGAAAAGTCCTGTTTGCAATATTTTCTTCATACAGTTTACTACTGACCTGTACAAAACCATAGAGGGATATTAAATCCGCCTGCCTCATCACCTATGTATTTTACTAACCCTCTTTGGATCTGTAGGGAGTCAGTAACAAACCATATACCTTATAATATTGGGACTGATAAGTGTGCTATCCTTGTTCAAGGCCACATTTATATTTGAATCTGGAGCCATGATTTATCATATGTCATTATATTTCTCCTGTTTAATTTTAGTATTGAATCAACCACCAGAAGATGAGGAAGTTGGTAGTAATATTGGGGTTAGAGAAGGTAATGTGAACTTTGTAAAAATCATGCTCAAATTTTATTTTGGGAACAATGAATTTTGTATTGCTATGCAATACTCTCAGTGTGCTGGATACTATCCATGCCATTCTGTTTCCACCCTTATTATCTTAAACATTATCATAGATGTAGATAAACTGTAAAACGCAAAAATGTTCAGCAAAGTATGATTTACAATTCAGTCAATATAACTTAAATTGTTAATTTGCCTTAAAGAGTTATTAGCGTTTAAAGACAATTTTAAACAATTTGTTCATCATGTTTGTTAACTTTAGATAATCTTCTCCTCTGAAACTACTGAACATTTTGCAGCCAAACTTATTTTAAATGATCCTTAGGATGTTTCCTGTTTTATTTTAGTTTTGATACAACCATTAGAAGATGAGGAAGAGGGCAGTAATATTGAGGTTGAAGAAGGTAATGTGAACTGTTGTTCAGGTATATTTCCGATTGTGAATGGGTTTCGGACATTAATTGTCTAAATCAAGCCAGAGCTTTGTCCTTAGTATAAATTTGCTTGGCTGTATTTACTTTTTTTATGACCCTGTCACAAAGTGGTTTGGGCCATATAGTTTACCCTTGTCTGTCTTTCTGTCATTCAAACAGCAAACCATTATACTGGCTTTTAAGCTCAGGGGGGCCATAATTTGACGTCTGTCGTCTTTGTCGTCTGTCATCGTAAACTATTTAAAAAATCTTCTTCTCTGGAACTACTGGGCCAAATACCTTCAAACCTTAACTAAATATTCTTAGGGTATCTTGTTTGTAAATTGTATCCAAAGTTTTGATCCATCGACAAACATGGTTGTCATGGCTAAAAATAGAACATAAGTGTAAAATGCAGTTTTTGGCTTATATCTAAAAAAAATCGATTTCACAGGCTGATATATTTTTATGCCCCACCAACGATAGTAGAGGGGCATTATGTTTTCTGGTCTGTGCCTCCGTTCGTCTGTTCGTCCATTCGTTCATTCGTCCTGCTTCAGGTTAAAGTTTTTGGTCGAGGTAGTTTTTGATGAAGTTGAGGTCCAATCAATTTGAAACTTAATACACATGTTCCCTATGATATGATCTTTCTAATTTTAATGTCAAATTAAAGTATTGACCCCAATTTCATGGTCCACTGAACAAAGAAAAAGATAGTGTGAAGCTCAGGTTAAAGTTTTTGGTCAAGGTAGTTTTTGATGAAGTTGAAGTCCAATCAACTTGAAACTTAGTACACATGTTCCTTATGATATGATCTTTCTAATTTTAATGCCAAATTAAAGTATTGACCCCAATTTCACGGTCCAGTGAACATGTAAAATGATAGTGCGAGTGGAGCATCCGTGTACTATGGACACATTCTTGTTTTGGGTTTATTTGAAGGAAAGATAAAGTTGGGTATTAAGAGTTGCAGCTCATATATATGGATAACAATAAAAAAAAATATACTGGAAGACATGTACTCAAATTCATATGAAAATCAAACTTCAGATAAATTTAACTGCTAGTATACTGTTGACAATATATGCCAAAATTTCAGAACCTCACTTAAAAAACAATGATTGGTACATGAAGAGTTGTAAAGCCAGACTGTACAAAACATCACTTTAATGATCAATTGACATGGTAAAGGACATATGCATGATGTTAGGTACTCACACTTCAAAGGCACATGTTATTTTACAGAGTCATTTTACTATGTTTGATTTGTTCTTCATGAATTGAGATTATTCTAAGTGGCATTCCTTATTTTGTTTTCCAAAATTTTGTAAAACAATTATAGAAGCATTATTTATTTTTTCTTTTGTTATTTATTGCAGAAAAATCTGAAGGGGAAACTGAAAAGCTATTTGTATGTGCCCTATGTGATAAAAAACTAAGAAGTAGAGAATCATTTCTGAGCCATATGGGTGTGCATTTCACTGGTAAGAATTTGGTGTATTTAGATTTTTTTATGCCCCACCTACAATAGTAGAGGGGTCATTATGTTTTCTGGTCTGTGCCTCCATTCGTTCGTCCGTCTGTGCGTCTGTCCATCTGTCCCGCTTCAGGTTAAAGTTTTTGGTCAAGGTAGTTTTTGATGAAGTTGAAGTCCAATCAACTCGAAACTTAGTATACATGTGCCTTATGATATGATCTTTCTTATTTAAATGCCAAATTAGAGTCTTAACCCCAATTTTACGGTTCACTGAACATAGAAAATGATAGTGCAAATTTCAGGTTAAAGTTTTTGGTCAAGGTAGTTTTTGATAAAGTAGAAGTCCAATCAACTTGAAACTTAGTGTACATGTTCCTTTGATAACATCAGTCAAATTTTAATGCCAAATTAGAGAATTTTTCCAATTTCATGGTCCACTAAACATAGAAAATGATAGTGCAAGTGGGGCATACGTGTACTGTGGACACATTCTTGTTTAATGTGAAATGAATTAAGAATTTAACGCTAGGTTTACTTTAAGTTGCAACTTACACTGTCATTGATTTAATGTGAGAGTGGGACATTTATGATTTGAAAAATAAGAATAACTGTATTTTGCAAATTGGAACAAAAATGTATTTGATATTTGAGGTATGTGTGAAAGTGTAATATTTTATTAGAAAAATCAACATATGTTGACACTGGTGACAAAATGGAGGTCAAGATCAGTATTGATGATTTTCACTATTACTGTTCAGCAGTTTTGGTTCTTGTGTTATTGAAAAATTTGGGGACTCAAATAAATGTTATAAAAGCCAGTTTATTGTCAGACAGCTCTTGTTTGAACTGTATACAAAATGTTATTCTTTAAAGTTTTTACATCAATAGGTATGAAGTTTTAGCCACTTTTACAAAAGTCTTTAATTTTAGACTTTTGTAAAAGTGACTCAATTAGATAATATTTCATTATGATAAACTAATTTAATACTGCTCATATAGGATATTTTACATTTCTTTGAAGCCCCTGAGGCCAATCTTGGTAAGGGTATAGAGTTAATTAAAGTTTGTAATATTCTTCTGAACATTAAGTCAATTGATATGTTGTGTAATGTCATGGTAACACAAATATTTCACTTTGAAAGCACCAACAAAAATGTCTTATTTCCAATATTTGCACTGTTTTTAAAGATACCCAATTTAGAGGGCCATGTCAGGAACCTTTAGTTGTATATTGGTATCATGTTGGCGGCGTCCTCGTCCGAAAACATTTGGTTTTCACACTCTAACTTTAGTTAAAGAAAATAGAAATCTATGAAATGTTAACACAAGGTTTATGACCATAAAAGGAAGGTTAGGATTGATTTTGGGTGTTTTGGTCCCAACAGTTTAGGAATTAGAGGCCAAAAACAGGTCCCAAATAAGCATTTTTCTTCGTTTTTGCACAATAACTTTAGTATAAGTCAATAGAAATCTATGAAACTTTAACACAAGGTTTATGACCATAGAAGGAAAGTTTGGATTGATTTTGGGAGTTTTGGTCCCAACGAATTAGGGGCCAAAAGGGTCCAAAATTAAACTTTTTTGTTTGATTTCATCAAAAAAATGAATTATTGGGGTTCTTTGATATGCCAAATTTAACTGTGTGTGTTCAGATTGTTAATTTTTGGGGTTCTTTGTTATGCTAAATCTAAACATGTACTTAGATTTTTGATTATGGGCCCAGTTTTCAAGTTGGTCCAAATCATGGTCCAAAACTAATATGTTAAGTATTGTGCAATAGCAAAAAAATTTCAAATGCACAGTACTCAGCAATAACAAGAAATCTTCAATTGCACAGTATTCCGCAACAGCAAGTAATCTTCAATTGCACAGTATTGCGCAATAGCAAGAAATATCTAATTGCACAATATTGCGCAATAGCAAGAAATTTCTAAGAGCACAGTTTTGCTATATAGTAAGAAATATTCAATTGCACAGTATTGTCTCATTTTCAAATTGGTCTGCATAAGGTCCAAAGGGTAAAAAATTAAACTTTGTTGGATTTCAACAAAAATTGAATATATGGGGTTCTTCAATGTGCTTAATCTAACCATGTATTTAGATTTTTAATATTTGGGCCCAGATCAAATTGGTCCACATTGAGGACCTCAATTTGAGATCATTAGGGTCTAAAATAGAACATTATTTGATTTCATTAAAATTGAATTCTTAGGGTTTTATAATATGCTGAATCTAACTATGTGTTTAGATTTTGGATATTGGACTTAATAGGTAAATATCTAATTTAGATTTTTTAAGTTTTTAAGTTTAAAGTTCTCAGACCACACTCATTTTGTGTCAGAAACCTATGTTGTGTCAACTTTTTAATCACAATCCAAATTCAGAGCTGTATCAAGCTTAAATGTTATGTTCATACATGCCCAAACTGTTCAGGGTTTCAACCTCTATGGTCGTATCAAGCTGTGCCCTGTGAAGCATCTGAATACTGTTTAGATTAGAGATGTTGTGTTTTTGAAACATTTATCTGATTTCACTTTTTATTCTAAAGATAATAGTTTGTATGACAGCCGCTATCCTGGAAATAAGGCATTCAGCTTAAATCCTTAGCAATAAAGTAGCACCTAGGCAGTGAGTTTATTGCCTACATAATGTTAGGCATTAGTCTTAAATCCTGAAAAATATGTGCAGGCATATAACTCAATTCCTAGGTGTTAGCTTATTGACTACGATTTAGGCTTCATACTTAAGATCACTTTTTGCCACTACCATATACATGTACAAAACAATAAATAACAATAGCTATTGATTTTATATTTCTATAGATAATGTAAAGAGAATGCTACCCAAATCAAATGATACTACAGAACACATACCTGCTCAAATTGAAATGAATAGTCAAGAGACAGCCAGTTGCAGTGAAGGACCAAAAAAGGATAGAGGCCCACCACTTAAATCCTCTATGGGTATATTTATTTGAATCATTTTTTATGTAGGGTTTGTAGAACATTAAGAGTAGATTTTAGTAATTATCTAAACTAGGCTTTTTTATGAAGTTAAGAATGTATTTTTTTCAGTGATCTGAATTTATGAATTTATTTAATGAATAATGTAAACAAGTCCAAATCTTTGTGTTCTTGAAATTTCATAACAAATTGACAACATATTGTCGGGTTACCGACCCTGTAATGATGATTATTTTACAGTTTCAATTATTGTCTTGAATTTATCTACAGGAAAAGTGAAATTGAAAAAAGTAAAAAAAAAATAAGCAATTAAAATCTACAAAAAAGTAAGAATGACTGAAATTGTCAACCATCTTTTATAAGAGTTATTGCCCTTTTAAGAAGATATTTAGACAATTTTTGGGTGTAATCCTAGTTTTTACAATTATTTGTGTAGCTTATTTGCAAAATTTCAGTGATTTATAATATTTTTTTTTATGGCAGTTGGTTTAGATGCAGGAGATGCCAGTCAAAATGAAAGTTACAGTAAAGATGGAGGTAAACAAATTTATGCTTTTTTGTCAATTTTGCAGTGATTTCAATTGTATTGATTAATATTAACAGAGTTCCTTGAAAGCTTTTTAGCTCACTTTTCCCTTAATATAATTAGACCGTTGGTTTTCCCTTTTGAATGGTTTTACATCAGTAATTTTAGGGCCCTATATAGCTTGTTGTTTATGTGAGCCAAGGCTCCATGTTGAAGGCCATACATTGACCTATAATGGTTTATTTTTTTTATGAATTGTTATTTGGATGGAGAGTTGTCTCATTGGCACTCACACCACATCATCCTATATCTATTAAGTTTTTGCAATAACTTGGTGTCTTTTGTCGCTTCTGTTGTCCGTCCTTCAGTGTAGACTATTTCAAAGATCTTTTACTCTCAAACTACTTTACCAATTAAAGCTGAATAATTTTTAATTGATTCGCTAATAGGGTCTTTGCATCGGAACTTAACACTTTTACTATAATATACCAGTTGTTGGCATGACACGGGTTATGTTCTTCTCATATATGTTATGATGGTATAATTGTGTGCAGTGGAAATGCACAAGTTCTTTCAAACTGACATAACATTTATTTTTTATTTTATAGAACATAGAATAAAAAACTGTTCTACTTATTCCAAGCAATCATATTTTCTTTTCTTTTAACTTTGATGTCACATCTATCTCTGAAACAATTTTAAATTGAATAAATCTATTGTTACAAAAAAGAATAGATTTTTACCACAGGGTGTGAAGAGCAGGGTTTCTCGAAACACTTGCTTCTACATCCAGAAAGTACAGTCCATTGTTATTCATAACAATAAATTTTTTTTAATAGCATAAACAGAAGTGATTACTAGGATAGTGTTCATTACAATTGCATAAAACATTCAACAGCTATTTAGATTTGGATATTGGGCTCTGTTTTTAAGTTGATCCACATTAGGGTCCAAAGGGTCAAAATTAATATTGTGAGAGGCTATTTAATTTTGGGCCTGTTTTCAAATTGTCATCTTTGAGGTCCAACATACAAATGTCTTCTTTTAGAGAATCACTGAATGGAATTAAACCAAACATAGCAGGAATGTGCCTTATGAGGGTGACCAGATTATTTTTTTTTTATCTAGGACAATTAAAGTACCTCTTCCCCAAGTCACTTATTCTTAAAAATGTCAAATTGTTTTAAATGACAGTCAATGTCCAAAATATCTGTTTGATATATTTTTATTTTCATACAGATAATATTGAAAGAATATCACCTGCATTCAATGATACTTCAATACGCATACCTGCACAAAATAAGATGAATTGTCAGGAGACAGCCAGTTGCAGTGAAGGACCAAAGAAAGCTAGAGGCAGACCAGTGAAATCATCTACTGGTATATTTATTTCATTAGATTGGATGGTCTGTTTGCGAAGCAATAAATTTGAGATATTTGATATACTACAGAAATGAATTTGAAATTGATAACATATACTTTTATAGCCTATAATATGAACACAAAAAATATGTTGTAATGATGAAAGAACCCTCCATCCAAGATCCAAAAGTAGTGAATATAAGCAATATAGATCATACTGACTTGGGACAGGTATAAAAAACCGCTCAACAATACGCACAATATGCACAGTAAAACTAGTAAGAGAGGTCTGAATTTGATGTCAGAATATGAAACAAAAGAAAATAAACAAAATGACTTTAATATTTTTCCTTAATCTGTAGACTATCTGCCTTGTGAAATTAGCTTTCGTAATGATGATTTTACTTATCATTTTTTGGACCACAAGGGTTGTCCTGCCATTTTTGAAGTTATAAATGAATACTGTACGCAATTGAGTAATTCACTTACAGAAAAAAGAGGGGGGTGTCATGAACCATCATTCCAAATTTATATGTTGGGTCATAGTATGATAATTTGAAGTATGTATGTAATCTTTTATAAAAAAATCTTCTTCTCTGAAACATATGTGTCAAATTTATCCACAATTCTCATTAGGTTATTTGGTTTTAAAAATGTGTCGAATGACCCCACCTGCCAACAATAATGGTGGCCATAGCTAAGATCAGAACATAGGGGGAAAATGTAGATTTTAGTTTATCTCCAAAGCATTTAGAGTAAACACTGACCAGTTCTACAACACATTGTTTGGTTGCTGCCCCTGAGCTAGTAATTAACAGTAATTTTGTAGTTTTTTTTAGCTCACCTGGCCCAAAATAATCTATGGTAATCTTTTCCTGAAGGTAGAAAATCCTAAGTTAAACCTATCTTACTGTTAAGTGCAATGTCTTTGTTTTTGGTAAAAAAGCACATGCTCAACAATTATTTTTAAGCTTAGAAACAGTTTTATTTTTGTAGGCGGAATACAGTCCTCAGCACATCTCCTGCTTTCATTATTCCCTAAACAGAAAAATTAAATTAAAGTCATGAGTGGCTCTCTTTTATTGAATGAGTTTTTATTAACTTGATTCTTTTAAATGTTTCTTTCAGGAGAAAAAAGCAAATCAACAAGGTCAAAACCTTACAGACCCTGCCCTTTCTGTGGTCTCCTTATGGCTAGATTGTCCAATCACATCCTTCGCAAACACAAAGATATTCCTGAGGTCAAAGTTTTAAAAAGGCTGCCCCATCAAGATCAAGTAAAGCAAATGGCTAACCTGAGGAAAGAAGGTATTTGGAAAGCTAATTTAGACCAGGTGAAAAAAATGGAGGATGAAGGATCTCAAGCAGAAGTAAAATATTTTAAAGAGAGGGAGCATGGAGCAGGTCAACTTGCTTACTGTTCTTTATGTAAAGGTTTTTTAACAAAGTCTTACTATAAGAGACACAGATCCACATGCACTGCAGTTGAATCTACAACAACTACAGCGAAAGCCTTAGATCCAGTGCATATTGCATCTCCAAAGTTTACTTCTTCATTTAACTTTGATGTTCTAGCAAAATTCCATAATTCTGAGGTAGGAAATTTATGTAGAACAGACAATCTTATAACATCATTTGGGCTGCAGATGTATAGAAATGTGGAGGCTAAGAAAAGTAAAAAAGAAGAAAAAAGAAAATCAGTTATGTCAGATATGAGGAGACTGGCACATTTATTGTTAGAATTTAGAAAACAATGTGAGATAAATGGTGATGCTGAGGCTAAATCAGCTGTAAACATGTTTGACAGAGGCAATTTTCATTCGTTGGAGTCATCCATTTTAGCCCTAACAATAAATGAAGAAACTGGGCACACAAAAGCAGGGCTAAAAATCGGATATGGCTATCTCATAAAGAGAGTTATCAAATATCTCACTGGAGAATTTCTCATCCAAAAAAAAGATGCTGAAGTTGATGAGATTAAGCGCTTCGGAGATCTATTGGAATTTTGCTGGCCAGGTATATTTGGGGATGCAGAATATAAAATAACTGTACTAAGACAGAAAGAATTGAGGATGCCATCTCGCCTTCCAGATGAGGATGATGTTAAGATGTTGAAAGAATGGCTGGAAAATAAAATTAAAGACATTAAAACGAAATTCCAATTTATAACTTCTAATGAATATGCTGAGATTAGAGATTTACTTGTATGCAGATTAACACTATTTAATGCTCGAAGAGGAGGCGAACCTGCTAGGCTTTTACTATCAGAATGGGATGATGCAGAAAATGGGGTCTGGTTTTCGCAAGATTCAGTGGAAAAGGTGGAGGACCCCATTGAGCAAAAATTATTATGTGAATTAAAGATTGCATACCAAGCAGGAAAAAGAAAGCTTGTGTCACTGTTAATACCCCAGGATTGTTGGGATGCCATTAGAATCCTTGCAGATGAAAAAGTTCGAGATGATGCCGGCATTGGGAAAGGAAATAAATTTTTATTTCCCACAACTGCTGGTAAAGATGAACATGTAATTGGATGGAGTTGTGTAAAAAAATGTTGCAAAAAAGCCAGACTTAGCAAGGACATCACTGCTACTGATATGCGACACAGGGCTGCAACTTTATATGCTGCAATGGACATCCCAGAAAAAGAGCGCCGATTATTTTATTTACACATGGGGCACAGTGCAGACATGAATAGAGATGTATACCAGTGCCCTGAATCCGTGAGGATAACAACATCTGTTGGGAAAGCTCTTCAATGTTTAGACAGGGGTAAGTACATTGTTAAGGATCATAACCCTTGGCTAGCAAAGATGTAGTTGAGTTTTTGATGTCATATAATTACAATAGTTTTTATAATAACTCCCCTCCTTCATAAAATCAGTCTTGTCATTCATTCTATCCATGCACTCCATGAAACTTTGCATACAAGATTAGGCGTCGTATGTATAGATATAAGAAGCAAGACAATAATGGGGGTAAGTCCCAACATTAGAGTTTTATATGTTCATAAAAATAAAATGTGATATATTGTCAGTGAGACAACTCTCCATCCAACAGTAAGTAGTAAATATAAACAATTAAAAGTCACAGTACAACCTTCAGCATGAGTCCTTGACTCACTTTGCTACAAATGGCCCTAAAATAACTTTTATAAAACAATTCAGGCAATACAAACACACAGTCAGATTTATTTAAAACGCCATAATGAAATATTATATGACACAATTAAACATAAGATATATATATATACATAAACTATAAAGGTCTAAAAATCAGAATTAAGAGATACAATATAACTGAAGATGCTGGAGCCAAAACAATCAATTTTAATGAAAACCTACTAGTTACACTTGTCAAATGATGAAGACAAATATATATCCTGAACCAAATTAAACCTATAGATGAAAAATAAGTGTCTTAAGATTTTTGCAAGCAGATGTGGTTCTCAACTCTGATTGAGGTTTGCCTTTGCGTTAAATGTTAATGCTGAAAGTTCAATTTTGTTTGCAGGAAACATGAAAGCTTCCTCATCAAAAGTTGCAGAGACTGGTCCAAAAAATCCAGAAATTACCTTCTCTCTTAAAGGTTAGTCAAATTTAATTAGTTAAATGGTTAGGTACATACAGTACTGTGAAAGTACTTTAATTCTTGTGGTTTGAGCAACATTTACATCTTCATTGGTTTTTAGATTCATTGATTTTAGTTTTTCAAAAAAAAAAATTGAAAAATTTAAGCCATTACATATGAAGATTACAAATTGTTTGAATTGACAGAAACTGCAAAGTAACCATTGACCCATGTAAGTTATAACAAACTCACTTAAACCCTGAGATCTTGTGATCAACAGATTAAAGACCATCAAAGGTGTTAATTAGGTCACCTAAAGAAAACAGTAACATGAACTTTTGATATAAATGTATCTTGAATTTTAAAATAATTCTTATCAAAATCAAGCCCAGGATAAAATTACTATTTCCCATATGTACGAGAACTATGAGGATATAAAATTAACACTTTATCGTACTAGCATCTCACTACCAGAAATCTGACTTTCATTTATCAAAATTTTGTTTTTATAATAATTAAAAGATTAAAAGTTGCAGTTTAGATTATTAAATATTAAATGGGTATCATTCTGCATGCAGTTGTAGTTCATAGTGTGTTTGCCCTGTGACTTTTTTTTTTATGATATTCTGTACTTTCACAGTTTACTAATTATATATGACCAAAAGTGATTAAGTTATAGTGTAAAGTGGTTTCCTTGCGTAAATTATGTTTTTTTTATTATGGTACATTATCAGAGGAGTGTTTATATTTTATGTAGTTTTCTTTTGTTATTCATATTTTTATATAGTATTTGTATTGTTGTGCTGACTGGTCTTTTCCATTTAGTTGCTCTCTAATATATCCTATTATGTCTTTTACTACTTATTATATATGAATTTCATTCAGTCTGCCTGTAGATGGATGTCTATCTGTTGGTCAATACATTTTTTTAGTGCAACTCTTTCTCACATTAACAATGTTTTGATGAAACTTAACCTTGGTACTGGCATTAAAATACAGATATTGTTTTAATTAATTTGCTGTTAGTCTGATATATGATTTGGAATTTATCTTAAAGGGACATTAGCTGTAAAATTGAATTCATGTTCTCTGATTTGAATCAAATTCTCATTTGGGATTTATAACTATGTAAAACATTTATCCAAATTATAGAAAGTCTAAAATTAACACTTTACCGTACATTTGCTCAAAATATGTAGCTTTATTTTTAGGCAGTTTAACTGCCTTATACAAGCACCCTGGATTTGTGTTCTACCCAATAATTGCTGAAATACTTGCCATTGTTATTATCTAGCTGGATTTTATGTTATTTATAACTTATTGGACAGTTTTTCATACTTTTAATTCTGATTTACAAAAAATATGACAAGAAACACCTTAAATGATCGTCGATTTTTCCAAAAGTTTTGAAGTTGCACATAGGAAGTAGAGCACATATGTAGTTTATTATCCCCTGAGCTTTTGGCTAAGATGTCAAAAACAAATGTATGAAATATTTAATCGCTGAAAATCTCTAAAGACAAATAGTTTAGATTTCCCTAATGGCAAAAGTTGAAGGAATCAAATGAATTATAAGGGGGTCTCTAGGGTAACTGTATACCATCCTGTTTAAGAACTTGGAAACATTTGAGATCCTCAACCCTAAACCATAATTATTCATGTATTGGACAATATACTAGTAACTAATCAAATGAAATATAGGGGGGTCCCTGGGGGTCACCCACTCCTCCTGTTTGAGAACTTCATAACCATCAAGATCCCCACCCCTACACCATATATATTCATGTATGGAACAATATAACAAATCATATTAAATATAGGGGAAGTCCCTGTGGTCACCCCATCCTTCCTGTTTGAGAACTTTGAAACAGTGGGGATCCCAACCTCTAAATTAAATAAAATATAGGGGGAGTCAATGCAGTCACCCCACCCCTCCTGATGGAGTTATTGGAAACAGTCAAGATCCCCAACTTTAAATTAAACCATATATATTCATGTATGAGAACTTATCAAATGAAATATAGGGAGAGTTCTTAGGGTCACCTTACCCTCTTCTGTTTGATAACTTAGAAACAGATGAGATCCCCATCCCATAACCATATATATTCATGCATTGGACAATGTTGGACAATATAACAAATCAATTGAAATATAGGGGAAGTCACTAGGATCACCCACTCATTCCTGTTTGAAAACTTGATAACAGTTGAGATCCCCACCCCAAACCATATTAATTCATATGACAAGATAAAAAAATAATTGAAATATAGGCGTAGTCCCTAGGATCACCCCACCCCCTATTGTGTGTGTTTTGAGAACTTGTAAAAGATTGAAATACCAACTCCTAAACCATATTCATTCCTGTTTTTCATTTAAAAAAAAGACTGAATGACATACAAATGATAGTGCAAGTGGGGCATTCATGTACTTTGGACACAATCTCGTTATAATTACCTGTCATTTTATTCCAAACTTAGACATCATAGACTTGGGGTGAAGGTGGGGGTCATTTACATTTACTATGAACTGGTCAGTCAGACCTCACCTTTGATCCCTGTAGTAGTAAACATTTGTCTGATTTGTGTCTCATACCTTTTGTACTGTAGAACACAAACTCAGTTTTCTTTTCAGGAAAGCAAGTCCATTCATACTTTTACAAGCTCGTACTAAAGTCAAATTGAAATACTAACAGTCAACTTATATGGACATTAACTATAAACTAGAAGAACTGCAATCATTGCGAATTTGTACCACTGCAGACTCATGACAGCGAAAAAAATATACTTGATATATGTGTTGCTTTTGAAAACCTTGATAAACTATGAATTATTTGCATAAATGTACAATTATATATGAATGTTTAATGTTTGTTCTTTTAAATCTTTGAAAATAAATTGAAGCAATATTACCACAGTTTTCATAATTATGTTTGCCTTGGTTTTTGGTTATCTGCCTACAGTGCTTACAGCGGTTTTATTTGTGTACATAAGCCTAGATGCCACCTAAATAATTAACTGTTGAGTTGATCTTCAAATTATTCAACATCAGTTGTATTAGTGTTTTGGTTTAAATATTTCAGCCTTGAACATCACTGAAGAGACATAATTTGTTGAAATGCACATATGTTGCAATAAATTTGGTAGTTTATGTTATTTATATTATGCATTGTAAGTGATTATAATACTTAATGAGATGATCAACAGAAGTCACAAAAAAAAAAAGATCAGCAACCTTTAAATGTAAACAGTCAATTGTTGTAAATCTTTATACATTAATAAATAATGTGGTTTAAACAGAATTTTTTTTCTTAACCACTGAATATGTACCCGTTTTTACAAACTGATTAGGTTGAGGAATGATAAAATAATAGTTTTTGTGACTGTCCTTAACATGATTAATGCTTGTAGTAATTGCCAGATTGCAATATCAGGTTCATTCATTGTCCATAGACAATAAGATCAAAAATATTATGTTGTTAATGAATAACAGAAATATTTAAATGTTGATTACTTTTGATTTCAGACTTTTTGAATGAACTGGTGGATGATAATGTTGCAGTAAGGGCAATATCAGGAAAAGGATTGATAGAGGAAGATGAAGTAGAACAAAGACCAGAAAAAATAAGAGCTGCAAGCTGCATGAAAGATCTGATGCTACAAGATGCAGCAAAAGAATACTTCACAGATGATGCTTGGCTGGCAGCTGAATCAGTTTTTGATTTACTTCCAGGTATGAAGAATGAAAATAATATGTTTCATGCAAAAATCTATTTTAAGCGCCTTCTATCCAATAGGTCAAGTTTCTTTTAATTTGGCGTCATCTTCTATATAAACATCCATAATTTTTTTTGTCCTCTCAAACTGGATAGTGGGACCTACTGAAAATTTGTATACTTCAATGTCATGAGCTTCAGGACGTTTAATTTTGGTGCTTTTGGTGATTTTTTTTAAATGGGCCTGTTTTTAATTGGAATATGCATTATCTCCGTGATATGACATCTGTATTTATGTAGTCACCCTAGTAGTGCACATTTTTTGGGATGATCATGCATGCATAAATTTTTTCCATTTAATTCCATTTGGGTAGTGTATAAGTCAATGGAGTGGTTAATCGTGCATGTGAATTTTGTGAGTGGGATTTGGAAGGTTAAACATTTCAAAAGGTGTAAGAGTCAATACTTTCTTTAAAAATCCATACCTGTAAGTTGACATAAAAATGTTAACTTTGCTTGGTAATTTGTATGCCCAAACTATAGCAGGGGGACATTTGATTTTACCCTTGTCTGAATGTACCTACGTACCTCTCAAAATTTGTTTCTGTTCTCTAACTTAAGTTTGCCTCAATCAAATGTTATGTAACTTGTACACAAGGTGTATTATCACAAAATACAGATCAAGTTTGAATGATGGTAGTGTCACTCTAACCATTATAGAGTTCTGTCCCTTTATAAATGGGAAAATTACAAAATTTTAAACATAACTTTGCCTCTACCAAATGTTATGTACAATGTTTATTACACAAAACACAGATCAAGTATGACTTTTGGTGGTGTCACTTTTACCGTTCACAGTTATGGCCCTTTATAAATAGAAAAATAGCAAAAATTTTAGTTTCTGTTTTCTGACTTGAGTTTGCTTAAACCAAACATTAGAAAACTTATACACAATACTTTTTACCACAAACACAGATGAAATTTGGTTGCATCATTTGAATCATAATCTGGTTAAAAATGGAAAAATTGCATAATTTTTAGTTTCTGTTCTATTACTTAAGTTTGTCCCTACCAAACATTATGAGACCTATACACAATTTACAATACTTGTTTGCCAAAAAAAACCAGAACAAGTACATGTTTGGGTAGTGTCACTTTTCAAGTTCTTGAGCTATGTCCCTTTATAATTTTTAAACAGGGGCATCATTTATGGACACAACATGACAATCTCCATTTATTTGTGTTTATCTCCAATATGTTATTCTGAACATTTAGATATCAAACTGTTGGTGTTTTTTTTCAGACTGTAGTGATGATGAATCTGAGAGATCCCACATGGTAAATATCACCCTATAGCTAGTTAATAATACATGTTGTATTTTTGTCAGTACTTGATATTTACAAGGTACATAAATGTTTTATAGTGATTTTGAAAAAAAGATGGATCATACATAAACTGAGGAACCTTTTAAAAAAGCTTGTAGAATTTTAAAATATTTTTACTCATTAGATGACAAAATGGAGGTCATGCTTGATATGAAGGATTTTCACTTTCACTGTTCATGAGCTATGGTTCTTGAAAGATTGAAAAATGGCATATCCAGTTGTATTTGTGCATTTATTCATAAATCCTTCAAAGCAAAGCTTTTCAAATTTTAATATGTTGTTAGTAATGATAAAATGGAGGTCAATATAAAAATGAAGATGTGGTATGAGTGCCAATGGGACAACTGTCCACAAGAGACCAAATGACACAGACATCAACAAATATAGGTCACCATATGGCTATCAAAAATGAGCAAAGCCCCATACTTGATAGTCAGCTATAAAAGGGCTTGATAAGACAATGTAAAACAACTGTTTTGTATTGATGATTGTCACTATTCCTGTGCAGGATTTTGGTCCTTGTGATATTGAAAAATGCTGGGACCCAAATAGATGTAAAAAAAGTCTGGTTTCTTGTCATTCTGACAGCTGTTGTTTAAACATTCTTTCTTACATTTTATGTCAAGTTCAAAAGTATTAAGTATATTTGGATGTCTTGTATGCTATGAATCTTGAAAGTGGAGGCTTTACTGCAATTGCTATGTTTCAGAATACATACGCACTTTCATAACAGATTTTGCAGGTTCTTCCATAAAATATTTTATACATCTTAAACAGGAAAGTTTTGAGAGTATTTAGATATTGGGAGATGTGATGTGAGTGCCAATAAGACAAATCCCCATCCAAATAACAATTTATAAAAGTAAACCGTTATAGGTCAATGTACATCCTTTAAAAAGTAAAATCACAAAAATACTGAACTCAGAGGAAAATCAATTTGGAAAGTCCATAATCACATGGCAAAATCAAAAAACAAAACGCATCAAAAACGAATGGACAAGAACTGTCATATTCCTGACTTGGTACAGGCATTTTCAAATGTAGAAAATGGTGGATTAAACCTGGTTCTATAGCGCTAACCCTCTCACTTTAATAACAGTCTCATCAAATTCCGCTACATTTACATGATGCGTTAAATAAACAGTCACAATTAATAAAATAGTCAACAAGTCTTAAGTTTGTTTTCTGTTTAGATTTTAAATACAACAGATGTAAGTGATATAAGAGATTGTGAAGATGAACCATGTTCTTCAAATGATTCTATGATATCTGGTGATACAGAGGAGCAAGTAGAAAGAAGAACAAACAAAAGTAAGTTTAAACTTAGAACAATGGCTGTCTTGTATAACTTGTTATTAATTTTTTTTAAATGAATGGGTAAATAATGTGATAGTGAGTCAAGCTGTGTTCTTGTAATCAATTTTGCTACTTTTCAATGTTGCACATCTAATTGGCCTATTTAAAGAACAAGTCCCTTGAACATCAGGTGCCAATGTTTTTAAATCCTGTCAGGTTGAACATCCGAAATACAAACTTTCCATGCAGCTCAACAGTTGTTTTGTTAAGTGTTTTGAAGTTTTACTTACACATGTATGTTCTAAATGGAAGTTAAACTAATTAACACTAATGAATTTGGAATAAGTTGCTAGGGACAAAATAGATCGTTGCTATATGGTAACTCAAATAAAGTTCTCCGACCACATTTATTGTGTCACGAGTCTATAGTAATGTATAACTAACTTGATCATATTCCAAATTCACACCATTTCAAGCTTGAAAATTTTGTCCAATCTTGCTCCAACTGTTTAGAGTTTGACCTCAGCAGTAATATAAAAAACCTCCAGATGGAGCTTATTTCTTAAACATAGATAAGAAAGGAAGACAATAACAATCAAAACCAAGGAGTAAACAAAGACTCAAAAAACCAAAGGACATTTACATCAACAGTTATAAATAATAATTAAGAAACAACATGAACTCCACTATAAACCGGGAGTGAAATCAGGTGCTCTGGAAGGGTATGCATTTCCTGCACCGTATACAACACCCATCGTGTTATTTCTTTGTTCAGTTCGGTAATGATGGAAAGTTCTTATGACTGAGAAAGAGTATTATAGATTGCATCATACTATATAGTTGAGTTATTGTTATTGTTCGGGAAAAGTTCAATATATGATGCAAAACTTCAGAAAGTTCCAACTGAACCTGAGGCAGAAAAAGGTAACTTTCTATAACTTTGACACTAAAGCTGCAATAATAATTTTATCTCATACAGTCAAACCTTAGTAAACTGACCATGAATAAACTGGTTTCCTGTTCATTCAGCTAAAACTAAAGTCCTATTTTTTTTACTTCAAAGTCTTTCTTAAAATACCCTTTGTAAATTGGACCCTGTGTATTCCAAATTCCTGTCTAATGATTTAGTCTCAATACTCCTATTTACATCAATTATTACTTGTCAAAACTAATCTCTTGTGTCACAACTCAGATAACACAAGGATTCTAATGCAAAAAGAAACAATGAACACAAAGGGAAAGTGTCAAATCAGAGACTGATGTTACAGAGGTCTATTTGACAAATTGATCACATTCCAAATTCACACCATTTCAAGCTTGAAAATTTTGTCCAATCTTGGTCCAATTGTTTAGGGTTTGACCTCAGCAGTAATATGAAAAACCTCAAGACAGAGCTTATTTCTTTAACATAGATAAGAAAGGAAGACAATAACAATCAAAACCAAGGAGTAAACAAAGACTCACAAAACCAAAGGACATTTACATCAACAATTATAAATAATAATTAAGAAACAACATGAACTCCACTATAAACCGGGAGTGAAATCAGGTGCTCTGGAAGGGTATGCATTTCCTGCACCGTATACAACACCCATCGTGTTATTTCTTTGTTCAGTTCGGTAATGATGGAAAGTTCTTATGACTGAGAAAGAGTATTATAGATTGCATCATACTATATAGTTGAGTTATTGTTATTTTTAGGGAAAAGTTCAACATATGATGATAACAAGGCTACAAAACTTCAGAAAGTTCCAACTGAACCTGAGGCAGAAAAAGGTAACTTTCTATAACTTTGACACTAAAGCTGCAATAATAATTTTATCTCATACAGTCAAACCTTAGTAAACTGACCATGAATAAACTGGTTTCCTGTTCATTCAGCTAAAACTAAAGTCCTATTTTTTTTACTTCAAAGTCTTTCTTAAAATACCCTTTGTAAATTGGACCCTGTGTATTCCAAATTCCTGTCTAATGATTTAGTCTCAATACTCTTATTTACATCAATTATTACTTGTCAAAACTAATCTCTTGTGTCACAACTCAGATAACACAAGGATTCTAATGCAAAAAGAAACAATGAACACAAAGGGAAAGTGTCAAATCAGAGACTGATGTTACAGAGGTCTATTTGACAAATTGATCACATTCCAAATTCACACCATTTCAAGCTTGAAAATTTTGTCCAATCTTGCTCCAACTGTTTAGAGTTTGACCTCAGCAGTAATATAAAAAACCTCCAGATGGAGCTTATTTCTTAAATATAGATAGAAAGAAAGGAAGACAATAACAATCAAAACCAAGGAGTAAACAAAGACTCACAAAACCAAAGAACATTTACATCAACAATTATAAATAATAATTAAGAAACAACATGAACTCCACTATAAACCGGGAGTGAAATCAGGTGCTCTAGAAGGGTAAGCATTTCCTGCACCGTATACGACACCCATCGTGTTATTTCTTTGTTCAGTTCGGTAATGATGGAAAGTTCTTATGACTGAGAAAGAGTATTATAGATTGCATCATACTATATAGTTGAGTTATTGTTATTTTTAGGGAAAAGTTCAACATATGATGATAACAAGGCTGCAAAACTTCAGAAAGTTCCAACTAAACCTGAGGCAGAAAAAGGTAACTTTCTATAACATTGACACTAAAGCTGCAATAATAATTTTATCTCAAACAGTCAAACCTTAGTAAACTGACACTGAATAAACTGGTTTCCTCTTCATTCAGCTAAAACTAAAGTCCTATTTTTTTCACTTCAAAGTCTTTCTTAAAATACCCTTTGTAAAATGGACCCTGTGTATTCCAAATTCCTGTCAAATGATTCAGAAGAAGAAATCTTCAATTGCACAATATTGTGCAGTAGATTTGCAAGATCTTGACATTTGTTTTGTGGCAAAAACGCTTACTGTGGATTCATTTATTTTCGTTGGTATCAATTTTTGTGGATTGCTGAAAACTTGCAATTTCGTGGATATTTAATTTCTTGGTTTTGCCAATCTCTGTATACAGAGCCTAATGATAATATGAACATTGAAATTTGTGGTTCACCTGTACCCACAAAACCCACGAAAATTGGTATCTAACGAATAATAATGAATCCACAGTATTATGTTAACAATTTGACAAGTTTCCCTCTGTTTTAAACTTTTAAATTTTTCCTGTCAAATTTATTCAATTAGAACTTCTGTGGATGCATTATTATTTGTTGGATACAAATCATTGTGAATTTGGTGGGTACAGGTAATCCACAAAATCAAATGTTCAACAAATAAAAAAAAAATCCATAAGTGTGAATGCAGACTTTGGCAAAACCATGAAATTAAATATCCATGAACATGTTAGTTTTCCTATTGGTTTCATCATTATTCATAGCAATTTTACAATTTTTCTGTTGATGCAATTTTTGAATAGCTGACCCATCTGATTTTCTATATATTACAATATCATTGATCTATGTTTCCCCCACACCAAATGATGTTGCAAGTTTCCCTGAACTGTTGAATTTACAATCATACACAAATTTTTTATCAAACTATAGGAAGTATCTTTCTTGTCAATGTTATGTGCCTGTACAAAATACCAAAGCCTGTTTTACATGAGAACATTAGCTGGCCTAATTTTTTCAAATCTAGCATGAAAACACCTAGCCACTGGCCAGATAAAGGAATTGGCTATACATGGGAGGTACTTCTGCATATAATTGCAGAATTATAAGCCTAACGTGGACCAATAAGGGAGGTGGCCGTTCTAGGCTGGGGCTGTTTCATAGAGGGACTACTGTAGTGATAATTAATATTGTATTGGAATTTGTCTATGCAACTGATGAACGATATGGATATACATTAGAATTTGAACATCAACATTTAATTATAAATTAGAATAAATATATTGCAGGTTTTCAGAATTTATATTCATGGAAATTAAAAGGTTGATGTCCAAATTGTTATTTATTTCAAACCCAAAATCTATGGAGATTTTAGGTAACTTGATTTATGAGTGATTACAATTATTAAACAAGTAGCTTTGTAATTGAATATTTTATAGGAACAAAAAGAAAATATAAATTATGGACTGAAGAGAATACTAAAGTAGTGGATGTTTATTTTAAGAGATACATTACAGATACATCTAGCTTGGACAACAAAGGGTCATTGCCAGGTAAACTTTTGCATTATCGATTATCAAATACAAAACCTATACAGAAAAATGATCACTAAGCCAACTGCATTGCTCAACTGGACCAGGGCTCGACAATAACGCTTGTCCGATTGCCCGGTACCAGAGGTGAAAAAAGTCGGACAAGTAAAAGCTGTATCGAAGGACAAGCACAATTATTCAGCAGAAAATAAATGTAATCCAACTTTGAAGAACAAAGTTATTATAAACAAAAAACACGAAAACAAATATTAATTTGACATGTTTCTGCATTCTGTTTATTTAAATGCAAAACTTTTTTCTTCAACATGTTTACTTGCAATTGATTATTTTCAACTGGTTCTTTGTCAGATACTTTTTAACAGGTGAAAGGTATTTACTGATCCGAATCAATGATGCGTTTTGTAGATCAGGTAACTTAACAGGACAGTTCGTCACCTCAAGTTTTAATAGACAGTTTGGCACTGAGAAAACATATTTAGTAGACATGATTGATAGACAGTTTGGCAAGGCAGGAGATATTTTGGGATCAAGACAAATCAGTACCTCATTTTGCTACATTATTCTGTTCCTTATAAGAAATACCATACCAGTAATTTTTTCACAAAAATATTTTTTTTAATTTACCATTAAATTCACAAACTCATATTTGATCATAAGTAGAAAAAAAACCAATACTGACAATATGGTGACCTATAGTTTTCTGTGTCATTTGGTCTCTTGCAGAGAGTTGTCTCATTGGCAATCAGACCTTATCTTCTTTTTATTGATTGCATTTCAATAAACTTTTTTCAACTTAAAAAAAAAGCAGGATACAAATCCAATGAGTGTACAGGCCTATCAGATGGTGCCTCTTGTTTAGAGTCTGATGAGACTCACATTGATGAAAAACTAGAACCTTAGTCCCGTGACATGACTAGATTTAGTTGTACTTGACTCGTATTTTTGAAAAGTATTTCAAATCAAAAGAAATACATCAAATCCTGTCTATTGTTTAAATTCGTTTTGTTCCTTTTATCAACTAAAAATGTAAAAAGGTTATTTTTTAATAGAATTTTTTTGGACAAGTAACAATATCATTGGGACAAGTAAATTTTGGTAGGACAAGTTGAAAAAAGGGTATCGTAGAGGCCTGCTGACCCCAGTTGAACTAAGAGTTGAGGGCTAGCTGGCTATCAGTTGAGCAAATAGTTGAGGGCCAGTTGAGGGCTACCTGGATTCAAAACATGCCTCTTTTGGGGAGATCTTGAATACTTGTAGAAAATTAATTTTGCTTACATACTGGTTCCCAGTTGTGTTCTCTGTGATCCACCTCACAGAGACATAACTTGGGAATGTTAGCAGTAAATAAACTTGTGCATATTGTTTACATTAAAATCTGTTGTAACCTTTCATTTGAGGTGGGGGTAGTTAAGAAAATTAGTGTTAGTTAAAACTCTGAAAAGTTCAGGGCAAAGAAAAGTTGAAAATATGCCGCACAGCTCTATATCTTGACCTTTGAAAAAAATTTTGGTGAATATTAACTTTCAATTCTAGGATAAACAAAACTTCATAGTAAAAGTAGTACAGTTTTAGCCGTAAAAGGAGTTCCTATGGGAAATTGCATTGTCAATATTTACAGAAATGCAACCTATAACAGCTAACCCTCAACTGTCCACCACATGGCCATCAACTGGCCCTCAACTTTTTTTTCTACAGGGGAAAGGCATGGATACCTTAGAACTAAATTACAACACTAAGAGATTGTAAAAGTAGCCCAAAGAATAAAAAAATAAAAATAAAGCAAAAAGGAGAAAAAAGTAAACAAATATAACATCAAATATAAAAGTCAGCCACATTTCAATAGACACTGCCTTATCAAATGCACATTATGGGTAACTCTGTAAAATAAATTCCAACAATTTTTTTTTCTGTATGCTTAATGAATAACTATGCCAATGAACAAGATTGTTGTTTTTTTCAGGATCAAAAGATGTAAGAGAGTTTCTTCAGAAGCATCCAATCCTTCAAGATATTGAAATTAAAAAAAGGATAACAGCCATCAAGACAAAAATCTTCAATGATAGAAAAGTTTACAGAGAAAAAATTTCAAAGAAACTTAAGAAAACCCTCCAAAGTATGTGAGCATTCTGAATATCATGCATTCCATATAATAGATTGACTTGTAATAGGCCTCTTAATCTGTAATCATCCTCATCTCTCCACCAACAGCCAGTATCATGTAAACTTAATCTGCGTCATCATCTCTCCACCAACAGCCAGTCTTATGTAAACTGAATCGGCATCAACATCTCTCCACCAACAGCTAGTCTTATGTAAACTGAATCGGCATCATCATCTATCTACCAACAGTCAGTCTTATGTTAACTGAATCGGCATTCTCATCTCTCCACCAACAGCCAGTCTTATGTTAACTGAATCGGCATCAACATCTCTCCACCAACAGCTAGTCTTATGTTAACTGAAACAGCATCAACATCTCTCCACCAACAGCCAGTCTTATGTAAACTGAAACAGCATCCTCATCTCTCCACCAACAGCCAGTCTTATGTAAACTGAATCGGCATCAACATCTCTCCACCAAAAGCCAGTCTTATGTAAACTGAATCGACATCAACATCTCTCCTCCAACAGCCAGTCTTATGTAAACTGAAACAGCATCCTCATCTCTCCACCAACAGCCAGTCTTATGTAAACTGAATCGGCATCATCATCTCTCCACCAACAGCCAGTCTTATGTAAACTGAATCAGCATCATCATCTATCCACCAAAAGCCAGTCTTATGTCAACTGAATCGGCATCAACATCTCTCTACCAACAGTCAGTCTTATGTAAACTGAAACAGCATCCTCATCTCTCTACCAACAGTCAGTCTCATGTAAACTGAATCAACATCAAAATCTATCCACCAACAGCCAGTCTTATGTAAACTGAATCATCATCAACATCTCTCGAACAACAGCCAGTCTCATGTAAACTGAATCAGCATCATCATCTCTCTACCAACAGTCAGTCTTATGTAAACTGAATGGACATCAACATCTCTCCACCAACAGCCAGTCTTATGTAAACTGAATCGCCATCAACATCTCTCTACCAACAGCCAGTCTCATGTAAACTGAATCAGCATCATCATCTCTCTACCAACAGTCAGTCTTATGTAAACTGAATCGACATCAACATCTCTCTACCAACAGTCAGTCTTATGTAAACTGAATTGGCATCAACATCTCTCCACCAACAGCCAGTCTCATGTAAACTGAATCAGCATCATCATCTCTCCACCAACAGTCAGTCTCATGTAAACTGAATCAGCATCATCATCTCTCTACCAACAGCCAGTCTCATGTAAACTGAATCGACATCAACATCTCTCCACCAACAGCCAGTCTCATGTAAACTGAATCGACATCAACATCTCTCCACCAACAGTCAGTCTCATGTTAACTGAATCAGCTTTCTCATCTCCTCACCAACAGCCAGTCTTATGTAAACTGAATCATCATCAACATCTCTCCACCAACAGTCAGTCTTATGTAAACTGAATCAGCATCAACATCTCTCCACCAACAGTCAGTCTTATGTTAACTGAATCAGCATCAACATCTCTCCACCAACAGCCAGTCTTATGTAAACTGAATCAGCATCATCATCTATCCACCAACAGCCAGTCTTATGTAAACTGAATCGGCATCATCATCTATTCACCAACAGTCAGTCTTATGTAAACTGAATGGGCATCCTCATCTATTCACCAACAGCCACTCTTATGTAAACTGAATCTGCATCATCATATTTCCACCAACAGCAAGTCTTATGTTAACTGAATCGGCATCATCATCTCTCCACCAACAGCCAGCCATATGTAAACTGAATCAGCATCATCATCTCTCTACCAACAGCCAGTCTTATGTTAACTGAATCGGCATTCTCATCTATCCACCAACAGCCAGTCTTATGTAAACTGAATCATCATCAACATCTCTCCACCAACAGCCAGTCTTATGTAAACTGAATCAGCATCATCATCTCTCCACCAACAGCCAGTCTTATGTAAACTGAATCGGCATCATCATCTCTCCACCAACAGCCAGTCTTATGTAAACTGAATCGGCATTCTCATCTATCCACCAACAGCCAGTCTTATGTAAACTGAATCGGCATCATCATCTATCCACCAACAGCCAGTCTTATGTTAACTGAATCGGCATCAACATATTTCTACTAACATCCAGTCTTATGTAAACTGAATCAGCATCAACATCTCTCCACCAACAGCCAGTCTTATGTAAACTGAATCGGCATCATCATCTCTCCACCAACAGCCAGTCTTATGTAAATTGAATCAGCATCATCATATCCCCTTCAACAGACAGTCTTCTGTAAACTGAATTGCCACAACATCTCTCAACCAACCTGCTGGCTTATTCTGAATTATTATCCTCATCTCATAACCAACAAACAGTCTGGCATATATTAAATAAGCATCATCACCTCTTTACCAACAAACAGTCTGGCATACACTGAATAAGCATCATCTTCTTTCACCCAATCATGAGCCTAGTGTGTACTGAATAACCATCTCTCTACCAACAAACAGTCTGGCGTATATTGAATTAGCATCATCATCTCTCAACCAACAAACTGTCTGGCATATTCTGAATAAGCATCATCATATCTCAGCCAACAAACGTCTGGCATATATTGAACTAGCATAATCATCTTTCTACCAGCAAACAGTCTGGCATATATACTGAATGAGCATCGTAATCTCTCTACCAACAAACAGTCTGGCATATACTGAATAAGGAATATCATCTCTCAACCAACGAACATCCTAGTTGTACTGCACTACAATCCTCATCTCTAAACCAATAGTCTGGCATTAACTGAATCAGCATCACCATCTCTCTACCAACAAACAGTTTAGAATATACTGAATAAGCATCATCATATATTAAGGAACAAACAGTATGGCATATCCTGAATTACCATCATCATCTCTCAACCAACCAACAGTCTAGCATATCCTGAATAAGCATCATCATATATCAAGGAACAAACAGTATGGCATATCCTGAATTATAATCATCATCTCTCTACCAACCAACAGACTAGCATATACTGAATTATCATCATTATCTCTCAACAAACAACAGTCTGGAATATACTGAATAAGCATCAGCATCTCCCAACCAACAAAAACTCTGGTATATTCTGAATTACCATCATCATCTCTCAACAAACAACAGTCTGGCATATACTAAATTAGCATGATCATCTCTCAACAAACAACAGTCTGGCATATACTGAATTAGCATCATCATCTCTCAACCAACAAACAGCATAGTATGTACTGAATTAGCATCCTCATCTTTAAACCAACTAGCAGTCTGGCATATATTGAACTAGCATCGTCATAATCCTACAAACAAACAGTCTGGCATATACTGAATTAGCATAATCATCTCTCTACAAACAGACAGTCTGGCTTCTACTGAATTACCATTCTCAACTCTCATGCACCAAACAGTCTAGCATATACTGAATTAGCACCATTATCTTTCAACCAACAACCAGTATGGCATATACTGAATAAGCATCATTATCTTTCAACCAACAAACAGTCTGGCATAAATTGAATAAGGAACATTATCTCTTAACCAAGTAACAGTCTGGCATATATTCCATTAGCATTATCTTCTATACCAACAAACAGTCTGAGATGTACTAAATGACAATCCTCATGTCTCAACCAACAAACAGTCATATACTGAATAACCATCATCATGTTTCAACAAATAAAACATTTGGCATATACTGAATTAGCATCATCATCCTTCAACCAACAGTCTGGCATAAACTGAAGAAACAGCATCATCTTTCAACCAACAAACAGTCTGGTATATACTGAATAAGCATCATCATCTCTCAACCAACAGACCGTCTGGCATATTTTTATTCAGCATCATCATCTTTCTACCAACAAACAGTCTGGCTTATACTGAATTACAATTTCATCTCTCAACCAACAGACAGTCTTCCATATATACTGAATAAGCATCATACTCTTTCAACCAACTAGAAGTCTGGCTTATACCGAATTAGCATTATCATCTCTCTACCAACAAACAGCCTGGCTTATACTGAATTAGCATCATTTTCTCTCAACATACAATAGTCTGGCATATACTGAATTAGCATCATCATCTCTCAACTAACAAACAGCATAGTGTGTACAGAATTAGCATCTTCGACTCTAAACCAACTAGCAGTCTGGCATATATTGAACAAGCCTCATCATCTCTCTACCAACAAACAGTCTGGCATATACTGAATAAGCAAAATCATCTCTCAACCAACAAACAGTATGGCATATACTGAAATAGTTAAATCATCTCTCAACCAACAAACAGTATGGCATATACTGAATTAGTATCATCTTTCAACCAACAAACACTCTGGCATATACTGAATAAGCATCATCATCTTTCAACCAACAAACAGTCTGGCATATACCTAATTAGCATCATCATCTTTCAACCAACAAACAGTTTGGCATAAACTAAACAAGGAACATTATCTCTTAACCAACAAACAGTCTGGCATATATTCCATTAGCATTATCTTCTATACCAACAAACAGTCTGGGATGTACTAAATGACAATCCTCATGTCTCAACCAACAAACAGTCAGGTATATATAAATTCAGCATCTTCATCTCTCAACCAACAAACATTCTGGAACTTACTGAATTAGTATCATCATCTCTTTACCAACAAACAGTCTGGCATATACCGAATTACCATCCTGATGTCTCAACAAGTCACCAGTCTAGCATATACTGAATAAGCATCATCATCTCTCCACCAACAGTCAGTCATATACTGAATAACCATCATCATGTTTCAACAAAAAAAACGTTTGGCATATATTGAATAAGCATCATCATCCTTCAACTAACAGTCTGGCATGAACTGAAGAAACAGCATCATCTTTCAACCAACAAACAGTCTGGTATAAACTGAATAAGCATCATCATCTCTCAACCAACAGACCGTCTGGCATATATTGAATAAGCATCATCATCTTTAAACCAACAAACAGTCTGGCATATACCTAATTAGCATCATCATCTTTCAACCAACAACAGTCTTGCATATATACTGAATAAGCATCATACTCTTTCAACCAACGAGAAGTCTGGCTTATACCGAATTTAGCATCATCATCTGTCAACCAACAAACACTCTGGCATTTACTGAATTAGCATAATCATCTCTCTACCAACAAACAGCCTGGCTTATACTGAATAAGCACCATTTCTCTTAACATACAATAGTCTGGCATATACTGAATTAGCATCATCATCTCTCAACTAACAAACAGCATAGTGTGTACTGAATTAGCATCTTCATCTCGAAACCAACTAGCAGTCTGGCATATATTGAACAAGCCTCATCATCTCTCTACCAACAAACAGTCTGGCATATACTGAAATAGCAAAATCATCTCTCAACCAACAAACAGTCTGGCATATACTGAATTAGTATCATCTTTCAACCAACAAACAGTCTGACATATACTGAATAAGCATCATCATCTTTCAACCAGCAAACAGTCAGGCATATACCTAATTAGCATCATCATCTTTCAACCAACAAACAGTCTGGCATATACCTAATTAGCATCATCATCTTTCAACCAACAAACAGTCTGGCATAAACTAAACAAGGAACATTATCTCTTAACCAAGTAACAGTCTGGCATATATTCCATTAGCATTATCTTCTATACCAACAAACAGTCTGGGATGTACTAAATGACTATCCTCATGTCTCAACCAACAAACAGTCTGGTATATATAAATTCAGCATCTTCATCTCTCAACCAACAAACAATCTGGTACATACTGAATTAACATCATCATCTCTTTACGAACAAACAGTCTGGCATATACCGAATTACCAGCCTGGTGGGTACTGAATCAACATCATGATCTCTTAAGCTAAAAACAGCCTAATGTGTACTGAACTAGCATCATCATATCTCCAACTACTGACAGCATGGTGTGATCTGAATCAACATTAGCACATCTCATTATTAGACATACTTGTGTGAACTGAATCAGCCTTCTCATCTCTCCATGACAGATAACCATGTTTAAATTTCATCAGCATCATCATCTCTCAGCCAACAGACAATCTAGTATCGACTTAATAAGCCTACACATCTCTCCACCAACAGACAGCCTGGTCTAAACTGGAACAGCCTTTTAATCTAAAAACTAACAGCCAGCCTGGTCTGTACGGAATCAGCATCCTCATCGCTCCATTTACAGATAGCCTGGTGTGTACTGATACAGACCTCCATATCTCGTGATCAACAGATATCATGGTTTGTACTGAAACAGCTTTTCATCTATCAACCAACAAACAACCTGGTGTGTTATTAATCAGCATCATCATCCCTCCACCAACAGAAAAAACAGGTGTGTATTTAATCAGACTACTGATTTACAACCAACAGACAGTTTTAATTTAAAGTATCCGAGTTGTTGGGTTTTATTCAATTAAAAAAGGGTTATTTTCCAGTTTAGGAACAATTTCTCAAAAATGCCTTAAGCAGTTCTCATTAAACTTGGTTGAATTGATTATTCTATTGATTAACGCTCCTTTTTGATTTTCACCAATTGACATTGAGAAGTAATCAAACGTTATTCTTTGAAAATGAGACAGATGTATCATATGCTTACGGGGCAGCTGTTTATTTAACGTTCTTAATTAATCAGATTTTTCCTAGGTTTTGTGGTTTCTGAGCTATTAAGGGGGCTCATGGGTCTAAATCTATTTTTGTTTATCTAATATAGGATTTGGATATATTTTTCTTTAAAATGAACTTTGTCTTATACTTAATAGACAAATGAAATAAAAAAAATGGGGTCACCATTCATTTACACTCACAATCTCCCTTCGAAAGAAGCATACATTTTTGTAAATGTCCTTTTTTTCTGTTGAACTAATAGGAGAAATAGTGGTAATATCGAAATAAAAAAAAGAAGTAAATTACAGAAATCTCTTAAATTTTACAATTATTAAGTTTATGTACAGCATATTCGAAAACAAACAATAAAAAATAAAGGTCAGCGATGAGTTAAAAAAGATAATTCAATTTTGGCATTTTTGCACCAAAGGGAGATAATTTGGAGCTTTTTTAATGATATCTACATTTTAAATTTCAGCTGAAGCCAACAAGAATTGACTTTTAGGAATGATGTTTGTGCCATATGATAAGTAACAACTACTTAAGGTAATAAATAAAACTTGTAATGAAAAATAAATGTTTCATTTTTTCTGAAGATCTTATACACCAAAGATGTGGTATGATTGCCAATTTAGACAAGGCTCCACAGCAGACCAATTGGCACATAAATTAACACTGTACAGCCTTTACCAATGAGCAAATCCCACACTGCCTAGCCAGCTATAAAAGGCCAAGACATGACAATGTAAAACAATTCAAACAATAAAACTAACTGCCTAATTAATGTACAGAAAGTGACAAGAAAACAAATATGTAATACATAAACAAAAGACAGCCACTGAATTACAGGCTCCTGTACTAGAGTAATAATTTTGTTTAAGTCAAAATCATATTTTTAATGATTCATAATTCAACTTTTTTTCATTGCAGTTTATTTTTCCTACACTTTTAGTTGTGACCTGCAGCAGATATTTTAGTCAATATTTCACCATTGTAAAGCCCTGCAGCTGAAGAGTATCAGAAAATGCTAAGTATTTTACTGCTTTACCATAGCTTATAATATATATGATTAAAGGTTTACCACAGCTTATATAAAATTTTGTTTAAAGGTACTATAATTGACGCTTAAATGTTGGCGTAAAATGCAAGTTTTGTTTTAATTAGCTTTAAGGATTATTGTTAAAATAGTACATACAAAAAATTTGAAACCCTATTTTTATATGACCATAAATTTTGGCGGTCTTGCTGCTGTTCAACATTATCGGCCACAAATATAGTTTCCTGACTAAAACTGAAGTATTTGCTCAATTGTTAATAATTTTAACTTAACGTAAATGAATGTGTGTATCGTGAGTTTCTCTCACTGACAACACTGGATAATAGCTAAGTGCTATATGCTAATGACTAAAAAATTAACCTTGTTAAACTTATATTTTGTGACTTTAATAACTTGTATTTACAAGGGAAGTTACAAACATATGTTAAATAAAAATATAGATTCTATATCAATGAAACTGGAATGTTAAATATATTTCTGTTTGATTTTGGTTTTATTATCTCAAGATGATCTAGGCTTTCCCCCCCCCCCCCCCCTACAATGCAGAAATTAGAATATTGTTTAAACATAGCTCTTGTCAGAAAACTACCATTCACCAATTGGCCTTTAGGAAGATATATAAGCATATATGTTCTTTTAGCAATATAAATGATATTTTCTTTAATAATTGAGCTTTGTTAATGGTCTTTTTGGCATTTTAACTTTCATTGCTTATCTCCCTTTTTATGAAAGGTATATTAAGTCCACGCAATGTTGCTCTCTTTTGAAGCTTTTGTTGTTGGATAGATTAATTGACTAATTGTTTTGCTTATTCATTCATAGAACAAGTACAGTACAGTTGATCAAAATAAACAAACAAATGACAAATTTATGTTATAACATATACAGTAATTTTATGTACATGGTGTTTGGTCAATTTTTTAAAGTAGACATTTTTTTGTGATCATTGTTTTAATTTTATTACCTTAGTAAGTTCTCCTTCGTCATCTTCAGTTCTATTTAATCAGCTTTTCTATTACAGCTGTTATCTGGTGCTCTCCTCCTTTTCTTGGACTTTGGTTCCTCAACATCTTAATGAACAAATAATGTAAAAAAATTTAGTTAATCCTTATATCTATCTTTCTTATGGATTGTAAAAAAAAATAATTGTAAATGTATAAAATCAAAACTCAATGTTTCAATATTAATTGTAAAATGGTAAATGGGTCATATTATATTTTAAAGTCAATGGCGATTGCCATCTTATTTAAATATCAAAATTTTGTAAGTAGGTATGAAGGACGCCTCTGATTTACTAGTAGTCAATCCTTATATCCAACTTTTTTATGAATTGTAGAAAAATAATGGTTAATGTATAAATCAAAACTCAATGTATTAATACAGATTGTTAAATAAGTCAGATCAGATTTTACTGTCAATGACATTTTTCATCTTATTTAAAATATCAAAATTTTGTAAGTAGGTAAACTAATCATTGAATTTATGTTGTAAGTCTTTAAGTTTCACACAAAATGCCCTGATAATTCAGATGTTGTTGAAATCATATAAAAGTTTAATTTTGGATCCTTTGGCTTTCAAAATGACTCAAGGTTTTAATGAAATATCTGCTATATATATATTTGATATGACTTTAACATTAATCTTAGTATACCCATCACAAACAAAGTATTAGAGGGGAATATAGGAATCACCCTGTCCATCTGTCTGTTTGTCCATTTTCTTGTAAGCACAACTCCTTCTAAGCAGTCAGATGGATTGAATTTTCATTTGGTTTCTTGTGCCTCTTAATTATTTTGATCTGCCTTGATTAACAAAAAAATATTGACAAATTATGTATTGTTGCATGCTAAGAAAAAATAAACAAAAATACCATGCTTTTGATAACAATATATTTCCAGGAGGCATGCATGACTAATTTTTTATATAGTCTTAAAAATAGTTTGAAATTTCTTTAGATGAAATTGTTGGTAATATCAACCTACCAGATGCTATGTATAAGTTTATAATATATATCAAAATGAAGGTACAAAATATTAACAATTCTAAGTCCAATAACTACAATGACTGTCTTATATATTTTTTTAACATTTAGGTTTAATGAATTAAGTCTTATAAATTTGTGTTGTAACTATTAACATATGGTTAATGAATTGTGGTATTAAAATATATTTGAAAAAGGTTATTTTCTGTATTGATATATTTTGCTTTGGCAAGATATTGAAGTCTTTGTGCTATAATCTCAAGAGATATTCTTATAACTTCAGGTTTTATCAGTCTTGTATCTAGTCTTTTCGTACCATTTAATTGCAATCTACACAGATCACTAAAATTAAGTTGAGCAATACAAATTCAAGCCTTTGTCAGATTGTTGCACATGCCTTCTGTTGATTTTTACAAATCTGATACTGATACTTTTATCTGACAGATCTGGGACTTTTTGGGATCTTCGAAATTTCTATTCAAAGTTACATCTTCTAACAATTGTAAACTTATTATTTGTGATTTTATTCCTATCAATTTGTGACTTTCTGATATCTGTGAAATAATATTGTTTGTAGTTTATAAAACTATGTTTAGCAACACGATGAATAATCATCATCAGATCTCAGGAAATAAGCTCAATGACTAAAAATTCAGGCAATAACTTAATGCCTAGGCGTTAGCTTATTGTCTAGGATTCAAGCTTTAAATGGCTAATTTCACTTATTGTCACTAACATATATATTTATTGCAAATCTTTTCCCACATATGTTACAATCATATTGCTTTTGGTTGGATTGCTTTATTTGCTTGTGGGTGTTCAGAAATAGTGACTGTGAGAAAGCTGTGTTACAAATATCACGATTATATAGGTTTTCTTCAGTGTGTGTCCTCTAGTGGCTTTTCAGGAATGAAGTCGTTTAAAACACATTTCCACACAAATTACATATGATGTTTCTTCATCTTACAATTGAAGCTTTCTTCTTCATTCTAGTATTCATCCTTTGCATAGTGTCTATTGTAACACTAGATCTTAAGCTTGTCAATTCGCAGTTTATGTATATCTTTTCTACACTGTTGGCAAAGAAAAGCTGCTTATAAATTAAGCACAAATCATTCCCATGATTTGGAGGAGATGATTCAAACATTCGTATTGCTGATTCTTACATTAAACTCAGGGTTTTACCTTGAAAAACTCTTTTAAATTCAGTACCTTTTCAATCAAAAACAAAAAGAAAGGTCATCTGTATGAGGTGTCCATGCGACGATGGCCCTACACACTGCCTCTCTATGGTCCTAGTTTCTCTCTGGTCCTCTACAATAATGCCTAGGATGCAAGAGTGTAGTTACAATATGCTGTTGCAGGGAGCATTATAGAGGTCTTGAATAGTGTAAGAGGCTATGTACTGGCAGAAAGACTTACACGCTCGTCTTCTTGTTCACCTACAAAGCAAACTACATCTTACAATTTAAGCTTTCTTCTTCATTCTAGTATTCATCAGTTAGCATAGTGTCTATTGTAACACTAGATCCTAAGCTTGTCAATTCGCAGTTTATGTATATCTTTTCTACACTGATGGCAAAGAAAAGCTGCTTACAAATTGCCATGATTTGGCGATGATTTCAACATTCGCATTACATGATCCTTCCCTTGAACTGAGGGTTTTGCCTTGAAAAGCTCTTTCAAATTCAGTACCTTTTTAAGCAAAAACAAAAAGAAAGGTCATCTGTATGACGTAATAAGTATGTCCTCATTCACACAATTTAGTGTTGTATTTTGTGTTGTGTCCGTATTCAGCTTCTGTTAGATTTGCCTGCCAATAAGCCATGCATGAAACCTATCTGTTAAATTAGATTTTACTGTCTGTGTTTTACTTCCCATAAACTATTCCTACGATGGCTGACAATCTCTGTCTTACTGTCTTTTCTTTTTGGGTCTGCTTCCATAGCCTTAGATATTCCAAGATCTTACATCAAGGCAGTGGTACTATTTATTAAAGCAGGGACAAGGTTGATGAATGCAAAGAGATGTCCATGCGACGATGGCACTACAGACTGCATTCCTAGGGTCATAGTTGCTCTGCGATCCTCTATTATAATGCCTAGGATGCAAGATCGTACACAATCCTGTGGTACAATCCACCATGCAGCAAACAAAAAAGCAAAAAAATAATATACTGTACATGTTTTTCTTTCTCTGCATTTGCTCTGTGTATTGATGATTGGATTTCAGATTATTTTGCAAAATTCACTTCTCTTTTGCCAAGGCATGAGTTCCTCCTTTCTGTAGCATGAATTTAAAGTCTGTTTTTCTGGGTTTTTTCATAGTTGTCTTAAATCTTATATTAATCACTGAAGGCTTGCATCAGAGGCGAATGTCTGTCTCTGTTTTCAAAGAGTACTACACCACTTTTGAAACTTAGAGTTATTAAATTCAATCCAACAATGTAAATCATCTAAATTAAGTTTTTACTATTAATAGAATAAGTCATAGAAAGCTGATAAATGATGAATTATAGATTATATTTGAATTGCATTCCAGTCTTAAAGTTTGCATATTTATTTACTAAAAGATTTAGAAAGCGTTGAGATCAAAATAATTCATCAAACATACTAGACTTATAAGTTTGTGTTGAATCAGTTATACTGAAAGTTAAGCATTTTTAACAAATACTATCATAATATATTTCATTAGTGCTTAAAATCAAGTTTTTTAATGTAATTATTGTTTTTACAATTTAGTTCTAGTACTCATTGAATGATCATTACAGCAGTTTGTGTGGTATTTTGCATGGCATGCAATTAAAACTATCTGGCAGGTCGAAACTTTTCTGGTTCAGATCAAAATTACATTTTTGGACCCTGATTAAGAAAGATAAAACATGTAATTATGTTGTGGATTATTTTCTACAATGTAATATCACTTTAAATTTTGAATATGCTGTTTAGATTAAAACACGATCTTTGGCTTATTTTCTTTTAAAAAAAATCTATGATGATTTTTCAGAAGTGCTGTATATAAAAACATTTACAAGCATATAGAACCAGGAAGGTCTCAGGGAAAAGTCAGATTAGTATGTTATGTTCCTCACAAATTGTAAATTTGATGCATTCCCTGACTGATGAGACCAAATATGCAATCAAATTTATGGTTTTTTCAGATAGTTATATAAAAGCACATATCTAATTGCCCTGCTATTTTTATGCCCCACCTATGATAGGAGAGGGAGATGATGTTTTCTAGTCTGTGTGTCCATTTATCCGTCCATCCGTCCGTTTTCTCAAATGGGATTCATGAGCTTTAAAAACTTGTTTTTTAAGAGGAGTTGCTATCCTGTTTAAAAATAATTTTGAAGAATTAATCATAGTCATCTGATAAATGATGAATTATAGATTATATTTGAATTACATTCCCGTCTTAAAGTTATATATTTATATACTTTAAGATTTAGATAGTGTTCTGCTATTTTACAATCAAGATAACAAAAGATAATTGAGATCAAAATAATTCATCAAACATACTAGGCTTATAAGTTTGTGTTGAATCAGTTATACTAAAAGTTAAGCATTTTTAACATATGCTATCATAAAATATTTTATCAGTGCTTAAAATCAAAAGATTTTGAATGTAATTATTGTTTGTACAATTTAGTTCGAGTACTCATTGACTGATCATTACAGCAGTTTGTGTGGTATTTTGCATGGAATGCAATTAAAATTATCTGGTAGGTCGAAACTTTTCTGATTCAGTTCAAAATTACGTTTTGTTGGACCCTGATTAAGAAAGAGAAAAAATAAAATAATGTGGTGGGTTGTTTTCTACTTTGTAATATCACTCTAAATTTTGAATATGCTGTTTAGATAAAAACACGATCATTGGCTTGTTATTTTCTTTTAAAAAAATCTATGATGATTTTTTGGAAGTGCTGTATATAAAAACATTTACAAGCATATAGAACCAGGAAGGTCTCAGGGAAAAGTCAGATTAGTATGTTATGTTCCTCACAAATTGTAAACTTGATGCATTCCCTGACTGATGAGACCAAATATGCAATCAAATTTATGGTTTTTTCAGATAGTTATATAAAAGCACATATCAAATTGCCCTGCTATTTTTATGCCCAACCTACGATAGGAGAGGGAGATGATGTTTTCTGGTCTGTGCGTCCATTTATACATCCGTCCGTCCGTTTTCTCAAATGGGATTCATGAGCTTTAAAAACTTGTTTTTTAAGAGGAGTTGCTATCCTGTTTAAAAATAATTTTGAAGAATTAATCATAGTCATCTGATAAATGATGAATTATAGATTATATTTGAATTGCATTCCCGTCTTAAAGTTATATATTTATTTACGTTAAGATTTAGATAGTGTTCTGCTTTTTTACAATCAAGATAACAAAAGATAATTGAGATCAAAATAATTCATCAAACATACTAGGCTTATAAGTTTGTGTTGAATCAGTTATACTAAAAGTTAAGCATTTTTAACATATGCTATCATAATATATTTTATCAGTGCTTAAAATCAAAAGATTTTGAATGTAATTATTGTTTGTACAATTTAGTTCGAGTACTCATGGACTGATCATTACAGCAGTTTGTGTGGTATTTTGCATGGAATTCAATTAAAACTATCTGGTAGGTCGAAACTTTTCTGGTTCAGTTCAAAATTACGTTTTGTTGGACCCTGATTAAGAAAGACAAAAAATAAAATAATGTGGTGGGTTGTTTTCTACTTTGTAATATCACTCTAGATTTTGAATATGCTGTTTAGATAAAAACACGATCATTGGCTTGTTATTTTCTTTTAAAAAAATCTATGATGATTTTTTGGAAGTGCTGTATATAATCACATTTACAAGCATATAGAACCAGGAAGGTCTCAGGGAAAAGTCAGATTAGTATTTTGTGTTCCTCACAAATTGTAAATTTGATGCATTCCCTGACTGATGAGACCAAATATGCAATCAAATTTATGTTTTTTACGATAGTAGAGGGACATTAGTTTTTCTGGTCTGTGAGTCCGTTCAACTGTCCGTCCTTCCGTCCATTTATTCAAATGGGATTTATGAGCTTTTAAAATTTGTTTTCACGAGGAGTTGCAATCCTGTTTAAAAATCATTTTGAAAAGATGAGGATGGCAATTGGTTAGGGTTCGATATAAATATTGAAGACAAGAGATTTACTCTGATAAATGTGTATGGGCCCAATACTGATAATCCTTGCTTCTATGACAAAGTAACACAAATCATAGACTTCAACTGTGTCTGATCTGTGGGGACTTTAATCTTGTTAAGAATTTTGACATAGATACCCATAACTGTAAACATATAAATAATCCAAATTCAAGGGATACAATTTTAGAGAGAGATACTCTGATCTTAAAAGATTTACATGGAGAAAAAAATCCATTTAAACAATCACAGTTAGATTTCTTTGATCTCTGAAAGCCTTGTAGATGACATATGTGATATAAACATTGACAATAGCTACAGATCAGACCATTCACCAGTAATTTCGACTTTGAAAATGAATGAGTTTATAAGTCTCCTTCAAGATACTGAATATGTAAAATTGATTAAAAAAACAATTATTAGCACAGTGCAGTGCTAGGTTATTGCAGAGATGCTTTAAACAGTAAAATTGATGATTTTGATATACAATTTACAATCAGTGACCATTTTTTTTTTTTTTTGAAACACTTCTCAATGAGGTCAGAGGTAAGACTATTTCTTATTTGACATTTGAATGTCTGCTTGATAATGTACTTTAATTTCCCGTTAACGGTACGGTCACAGGGTTGAAGCTCTTCTGTTGTACTTGGGGGAACAAACACTGTAAGAATACGGTTTTTGTGAAGCAGTGCAAGAAAGTCCTTGTCTTGATGTGCCTTAAAGACATCGAATATGGCTAATGCATGTGCCTTGCTTCTCCCGGAACGTTTAATTTCTTTACAAACTTTGTCAAAGTAATGTATCAATACGGATTTTGCGTATTCTATCATCGTATCACTTGTAGACCAGTGATTCTCAGAATGCGTTATGTTCCAGTCTTTAGGAAATGTGTATGAAGGATGACATCTATCAGTTGGACCCTTGTAAATTAATTGAAACGGAAGTAATGCACCTGTCAGGGAAATTCCTACTACACCCGTTATTTCTCTTTTATTATCTAATGCAACGATACTACATTCTTTTGATCCCTTTTCTTCTAATGTCCATTCACTTGTAAGAACCATTTTAAGACCTGTCTGGTCAAAGTTTATAAACAGTTCATGTGGAATGTTATACTCGTCAACACATTTTGTAATTTTCTTCAAATATTCCGCCTTTAAGTTTTCAAAATCAACCGGTAACTTTCTTGCCGTTTTTGTCCCTTTCCTTTTGACTAATTTTGTTCTACTCATAAGTGATCTTGCATATTCGCGGCTTACATCTAAATGTCCTCCTATTTCAACAAGTAAAGCACGGTTTTCAGCTCTAACTATACCACGGGTGTATACGTAGTAAGATAGTACTATAATGTAAGATGTTCTATCTTTTGAAACATGCTTGGTATAATTGTTTTTTATTGCATATTAAGATAGTACTATGATATTAGATGTTCTATCTATTGAAAAATGCTTGGTATAATTGGTTTTTATTGTGTAGGAAGATAGAACTATAATGTTAGATGGTCTATCTATAGAAACATGCTTGGTATAATTGGTTTTTATTGTGTAGTAAGATAGTACTATGATGTTAGATGTTCTATCTATTGAAACATGCTTGGTATAAATGGTTTGTATTGCATAGTAAGATAGTACTATAATGTTAGATGGTCTATCTATTGAAACATGCTTGGTATACTTGGTTTTTATTGTGTAGTAAGATAGTACTATAATGTTATATGGTCTATCTATTGAAACATGCTTGGTATAATTGGTTTTTATGGTGTAGTAAGATAGTACTATAATGTTAGGTGTTCTATCTATTGAAACTTGCTTGGTATAATTGGTTTTTATTGTGTAGTAAGATAGTACTATAATGTTAGATGGTCTATCTATAGAAACATGCTTGGTATAATTGGTTTTTATTGCATAGTCAGATAGTACTGTGATGTTAGATGGTCTATCTCTTGAAACATGTTTGATGTAATTGGTTTTTATTGTGTAGTAAGACAGTACTATAATGTTAGATGGTCTATCTATAGAAACATGATTGGTTTTATTGTGTAGTAAGATAGTACTATGATGTTAGATGGTCTATCTATAGAAACATGCTTGGTATAATTGGTTTTTATTGTGTAGTAAGATAGTACTATAATGTTAGATGTTTTATCTATTGAAACATGCTTGGTATAATTGGTTTTTATTGTGTAGTAAGATAGTACTATAATGTTAGATGTTCTATCTATTGCAACATGTTTGGTATAATTGGTTTGTATTGCATAGTAAGATAGTACTATAATGTTAGATGGTCTATCTATTGAAACATGCTTGGTATACTTGGTTTTTATTGTGTAGTAAGATAGTACTATAATGTTATATGGTCTATCTATTGAAACATGCTTGGTATAATTGGTTTTTATGGTGTAGTAAGATAGTACTATAATGTTAGGTGTTCTATCTATTGAAACTTGCTTGGTATAATTGGTTTTTATTGTGTAGTAAGATAGTACTATAATGTTAGATGGTCTATCTATAGAAACATGCTTGGTATAATTGGTTTTTATTGCATAGTCAGATAGTACTGTGATGTTAGATGGTCTATCTCTTGAAACATGTTTGATATAATTGGTTTTTATTGTGTAGTTAGATAGTACTATAATGTTAGATGGTCTATCTATAGAAACATGATTGGTTTTATTGTGTAGTAAGATAGTACTATGATGTTAGATGGTCTATCTATAGAAACATGCTTGGTATAATTGGTTTTTATTGTGTAGTAAGATAGTACTATAATGTTAGATGTTCTATCTATTGAAACATGTTTGGTATAATTGGTTTTTATTGTGTAGTAAGATAGTACTATAATGTTAGATGTTCTATCTATTGAAACATGTTTGGTATAATTGGTTTTTATTGTGTAGTAAGATAGTACTATAATGTTAGATGGTCTATCTATAGAAACATGCTTGGTATAATTGGTTTTTATTGTGTAGTAAGATAGTACTATAATGTTATATGGTCTATCTATTGAAACATGCTTGGTATAATTGGTTTTTATGGTGTAGTAAGATAGTACTATAATGTTAGGTGTTCTATCTATTGAAACTTGCTTGGTATAATTGGTTTTTATTGCATAGTCAGATAGTACTGTGGTGTTAGATGGTCTATCTCTTGAAACATGTTTGATATAATTGGTTTTTATTGTGAAGTAAGATAGTACTATAATGTTAGATGGTCTATCTATAGAAACATGATTGGTTTTATTGTGTAGTAAGATAGTACTATGATGTTAGATGGTCTATCTATAGAATCATGCTTGGTATAATTGGTTTTTATTGTGTAGTAAGATAGTACTATAATGTTAGATGTTTTATCTATTGAAACATGCTTGGTATAATTGGTTTTTATTGTGTAGTAAGATAGTACTATAATGTTAGATGGTCTATCTATTGAAACATGTTTGGTATAATTGGTTTTTATTGTGTAGTAAGATAGTACTATAATGTTATATGGTCTATCTATTGAAACATGCTTGGTATAATTGGTTTTTATGGTGTAGTAAGATAGTACTATAATGTTAGGTGTTCTATCTATTGAAACCTCCTTGGTATAATTGGTTTTTATTGTGTAGTAAGATAGTACTATAATGTTAGTAGTAAGATAGTACCATAATGTTAGATGGTCTATCTATAGAAACATGCTTGGTATAATTGGTTTTTATTGTGTAGTAAGATAGTATTATGATGTTAGATGGTCTATCGATTGAAAGCTGCTTGGTACAATGGTTTTTATGGTGTAGTAAGATAGTACTATGATATAAGATGTTCTATCTATTGAAACTTGCTTGGTATAATTGGTTTTTATTGGATAGTAAGATAGTACTATAATGTTAGATGGTCTATCTATTGAAACATGCTTGGTATAATTGGTTTTTATTGTGTAGTAAGATAGTACTATAATGTTAGATGTTCTATCTATTGAAACATGCTTGGTATAATTGGTTTTTATTGCATAGTCAGATAGTACTGTGATGATAGATGGTCTATCTATTGAAACATGTGTGATATAATTGGTTTTTATTGTGTAGTAAGATAGTATTATGATGTTAGATGGTCTATCGATTGAAAGCTGCTTGGTACAATGGTTTTTATGGTGTAGTAAGATAGTACTATGATATTAGATGTTCTATCTATTGAAACTTGCTTGGTATAATTGGTTTTTATTGCATAGTAAGATAGTACTATAATGTCAGATGGTCTATCTATTGAAACATGCTTGGTAAAATTGGTTTTTATTGTGTAGTAAGATAGTACTATAATGTTAGATGTTCTATCTATTGAAACATGCTTGGTATAATTGGTTTTTATTGTGTAGTAAGATAGTACTATAATGTTAGATGGTCTATCTATTGAAACATGTTTGGTATAATTGGTTTTTATTGTGTAGTTAGATAGTACTATAATGTAAGATGTACTATCTATTAAAACACGCTTGGTATAATTGGTTTTTATTGTGTAGTAAGATAACACTATAATGTTAGATGTTCTATCTATTGAAACATGCTTGGTATGATTGGTTTTTATTGTGTAGTAAGATAGTACTATAGTGTTAGATGGTCTATCTATTGAGACATGCTTGGTATAATTGGTTTTTATTGTGTAGTAAGGTAGTACTATAATGTTAGATGTTCTATTTATTGAAACATGCTTGGTATAATTGGTTTTTATTGTGTAGTAAGATAGTACTATAATGTTAGATGGTCTATCTATTGAAACATGTTTGGTATAATTGGTTTTTATTGTGTAGTAAGATAGTACTATGATGTTAGATGGTCTATCTATTTAAACTTGCTTGGTGTAATTGGTTTTTATTGTGTAGTAAGATAGTACTATGATGTTAGATGGTCTATCTATAGAAACATGCTTGGTATAATTGGTTTTTATGGTGTAGTAAGATAGTACTATAATGTTAGATGGTCTATCTATAGGAACATGCTTGGTATAATTGGTTTTTATTGCATAGTCAGATAGTACTGTGATGTTAGATGGTCTATCTATTGTAACATGTTTGATATAATTGGTTTTTATTGTGTAGTAAGATAGTATTATGATGTTAGATGGTCTATCTATTGAAACATGTTTGGTATAATTGTTTTTTATTGCATAGTAAGATAGTACTATGATATTAGATGTTCTATCTATTTAACTTGCTTGGTATAATTGGTTTTTATTGCATAGTAAGATAGTACTATAATGTTAGATGGTCTATCTATTGAAACATGCTTGGTATAATTGGTTTTTATTGTGTAGTAAGATAGTACTATAATGTTAGATGTTCTATCTATTGAAACATGCTTGGTATAATTGGTTTTTATGGTGTAGTAAGATAGAACTATAATGTTAGATGTTCTATCGATAGAAACATGATTGGTATAATTGGTTTTTATTGTGTAGTAAGATAGTTCTATAATGTTAGATGGTCTATCTATAGAAACATGCTTGGTATAATTGGTTTTTATTGTGTAGTAAGATAGTACTATAATGTTAGATGGTCTGACTACAGAAACATGATTGGTATAATTGGTTTTTATTGTGTAGTAAGATAGTACTATGATGTTAGATGTACTATCTATTGAAACACGCTTGGTATAATTGGTTTTTATGATGTAGTAAAAAAGTTCTATAATGTTATCTGTTCTATTTATTGAAACATGCTTGGTATAATTGGTTTTTATTGTGTAGTAAGATAGTACTATAATGTTAGATGGTCTATCTATTGAAACATGTTTGGTATAATTGGTTTTCATTGTGTAGTAAGATAGTACTATGATGTTAGATGGTCTATCTATTGAAACATGCTTGGTATAATTGGTTTTTATTGTGTAGTAAGATAGTACTATAATGTTAGATGTTCTATCTATTGAAACATGCTTGGTATAATTGGTTTTTATGGTGTAGTAAGATAGAACTATAATGTTAGATGTTCTATCGATAGAAACATGATTGGTATAATTGGTTTTTATTGTGTAGTAAGATAGTACTATAATGTTAGATGGTCTATCTATAGAAACATGCTTGGTATAATTGGTTTTTATTGTGTAGTAAGATAGTACTATAATGTTGTATGGTCTATCTATTGAAACATGCTTGGTATAATTGGTTTTTATGGTGTAGTAAGATAGTACTATAATGTTAGGTGTTCTATCTATTATAACCTGCATGGTATAATTGTTTTTTATTGTGTAGTAAGATAGTACTATAATGTTAGATGGTCTATCTATAGAAACATGATTGGTTTTATTGTGTAGTAAGATAGTACTATGATGTTAGATGGTCTATCTATAGAAACATGCTTGGAATAATTGGTTTTTATTGTGTAGTAAGATAGTACTTTAATGTTAGATGTTTTATCTATTGAAACATGCTTGGTATAATTGGTTTTTATTGTGTAGTAAGATAGTACTATAATGTTAGATGGTCTATCTATTGAAACATGTTTGGTATAATTGGTTTTTATTGTGTAGTAAGATGGTACTATAATGTTATATGGTCTATCTATTGAAACATGCTTGGTATAATTGGTTTTTATGGTGTAGTAAGATAGTACTATAATGTTAGGTGTTCTATCTATTGAAACCTGCTTGGTATAATTGGTTTTTATGGTGTAGTAAGATAGTACTATAATGTTAGGTGTTCTTTCTATTGAAACTTGCTTGGTATTATTGGTTTTTATTGTGTAGTAAGATAGTACTATAATGTTAGATGGTCTATCTATAGAAACATGCTTGGTATAATTGGTTTTTATTGTGTAGTAAGATAGTATTATGATGTTAGATGGTCTATCGATTGAAAGCTGCTTGGTACAATGTTTTTTATGGTGTAGTAAGATAGTACTATGATATTAGATGTTCTATCTATTGAAACTTGATTGGTATAATTGGTTTTTATTGCATAGTAAGATAGTACTATAATGTTAGGTGGTCTATCTATTGAAACATGCTTGGTATAATTGGTTTTTATTGTGTAGTAAGATAGTACTATAATGTTAGATGTTCTATCTATTGAAACATGCTTGGTATAATTGATTTTTATTGCATAGTCAGATAGTACTGTGATGTTAGATGGTCTATCTATTGAAACATGTGTGATATAATTGGTTTTTATTGTGTAGTAAGATAGTATTATGATGTTAGATGGTCTATCGATTGAAAGCTGCTTGGTACAATGGTTTTATGGTGTAGTAAGATAGTACTATGATATTAGATGTTCTATCTATTGAAACTTGCTTGGTATAATTGGTTTTTATTGCATAGTAAGATAGTACTATAATGTCAGATGGTCTATCTATTGAAACATGCTTGGTAAAATTGGTTTTTATTGTGTAGTAAGATAGTACTATAATGTTAGATGTTCTATCTATTGAAACATGCTTGGTATAATTGGTTTTTATTGTGTAGTAAGATAGTACTATAATGTTAGATGGTCTATCTATTGAAACATGTTTGGTATAATTGGTTTTTATTGTGCAGTTAGATAGTACTATAATGTAAGATGTACTATCTATTAAAACACGCTTGGTATAATTGGTTTTTATTGTGTAGTAAGATAACACTAAAATGTTAGATGTTCTATCTATTGAAACATGCTTGGTATAATTGGTTTTTATTGTGTAGTAAGATAGTACTATAGTGTTAGATGGTCTATCTATTGAGACATGCTTGGTATAATTGGTTTTTATTGTGTAGTAAGGTAGTACTATAATGTTAGATGTTCTATTTATTGAAACATGCTTGGTATAATTGGTTTTTATTGTGTAGTAAGATAGTACTATAATGTTAGATGGTCTATCTTTTGAAACATGTTTGGTATAATTGGTTTTTATTGTGTAGTAAGATAGTACTATGATGTTAGATGGTCTATCTATTTAAACTTGCTTGGTGTAATTGGTTTTTATTGTGTAGTAAGATAGTACTATGATGTTAGATGGTCTATCTATAGAAACATGCTTGGTATAATTGGTTTTTATGGTGTAGTAAGATAGTACTATAATGTTAGATGGTCTATCTATAGGAACATGCTTGGTATAATTGGTTTTTATTGCATAGTCAGATAGTACTGTGATGTTAGATGGTCTATCTATTGAAACATGTTTGATATAATTGGTTTTTATTGTGTAGTAAGATAGTATTATGATGTTAGATGGTCTATCTATTGAAACATGTTTGGTATAATTGTTTTTTATTGCATAGTAAGATAGTACTATGATATTAGATGTTCTATCTATTTAACTTGCTTGGTGTAATTGGTTTTTATTGCATAGTAAGATAGTACTATAATGTTAGATGGTCTATCTATTGAAACATGCTTGGTATAATTGGTTTTTATGGTGTAGTAAGATAGAACTATAATGTTAGATGTTCTATCGATAGAAACATGATTGGTATAATTGGTTTTTATTGTGTAGTAAGATAGTACTATAATGTTAGATGGTCTATCTATAGAAACATGCTTGGTATAATTGGTTTTTATTGTGTAGTAAGATAGTACTATAATGTTAGATGGTCTGACTACAGAAACATGATTGGTATAATTGGTTTTTATTGTGTAGTAAGATAGTACTATGATGTTAGATGTACTATCTATTGAAACACGCTTGGTATAATTGGTTTTTATGATGTAGTAAAAAAGTTCTATAATGTTATCTGTTCTATTTATTGAAACATGCTTGGTATAATTGGTTTTTATTGTGTAGTAAGATAGTACTATAATGTTAGATGGTCTATCTATTGAAACATGTTTGGTATAATTGGTTTTCATTGTGTAGTAAGATAGTACTATGATGTTAGATGGTCTATCTTTAGAAACATGCTTGGTATAATTGGTTTTTATTGTGTAGTAAGATAGTACTATAATGTTAAATGTTTTATCTATTTAAACATGCTTGGTATAATTGGTTTTTCTTGTGTAGTAAGATAGTACTATAATGTTAGATGGTCTATCTATTGAAACATGTTGGTATAATTGGTTTTTATTGTGTAGTAAGATAGTACTATAATGTTAGATGGTCTATCTATTGAAACATGTTTGGTATAATTGGTTTTTTATTGTGTAGTAAGATAGTACTATGATGTTAGATGGTCTATCTATAGAAACATGCTTGGTATAATTGGTTTTTATGGTGTAGTAAGATAGTACTATAATGTTAGGTGTTCTATCTATTGAAACCTGCTTGGTATAATTGGTTTTTATTATGTAGTAAGATAGTACTTTAATTTTAGTAGTAAGATAGTACCATAATGTTATATGGTCTATCTATTGAAACATGCTTGGTATAATTGGTTTTTATTGTGTAGTAAGATAGTACTATAATGTTAGATGGTCTATCTATTGAAACATGTTTGGTATAATTGATTTTTATTGTGTAGTAAGATAGTACTATGATGTTAGATGGTCTATCTATAGAAACATGCTTGTTATAATTGGTTTTTATTGTGTAGTAAGATAGTACTATGATGTTATATGGTCTATCTATAGAAACATGCTTGGTATAATTGATTTTTATTGTGTAGTAAGATAGTACTATGATGTTAGATGGTCTATCTATAGAAACATGCTTGGTATAATTGGTTTTTATTGTGTAGTAAGATAGTACTATGATGTTAGATGTTCTATCTTTTGAAACATGCTTGGTATAATTGGTTTTTATTGTGTAGTAAGATAGTACTATGATGTTAGATGTTCTATCTTTTAAACATGCTTTGTATAATTGGTTTTTATTGTGTAGTAAGATAGTACCATAATGTTAGATGTTCTATCTATTGAAACATGCTTGGTATAATTGTTTTTTTCTGTGTAGTAAGATAGTACTGTAATGTTAGATGGTCTATCCATTGATCAATGCTCGGTATAATTGGTTTTTATTGCATAGTATAATAGTACTATAACGTTAGATGGTCTATCTATTGAAACATGCTTGGTATAATTGGTTTTTATTGTGTAGTAAGATAGTATTATGATGTTAAATGGTCTATCGGTTGAAAGATGCTTGGTACAATGGTTTTCATGGTGTAGTAAGATAGTACTATGATGTGAAAGTGTCTATCTATTAAAACATGTTTGGTATAATTGGTTTTTATTGCATAGTAAGATAGTACTATGCTGTTAGATGATCTATAAATAGAAGCATGCTTGGTATAATTGATTTTTATTGTGTAGTAAGATAGTACTATAATGTTAGATGGTCTATCTATTGAAACATGTTTGGTATAATTGGTTTTCATTGTGTAGTAAGATAGTACTATGATGTTAGATGGTCTATCTATAGAAACATGCTTGGTATAATTGGTTTTTTTTGTGTAGTAAGATAGTACTATAATGTTAGATGTTCTATCTATAGAAACATGATTGGTATAATTTGTTTTTATTGTGTAGTAAGATAGTTCTATAATGTTATCTGTTCTATTTATTGAAACATGCTTGGTATAATTGGTTTTTATTGTGTAGTAAGATAGTACTATAATGTTAGATGGTCTATCTATTGAAACATGTTTGGTATAATTGGTTTTCATTGTGTAGTAAGATAGTACTATGATGTTAGATGGTCTATCTATAGAAACATGCTTGGTATAATTGGTTTTTATTGTGTAGTAAGATAGTACTATAATGTTAGATGTTCTATCTATAGAAACATGATTGGTATAATTTGTTTTTATTGTGTAGTAAGATAGTACTATAATGTTAGATGGTCTATCTATTGAAACATGCTTGGTATAATTGGTTTTTATTGCATAGTAAGATAGTACTGTGATGTTAGATGGTCTATCTATTGAAACATTTTTGATATAATTGGTTTTTATTGTGTAGTAAGATAGTATTATGATGTTAGATGGTCTATCGATTGAAAGCTGGTTGGTACAATGGTTTTTATGGTGTAGTAAGATAGTACTATAATATTAGATGTTCTATCTATTGAAACATGCTTGGTATAATTGGTTTTTATTGCATAGTAAGATAGTACTATAATGTTAGATGTTCTATTTATTGAAACATGCTTGGTATAATTGGTTTTTATTGTGTAGTAAGATAGTACTATAATGTTAGATGGTCTATCTATTGAAACATGTTTGGTATAATTGGTTTTTATTGTGTAGTAAGATAGTACTATGATGTTAGATGGTCTATCTATAGAAACATGATTGGTATAATTGGTTTTTATTGTGTAGTAAGATAGTACTGTAATGTTAGTAGTAAGATTGTACTATAATGTTATATGGTCTATCTATTGAAACACGCTTGGTATAATTGGTTTTTATTGTGTAGTAAGATAGTACTATAATGTTAGATGGTCTATCTATAGAAACATGATTGGTATAATTTGTTTTTATTGTGTAGTAAGATAGTACTATGATGTTAGATGTTCTATCTATTGAAACACGCTTGGTATAATTGGTTTTTATTGTGTAGTAAGATAGTACTATAATGTTAGATGGTCTATCTATTGGAACATGTTTGGTATAATTGGTTTTTATTGTGTAGTAAGATAGTACTATAATGTTATATGGTCTATCTATTGAAACATGCTTGGTATAATTGGTTTTTATGGTGTAGTAAGATAGTACTATAATGTTAGGTGTTCTATCTATTGAAACCTGCTTGGTATAATTTGTTTTTATTGTGTAGTAAGATAGTACTATAATGTTAGTAGTAAGATTGTACTATAATGTTATATGGTCTATCTATTGAAACATGCTTGGTATAATTGGTTTTTATTGTGTAGTAAGATAGTACTATAATGTTAGATGGTCTATCTATTGAAACATGTTTGGTATAATTGATTTTTATACGACCGCAAATTTTGAAAAAAATTTCGTCGTATATTGCTATCATACTGGCGTCGTCGTCGTCGTCGTCGTCGTCGTCGTCGTCGTCGTCGTCGTCGTCGTCCGAATACTTTTAGTTTTCGCACTCTAACTTTAGTAAAAGTGAATAGAAATCTATGAAATTTTAACACAAGGTTTATGACCACAAAAGGAAGGTTGGTATTGATTTTGGGAGTTTTGGTCCCAACATTTTAGGAATTAGGGGCCAAAAAGGGCCCAAATAAGCATTTTCTTGGTTTTCGCACTATAACTTTAGTTTAAGCTAATAGAAATCTATGAAATTTTGACACAAGGTTTATGACCTCAAAAGAAAGGTTGGGATTGATTTTGGGAGTTTTGGTTTCAACAGTTTAGGAATTAGGGGCCAAAAAAGGGCCCAAATAAGCATTTTTCTTGGTTTTTGCACCATAACGTTAGTATAAGTTAATAGAAATCTATGAAATTTTAATACAAGGTTTATGACCATAAAAGGAAGGTTGGTATTGATTTTGGGAGATTTGGTCCCAACAGTTTAGAAATAAGGGGCCCAAAGGGTCCAAAATTAAACTTTGTTTGATTTCATCAAAATTGAATAATTGGGGTTCTTTGATATGCTGAATCTAACTGTCTATTTAAATTCTTAACTTTTGGTCCCGTTTTCAAATTGGTTTACATTTAGGTCCAAAGGGTCCAAAATTAAACTTAGTTTGATTTTGACAAAAAATGAATCGGTTGGGTTCTTTGATATGCTGAATCTAAAAATGTACTTAGATTCTTGATTATTGGCCCCGTTTTCAAGTTGGTCCAAATCGGGGTCCAAAATTAAACTTTGTTTGATTTCATCAAAAATTGAATATATGGGGTTCTTTGATATGCCAAATCTAACTGTGTATGTAGATTCTTCATTTTTGGTCCTGTTTTCAAATTGGTCTACATTAAAGTCCAAAGGGTCCAAAATGAAACTTAGTTTGATTTTAACAAAAATTGAAATCTTGGGGTTCTTTGATATGCTGAATCCAAACATGTTCTTAGATTTTTGATTATGGGCCCAGTTTTCAAGTTGGTCCAAATCAGGATCTAAAATTATTATATTAAGTATTGTGCAATAGCAAGTCTTTTCAATTGCACAGTATTGCGCAATGGCAAGAAATATTTAATTGCACAATATTGTGAAATAGCAAATTTTTTTTTAATTAGAGTTATCTTTCTTTGTCCAGAATAGTTTGCAAGAAATATCTAATTTCACAATATTGTGCAATAGCAAGATTTTTTTTTAATTGGAGTTATCTTTCTTTGTCCAGAATCAACAAAAAATATCTAATTTCACAATATTGTGCAATAGCAAGATTTTTTTTTAATTGGAGTTATCTTTCTTTGTCCAGAATCAACAAGAAATATCTAATTTCACAATATTGTGCAATAGCAAGAATATTTTTTAATTGGAGTTATCTTTCTTTGTCCAGAATCAACTTAAATCTTTGTTATATACAATATACAATGTATATTCACTTTTTACTACCAACTGATAAATTAAAATAATCTTTACCATTCAGTGATAACAAGCAGTTTTTTTTACATCTTAATATATTATGATGTATTTAAATGAGTAGTTATTGTTGCAAACTCCATTAGAAATTTTAATTGAGATTAGTTTTGGAATAAGGGAAAGGGGGATGTGATTAAAAAAATTGGGTTCAATTTTTCTCATATGAAATTTCATAAATAAAAAGAAAATTTCTTCAAACATTTTTTTGAGAGGATTAATAATCAACAGCATAGTGAATTGCTCTAAGAGAAAACTAAAATTTTAATTTCATTAGAATACATTCATTCTGTGTCAAAAACCTATGCTGTGTCAACTATTTAATCACAATCCAAATTTAGAGCTGAATCCAGCTTGAATGTTGTGTCCATACTTGCCCCAACCGTTCAGAGTTCAACCTCTGCGGTCGTATAAAGCTGCGCCCTGCGGAGCATCTGGTTATTGTGTAGTAAGATAGTACTATGATGTTAGATGGTCTATCTATAGAAACATGCTTGGTATAATTGGTTTTTATTGTGTAGTAAGATAGTACTATGATGTAAGATGTTCTATCTTTTGAAACATGCTTGGTATAATTGGTTTTTATTGTGTAGTAAGATAGTACTATGTTGTTAGATGGTCTATCTTTTAAACATGCTTGGTATAATTGGTTTTTATTGTGTAGTAAGATAGTACTATAATGTTATATGGTCTATCTATTGAAACATGATTGGTATAATTGGTTTTTATTGTGTAGTAATATAGTACTATGATGTTAGATGTACTATCTATTGAAACACGCTTGGTATAATTGGTTTTTATTGCATAGTAAGATAGTACTATAATGTTAGATGGTCTATCTATAGAAACATGATTGGTATAATTTGTTTTTATTGTGTAGTAAGATAGTACTATGATGTTAGATGTACTATCTATTGAAACATGATTGGTATAATTGGTTTTTATATTGTAGTAATATAGTACTATGATGTTAGATGTACTATCTATTGAAACACGCTTGGTATAATTGGTTTTTATTGCATAGTAAGATAGTACTATAATGTTAGATGGTCTATCTATAGAAACATGATTGGTATAATTTGTTTTTATTGTGTAGTAAGATAGTACTATGATGTTAGATGTACTATCTATTAAAACACGCTTGGTATAATTGGTTTTTATTGTGTAGTAAGATAGTACTATAATGTTAGGTGTTCTATCTATTGAAACCTGCTTGGTATAATTTGTTTTTATTGTGTAGTAAGATAGTACTATAATGTTAGTAGTAAGATTGTACTATAATGTTATATGGTCTATCTATTGAAACATGCTTGGTATAATTGGTTTTTATTGTGTAGTAAGATAGTACTATAATGTTAGATGGTCTATCTATTGAAACATGTTTGGTATAATTGATTTTTATTGTGTAGTAAGATAGTACTATGATGTTAGATGGTCTATCTATAGAAACATGCTTGGTATAATTGGTTTTTATTGTGTAGTAAGATAGTACTATGATGTAAGATGTTCTATCTTTTGAAACATGCTTGGTATAATTGGTTTTTATTGTGTAGTAAGATAGTACTATGTTGTTAGATGGTCTATCTTTTAAACATGCTTGGTATAATTGGTTTTTATTGTGTAGTAAGATAGTACTATAATGTTATATGGTCTATCTATTGAAACATGATTGGTATAATTGGTTTTTATTGTGTAGTAATATAGTACTATGATGTTAGATGTACTATCTATTGAAACACGCTTGGTATAATTGGTTTTTATTGCATAGTAAGATAGTACTATAATGTTAGATGGTCTATCTATAGAAACATGATTGGTATAATTTGTTTTTATTGTGTAGTAAGATAGTACTATGATGTTAGATGTACTATCTATTAAAACACGCTTGGTATAATTGGTTTTTATTGTGTAGTAAGATAGTACTATAATGTTAGATGGTCTATCTATAGAAACATGATTGGTATAATTTGTTTTTATTGTGTAGTAAGATAGTACTATGATGTTAAATGTACTATCTATTGAAACACGCTTGGTATAATTGGTTTTTATTGTGTAGTAAGATAGTACTATAATGTTAGATGGTCTATCTATTGGAACATGTTTGGTATAATTGGTTTTTATTGTGTAGTAAGATAGTACTATAATGTTAGGTGTTCTATCTATTGAAACCTGCTTGGTATAATTTGTTTTTATTGTGTAGTAAGATAGTACTATAATGTTAGTAGTAAGATTGTACTATAATGTTATATGGTCTATCTATTGAAACATGCTTGGTATAATTGGTTTTTATTGTGTAGTAAGATAGTACTATAATGTTAGATGGTCTATCTATTGAAACATGTTTGGTATAATTGATTTTTATTGTGTAGTAAGATAGAACTATGATGTTAGATGGTCTATCTATAGAAACATGCTTGGTATAATTGGTTTTTATTGTGTAGTAAGATAGTACTATGATGTAAGATGTTCTATCTTTTGAAACATGCTTGGTATAATTGGTTTTTATTGTGTAGTAAGATAGTACTATGATGTTAGATGGTCTATCTTTTAAACATGCTTGGTATAATTGGTTTTTATTGTGTAGTAAGATAGTACTATAATGTTATATGGTCTATCTATTGAAACATGATTGGTATAATTGGTTTTTATTGTGTAGTAATATAGTACTATGATGTTAGTAGTAAGATTGTACTATAATGCTATATGGTCTATCTATTGAAACATGCTTGGTATAATTGGTTTTTATTGTGTAGTAAGATAGTACTATAATGTTAGATGGTCTATCTATTGAAACATGTTTGGTATAATTGATTTTTATTGTGTAGTAAGATAGTACTATGATGTTAGATGGTCTATCTCTAGAAACATGCTTGGTATAATTGGTTTTTATTGTGTAGTAAGATAGTACTATAATGTTAGATGTTCTATCTATAGAAACATGATTGGTATAATTTGTTTTTATTGTGTAGTAAGATAGTTCTATAATGTTATCTGTTCTATTTATTGAAACATGCTTGGTATAATTGGTTTTTATTGTGTAGTAAGATAGTACTATAATGTTAGATGGTCTATCTATTGAAACATGTTTGGTATAATTGATTTTTATTGTGTAGTAAGATAGTACTATGATGTTAGATGGTCTATCTATAGAAACATGCTTGGTATAATTGGTTTTTATTGTGTAGTAAGATAGTACTATGATGTAAGATGTTCTATCTTTTGAAACATGCTTGGTATAATTGGTTTTTATTGTGTAGTAAGATAGTACTATGTTGTTAGATGGTCTATCTTTTAAACATGCTTGGTATAATTGGTTTTTATTGTGTAGTAAGATAGTACTATAATGTTATATGGTCTATCTATTGAAACATGATTGGTATAATTGGTTTTTATTGTGTAGTAATATAGTACTATGATGTTAGATGTACTATCTATTGAAACACGCTTGGTATAATTGGTTTTTATTGCATAGTAAGATAGTACTATAATGTTAGATGGTCTATCTATAGAAACATGATTGGTATAATTTGTTTTTATTGTGTAGTAAGATAGTACTATGATGTTAGATGTACTATCTATTAAAACACGCTTGGTATAATTGGTTTTTATTGTGTAGTAAGATAGTACTATAATGTTAGATGGTCTATCTATAGAAACATGATTGGTATAATTTGTTTTTATTGTGTAGTAAGATAGTACTATGATGTTAGATGTACTATCTATTGAAACACGCTTGGTATAATTGGTTTTTATTGTGTAGTAAGATAGTACTATAATGTTAGATGGTCTATCTATTGGAACATGTTTGGTATAATTGGTTTTTATTGTGTAGTAAGATAGTACTATAATGTTAGGTGTTCTATCTATTGAAACCTGCTTGGTATAATTTGTTTTTATTGTGTAGTAAGATAGTACTATGATGTTAGTAGTAAGATTGTACTATAATGTTATATGGTCTATCTATTGAAACATGCTTGGTATAATTGGTTTTTATTGTGTAGTAAGATAGTACTATAATGTTAGATGGTCTATCTATTGAAACATGTTTGGTATAATTGATTTTTATTGTGTAGTAAGATAGAACTATGATGTTAGATGGTCTATCTATAGAAACATGCTTGGTATAATTGGTTTTTATTGTGTAGTAAGATAGTACTATGATGTAAGATGTTCTATCTTTTGAAACATGCTTGGTATAATTGGTTTTTATTGTGTAGTAAGATAGTACTATGATGTTAGATGGTCTATCTTTTAAACATGCTTGGTATAATTGGTTTTTATTGTGTAGTAAGATAGTACTATAATGTTATATGGTCTATCTATTGAAACATGATTGGTATAATTGGTTTTTATTGTGTAGTAATATAGTACTATGATGTTAGTAGTAAGATTGTACTATAATGCTATATGGTCTATCTATTGAAACATGCTTGGTATAATTGGTTTTTATTGTGTAGTAAGATAGTACTATAATGTTAGATGGTCTATCTATTGAAACATGTTTGGTATAATTGATTTTTATTGTGTAGTAAGATAGTACTATGATGTTAGATGGTCTATCTCTAGAAACATGCTTGGTATAATTGGTTTTTATTGTGTAGTAAGATAGTACTATGATGTTAGATGGTCTATCTATAGAAACATGCTTGGTATAATTGTTTTTTATTGTGTAGTAAGATAGTACTATGATGTTAGATGTTCTATCTTTTGAAACATGCTTGGTATAATTGGTTTTTATTGTGTAGTAAGATAGTACTATGATGTTAGATGTTCTATCTTTTAAACATGCTTGGTATAATTGGTTTTTATTGTGTAGTAAGATAGTACTATAATGTTAGATGGTCTATCTATAGAAACATGATTGGTATAATTTGTTTTTATTGTGTAGTAAGATAGTACTATGATGTTAGATGTACTATCTATTGAAACACGCTTGGTATAATTGGTTTTTATGATGTAGTAAAAAAGTTCTGTAATGTTATATGTTCTATTTATTGAAACATGCTTGGTATAATTGGTTTTTATTGTGTAGTAAGATAGTACTATAATGTTAGATGGTCTATCTATTGAAACATGTTTGGTATAATTAGTTTTTATTGTGTAATAAGATAGTACTATGATGTTAGATGGTCTATCTATAGAAACATGCTTGGTATAATTGGTTTTTATTGTGTAGTAAGATAGTACTATAATGTTAGATGTTTTATCTGTTGAAACATGCTTGGTATAATTGGTTTTTCTTGTGTAGTAAGATAGTACTATAATGTTAGATGGTCTATCTATTGGAACATGTTTGGTATAATTGGTTTTTATTGTGTAGTAAGATAGTACTATAATGTTATATGGTCTATCTATTGAAACATGCTTGGTATAATTGGTTTTTATGGTGTAGTAAGATAGTACTATAATGTTAGGTGTTCTATCTATTGAAACCTGCTTGGTATAATTTGTTTTTATTGTGTAGTAAGATAGTATTATAATGTTAGTAGTAAGATTGTACTATAATGTTATATGGTCTATCTATTGAAACATGCTTGGTATAATTGGTTTTTATTGTGTAGTAAGATAGTACTATAATGTTAGATGGTGTATCTATTGAAACATGTTTGGTATAATTGATTTTTATTGTGTAGTAAGATAGTACTATGATGTTAGATGGTCTATCTATAGAAACATGCTTGGTATAATTGGTTTTTATTGTGTAGTAAGATAGACCTATGATGTTAGATGGTCTATCTATAGAATAAAATTGAGAATGGAAATGGGGAATGTGTCAAAGAGACAACAACCCGACCAAATAAAAAACAACAGCAGAAGGTCACCAACAGGTCTTCAATGTAGCGAGAAATTCCCGCACCCGGAGGCGTCCTTCAGCTGGCCCCTAAACAAATATATACTAGTTCAGTGATAATGAACGCCATACTAATTTCCAATAGAAACATGCTTGGTATAATTGGTTTTTATTGTGTAGTAAGATAGTTCTATGATGTTAGATGTTCTATCTTTTGAAACATGCTTGGTATAATTGGTTTTTATTGTGTAGTAAGATAGTACTATGATGTAAGATGTTCTATCTTTTAAACATGCTTGGTATAATTGGTTTTTATTGTGTAGTAAGATAGTACTATAATGTTAGATGTTCTATCTATCGAAACATGCTTGGTATAATTGATTTTTTGTGTGTAGTAAGATAGTACTGTAATGTTAGATGGTCTATCCATTGAACAATGCTTGGTATAATTGGTTTTTATTGCATAGTATAATAGTACTATGATGTTAAATATTCTATCTATTGAAACATGCTTGGTATAATTGGTTTTTATTGTGTAGTAAGATAGTATTATGATGTTAGATGGTCTATCGATTGAAAGATGCTTGGTACAATGGTTTTCATGGTGTAGTAAGATAGTACTATGATGTAAGATGTTCTATCTTTTGAAACATGCTTGGTATAATTGGTTTTTATTGTGTAGTAAGATAGTACTATGATGTTAGATGGTCTATCTTTTAAACATGCTTGGTATAATTGGTTTTTATTGTGTAGTAAGATAGTACTATAATGTTATATGGTCTATCTATTGAAACATGATTGGTATAATTGGTTTTTATTGTGTAGTAATATAGTACTATGATGTTAGATGTACTATCTATTGAAACACGCTTGGTATAATTGGTTTTTATTGCATAGTAAGATAGTACTATAATGTTAGATGGTCTATCTATAGAAACATGATTGGTATAATTGGTTTTTATGGTGTAGTAAGATAGTACTATAATGTTAGGTGTTCTATCTATTGAAACCTGCTTGGTATAATTTGTTTTTATTGTGTAGTAAGATAGTACTATAATGTTAGTAGTAAGATTGTACTATAATGTTATATGGTCTATCTATTGAAACATGCTTGGTATAATTGGTTTTTATTGTGTAGTAAGATAGTACTATAATGTTAGATGGTCTATCTATTGAAACATGTTTGGTATAATTGATTTTTATTGTGTAGTAAGATAGTACTATGATGTTAGATGGTCTATCTATAGAAACATGCTTGGTATAATTGGTTTTTATTGTGTAGTAAGATAGTACTATGATGTAAGATGTTCTATCTTTTGAAACATGCTTGGTATAATTGGTTTTTATTGTGTAGTAAGATAGTACTATGATGTTAGATGGTCTATCTTTTAAACATGCTTGGTATAATTGGTTTTTATTGTGTAGTAAGATAGTACTATAATGTTATATGGTCTATCTATTGAAACATGATTGGTATAATTGGTTTTTATTGTGTAGTAATATAGTACTATGATGTTAGATGTACTATCTATTGAAACACGCTTGGTATAATTGGTTTTTATTGCATAGTAAGATAGTACTATAATGTTAGATGGTCTATCTATAGAAACATGCTTGGTATAATTTGTTTTTATTGTGTAGTAAGATAGTACTATGATGTTAGATGTACTATCTATTAAAACACGCTTGGTATAATTGGTTTTTATTGTGTAGTAAGATAGTACTATAATGTTAGATGGTCTATCTATAGAAACATGATTGGTATAATTTGTTTTTATTGTGTAGTAAGATAGTACTATGATGTTAGATGTACTATCTATTGAAACACGCTTGGTATAATTGGTTTTTATTGTGTAGTAAGATAGTACTATAATGTTAGATGGTCTATCTATTGGAACATGTTTGGTATAATTGGTTTTTATTGTGTAGTAAGATAGTACTATAATGTTATATGGTCTATCTATTGAAACATGCTTGGTATAATTGGTTTTTATGGTGTAGTAAGATAGTACTATAATGTTAGGTGTTCTATCTATTGAAACCTGCTTGGTATAATTTGTTTTTATTGTGTAGTAAGATAGTACTATAATGTTAGTAGTAAGATTGTACTATAATGTTATATGGTCTATCTATTGAAACATGCTTGGTATAATTGGTTTTTATTGTGTAGTAAGATAGTACTATAATGTTAGATGGTCTATCTATTGAAACATGTTTGGTATAATTGATTTTTATTGTGTAGTAAGATAGAACTATGATGTTAGATGGTCTATCTATAGAAACATGCTTGGTATAATTGGTTTTTATTGTGTAGTAAGATAGTACTATGATGTAAGATGTTCTACCTTTTGAAACATGCTTGGTATAATTGTTTTTTATTGTGTAGTAAGATAGTACTATGATGTTAGATGGTCTATCTTTTAAACATGCTTGGTATAATTGGTTTTTATTGTGTAGTAAGATAGTACTATAATGTTATATGGTCTATCTATTGAAACATGATTGGTATAATTGGTTTTTATTGTGTAGTAATATAGTACTATGATGTTAGTAGTAAGATTGTACTATAATGCTATATGGTCTATCTATTGAAACATGCTTGGTATAATTGGTTTTTATTGTGTAGTAAGATAGTACTATAATGTTAGATGGTCTATCTATTGATACATGTTTGGTATAATTGATTTTTATTGTGTAGTAAGATAGTACTATGATGTTAGATGGTCTATCTCTAGAAACATGCTTGGTATAATTGGTTTTTATTGTGTAGTAAGATAGTACTATGATGTTAGATGGTCTATCTATAGAAACATGCTTGGTATAATTGTTTTTTATTGTGTAGTAAGATAGTACTATGATGTTAGATGTTCTATCTTTTGAAACATGCTTGGTATAATTGGTTTTTATTGTGTAGTAAGATAGTACTATGATGTTAGATGTTCTATCTTTTAAACATGCTTGGTATAATTGGTTTTTATTGTGTAGTAAGATAGTACTATAATGTTAGATGGTCTATCTATAGAAACATGATTGGTATAATTTGTTTTTATTGTGTAGTAAGATAGTACTATGATGTTAGATGTACTATCTATTGAAACACGCTTGGTATAATTGGTTTTTATGATGTAGTAAAAAAGTTCTGTAATGTTATATGTTCTATTTATTGAAACATGCTTGGTATAATTGGTTTTTATTGTGTAGTAAGATAGTACTATAATGTTAGATGGTCTATCTATTGAAACATGTTTGGTATAATTAGTTTTTATTGTGTAATAAGATAGTACTATGATGTTAGATGGTCTATCTATAGAAACATGCTTGGTATAATTGGTTTTTATTGTGTAGTAAGATAGTACTATAATGTTAGATGTTTTATCTGTTGAAACATGCTTGGTATATTTGGTTTTTCTTGTGTAGTAAGATAGTACTATAATGTTAGATGGTCTATCTATTGGAACATGTTTGGTATAATTGGTTTTTGATTGTGTAGTAAGATAGTACTATAATGTTATATGGTCTATCTATTGAAACATGCTTGGTATAATTGGTTTTTATGGTGTAGTAAGATAGTACTATAATGTTAGGTGTTCTATCTATTGAAACCTGCTTGGTATAATTTGTTTTTATTGTGTAGTAAGATAGTACTATAATGTAAGTAGTAAGATTGTACTATAATGTTATATGGTCTATCTATTGAAACATGCTTGGTATAATTGGTTTTTATTGTGTAGTAAGATAGTACTATAATGTTAGATGGTGTATCTATTGAAACATGTTTGGTATAATTGATTTTTATTGTGTAGTAAGATAGTACTATGATGTTAGATGGTCTATCTATAGAAACATGCTTGGTATAATTGGTTTTTATTGTGTAGTAAGATAGACCTATGATGTTAGATGGTCTATCTATAGAATAAAATTGAGAATGGAAATGGGGAATGTGTCAAAGAGACAACAACCCGACCAAATAAAAAACAACAGCAGAAGGTCACCAACAGGTCTTCAATGTAGCGAGAAATTCCCGCACCCGGAGGCGTCCTTCAGCTGGCCCCTAAACAAATATATACTAGTTCAGTGATAATGAACGCCATACTAATTTCCAATAGAAACATGCTTGGTATAATTGGTTTTTATTGTGTAGTAAGATAGTTCTATGATGTTAGATGTTCTATCTTTTGAAACATGCTTGGTATAATTGGTTTTTATTGTGTAGTAAGATAGTACTATGATGTAAGATGTTCTATCTTTTAAACATGCTTGGTATAATTGGTTTTTATTGTGTAGTAAGATAGTACTATAATGTTAGATGTTCTATCTATTGAAACATGCTTGGTATAATTGATTTTTTGTGTGTAGTAAGATAGTACTGTAATGTTAGATGGTCTATCCATTGAACAATGCTTGGTATAATTGGTTTTTATTGCATAGTATAATAGTACTATGATGTTAAATGTTCTATCTATTGAAACATGCTTGGTATAATTGGTTTTTATTGTGTAGTAAGATAGTATTATGATGTTAGATGGTCTATCGATTGAAAGATGCTTGGTACAATGGTTTTCATGGTGTAGTAAGATAGTACTATGATGTGAAATTGTCTATCTATTAAAACATGTTTGGTATAATTGGTTTTTATTGCATAGTAAGATAGTACTATGATGTTAGATGATCTATAAATAGAAGCATGCTTGATATAAATCGTTTTTATGGTTTAGTAATATAGTACTTTAATGTTAGATGGTCTATCGATTGAAAGATACTTGTTACAAAGGTTTTTAAGGTGTAATATTGATTTAATTGTATTTTATTGTGTAGTATAAAAGTACTATGATGTTAGATGGTCTTTGAATAGAAACATGCTTGGTAAAGTTAGTTGCTTGGTACAATGGTTTTATGGTGTAGTAAGATAGCACTATGATGTGAAATGGTCTCTCTTATAAAACATACTTGGTATAACTTGTTTTTATGGTATAGTAAGATAGTACTATGATGTAAGAGGGTCGATCTATTGAAACATGTTTGGTATATTTGACTTTTATGGTAAAGTAAGATAGTACTATGATGTTATATTGTCTACCTATTGAAACAAGTTTGGTATAATTGGTTTTTATTGTGTTGAAAGATATTACTATGATGTCAGATGGTCTATCTATTGACACATGCTTGGTATTATGGGGTTTTATGAAAGACGTGCAGTGTTTGACAGTAAAGGAAAATTCACCATCTTGAAAGCGGAACAATGAATCAAGATATTTGCCTTACGCCTTAACCGTTTAAGAAGAAAGGTCATATGAAGGCAGTTTTCGAAAAAAAAAAGACACACAGTTCCCTTAAATAACTAGTGACAAATGAAGAACATATTATTGTCCTATCTTGATACATTACTAAAAATTTAATAGAATAATGGAAAGTTATAACTCCGATGAAGAAACTGTTTTTTTTTTATTTTTGAATTTGCCCAAGGGTCCCATATTAACTTTTTTTATATACCCAAAGGTCCCTTATATTTATATAAAAAAATATCAACCGTAAGGTAGATATCAACTTATGTTTATGAATTTAAGTTGCATGAATTTAAACTTCGTTCAAATAAAACATAACGCTGCCATTAATGATAAGCATTTTACTTATACAATAGTGTATTGTATAGATAATTAATTACTTATACGCACTAGAATATATTTTCATATTGAAGCATAGACTGTTCTTAAGTTATTAACACAAAAATGTTTATCTAAATACAAAGACATATCCGATCAGAAACGGAAGACATGGAGAGTTTACTAATACAATGAATCAAGAAATGTGCCTCATTCCTTACCCTTTAAAGAAGAAAGTTCATATGAAGGTGGTGTTTAAAAAATAAAGACACAAAGTTACCTTAAATAACAAGTGACAAATGAAGAACATGTTATTGACCTTTTTCGATACAATACTAATAATTGGAGAGAATATTAAAATGAAATAACGCCGATGAAGGTGTATTACCACCATTGATTTTCCCCTATTAGTCTTTGTTAAATTTGCACTTTTCAAAAAATTGTGCAGAATTTATTTTTATTTCAAATAAAGAAATACTTGGTATGAGTAAAGTTTTATCCTGTCCACTTCTATAGAAAAAGTTTAACATAACATTTCATTGCATATAAGAAAATAACCATCATTGGAAGTTAACCAATCAAATTTCTCCCCTTATTCTATCTGTGTACAAGGTTTAGTCACCATGTAACCTCAAGATTACAAAATTTTCTATAGAAATCACAAATAAAAAATAATGGTGTTTTGAAATACCCAAGACATATGTTTATGACACAGAAATAGTTTTACTGCAATAAAATGTAGGATTAATTACCTACAACGGTCAAATTCAAGGGAATATTTTTCAACCGGATGTGACTTACCATGATTTGGTGGTATCACACCTGAAGAAACTTTTTTTTATTTTTGAATTCGCTCAAAGGTCCCATATTTACTTACTTTATTCACCCAAAGGTCCGTTTTATTTATCTAAAAAGTACAAACCTTATGGAAAACATGAAGAGATTGCTTATAAAAGAAAACTCACCATCTTGAAAGCGGAACAATAAATCAAGACATTTGCCTCACGCCTTACCCTTTTAAGACGAAAGTTTATATGAAGGTAGTGTTCGAAAAATAAAGACACAAAGTTACCTTAAATAACAAACGACAAATGGAGTACATATCATTGTCCTTTTTTGATGCAATAACAATAATTGGAGAGAATATTGGAAAAAAAGAACTCCGATGAAGAAACTATTTTTTTCTTTTTGAATTCGCCCAAAGGTTCCAAATTTACTTATTTTATTCGCCCAAAGATCCATTTTATTTATCAAAAAACTATCAACCTTAAGGCAGATACCCAACTTATGTTTATGAATTTAAGTTACATGAACTTTAACCTCATTTCAAATAAAACATAATGCTGTCATTAATGATAAGTATTTTAATAATATAATAGTGAAGTATATAGATAATTAATTGCTTTTACGCACCAGAATATATTTTCATATTGATGCATATATTGTTCTTAAATATTTCACACAAAAATGATTAATTGAAATAACAAGGCATATCCGACCAGTAATGAAAGACGTGCAGTGTTTGCCAATAAAAGAAGACTCACCATCTTGAAAGCGGAACAATGAATCAAGGCATTTGCCTCATGTCTTACCTTTTTAAGACGAAAGTTTATATGAAGGTAGTGTTCGAAAAATAAAGACACAAAGTTACCTTAAATAACAAACGACAAATGGAGAACATATTATTGTCCTTTTCTCATACAATACTCTTGAATCCCTCTACTGTACTGCATGATACTATTTGTTGTGGCAGATGATTCCAACTTATAACTGTTCGTGGATAAAATGAATATTTATAACTGTCTTTAGATGTTTGTATTTGCCTAAATGAGTGTGGATTTCTATGTCTGGTTCTATTGTCAAGTGGGATCAAAAGATTATGTGTAGGAACTGCAACAATTTCATGAATAATTTTGTAAAAGATAACAAGTCTGTATCGTAAACGCCTAATTTCGAGTGGGTACCAATTTAGGTCTGTCATCATTTCAGTAACTGAGCTGGTGTTATGGAAGCGGTTGCATGAGAAGCGTGCTGCTCTTCTCTGAACTTTTTCAATTTGAAGAGTTTGTTGTTTTTGATGTGGGTCCCAAATTGTTGAGCAGTACTCTAATTTTGGTCGGACAAGAGCTTTATATGCATGAGCTTTAACTTTCGGTGATGCTATATTTAGGTTTTTACGAATAAATCCAAGGGACTGGTTTGCTTTTGATGTCATGTTATCTATATGTTTGTCCCCTTTTAAATTTGATTGAAGAGTTATGCCTAAACTTTTTCTAAAGAGTGATTGTGTAATTTATAGGTAAAGTCTAAAGGTTTGCGTTTTTGAGTTACACTGAGGATGTTGCACTTATCAGGGTGAAAATGCATGAGCCAGTCCTGCTCCATCCTGCCAGCCGCTTCTAAGTCAGAATGTAATTTAAGTGTGTCATCTGTTTTTTTAATTTCCCTATAAATAATGCTGTCATCTGCAAACAATCTTAATGTACTGTGTTCAATATATTCTTCCAAATCATTAATGAAGATTAAAAATAAAATTGGACCAAGCACTGTGCCTTGAGGTACCCCAGATGTTACAGGAATTTTATTTGATGTTTCACCTTCAAGTACTACTGTCTGTGTTCTGTTTGTTAAGAAATCTTGAATCCAATAATATGCATTACAATTAATACCATAGCAACCAATTTTATACATGAGGTGGTGGTGTGAAACTTTATCAAATGCTTTTGCAAAATCCATTATTATGATGTTTTCATTATTTGAATTTGCAAGATCTTGAATAAATGATATTAGCTGAGTTTCACATTTTGATAAGCCGTAGATTTTTACCACTAAGGTTCATTGTATTTTTGCCCTTTTTGAAGTTGTAGTTTAAGCATTTTTAATACGTTTCCGTTGGCAAGGTTTACGTGCACATGCACTTGTTTTGGGGATTGTCAGCCCACCATCTGTTGAAGTGGTGGACTCTGGGATTGCGTTTAACTTTCTCCCATGAGTCAAGAATTTTTGCAATGCAAAAGCCTTTTCTTTCTCCGATTTAATCTACCATAGAGCTTTTGTGCATTGAAAATGGCTTACTGAGGAGCTTAACTTAAAGTATCCATGTTTAGTACAGTCAATCTAGCATAAATTTGAAAGTTATTTTCTTTTGCATATTCTTTTAATATTTATTGCAATAATTAATTTTAATTAAAAAAATATGTTTTCTTGTCGCTTAATAGTTTCTTGTCGCTTCTTGTCGCTAAAATAATTCTTCTTGTCGCTTCTTGTCGCTTGTCGACGCTTCTTGTCGCTAACATTCTTGTTGTCGCTAATTAGTGAGACCGGAAATTACAAACACTTTAAATGACAAGTAATAGCTTTTCTAAAAAGCTTGCCGTATTTTAGCTGATTATATTGAGATCAGTGGTTTGTGAGTAGTTTATTTTTATTGGAATATTGCACTTCAAGCAATATGAAAACATAGCGCTTTTTTCTACTAATAAGTCGTTTTTGTTGTATTATTGGTGGACCCGTGTTATAATGGAAGGAGACTTAATAAAATTGAGAATGGAAATGGGGAATGATATTATAATAAAATGTATTCTGTGTGTATAACCAACTTGATAAAAATAGCATATAACGTAAACATACTTTTGAGGATTACTACTTGACAAAATGGACAACAGAAGGCAGTGGCGGATCCAGAGGGGGGCGTAGAGGGCGAACGCCCTATCCCCCCCTTTTTGCTTATTTTTTTTTAAATGATTAATCATACTAGACTATGTGAACTTCGCCATTTCCTGTGAACTTTATTATTTAATTTTTATGCGACAATTCTTTACTTAAGAAGATATTTTTTGCCATAATTTACTGATTGTCAAAGTCTTGTGATTCGCTATGGTGGAGTTGACCAGTGCTTTCGAAAAACGTCGCTCAGTCATTTTGAAATTCAAATTACAGTAACATAGTATGCAGAAGTTAATTTTGTAAAAATAAAATTCCATTTTTCCGTATTTTACTTATAAATGGACTTAGTTTTTCTGCCAGGAAACATTACATTCACTCTGTGGTTAAAGTTTTTGAAATTTTAATAACTTTCTTAAACTATACTGTATTTGTACCAAACTAGGACAGAAGCTTATTTATGATCATAAGATAGTATCCAGAAGGAAACTTTGGAAAAATAAAATTCCATTTTTTCCATATTTTACTCAAAAATGGACTTAGTTTTTCAGCCAGGAAACAACGCATTCACTCTGTGGTTAAAGTTTTTAAAATTTTAATAACTTTCTTATACTATTTTGGACCTGTACCAAACTTGGACAGAAGCTTGTTTATGATCAAAAGCTAGTATCTATAAGAAAATTTTGTTAAAATTTTGTACCTGTGTATCTGTATTTTACCTATAAATGGACTTAGTTTTTCTTCCAGTTTACATTACAGACAGTCTGCAGTTAAAGTTTTTAAAACATACTGTATTTTTACCAAACTTGGAGAGAAGATTCTTAGAATCATAAGATAGTATCAAGAGGAATATTTTTATTGATTTTATTCCTCTTTTGTTGAGCCTGCGATTAACAGCATAAGTAGGCGAGACACTGGGTTCCGCGGAACCCTTAAGAATTTTTTGATACAATACTAATAACTGAAAAGAATATTGGAAAGAAATAACTCCGATGAAGAAAATATTTTTTATTTTTGAATTCGCCCAAAGGTCCCATATTTACTTATTTTATTCACCCAAAGATCCCTTTTATTTATCAAAAAATTATCAACCTTAAGGCAAAGACCAACTTATGTTTATCAATTTTAGTTGCATGAATTTTAACCTTCTTTCATATAAAGCATAATGCTGCCATTAATGATAAGGATTTTACTAATATAATAGTGTAGTATATAGATAATTAATTGCTTATACGCACTAGAATATATTTTCATATTGAAGCATAGATTGTTCTTTAGTTATTTACACAAAAATGTTTATTTGAATTTCAAGGCATATCCAATCAGTAATGAAAGACATGCAGAGTTTGCTAATAAAAGAAAACTCACCATCTTGAAAGCGGAACAATGAATCAAGAAATTTGCCTTACGCCTTACCCTTTCAAGAAAAAAGGTCATATGAAAGTGGTGTTCGACAAATAAAGACACAAAGTTAGCAACTTTGGTCTCTAGGGTGAAAAGATCTCAATATTGGCGTCTGGCGATCCAAATTGGGAGTAGGGGTCGATGAAATATTTTTTTGGCTTACGTTCACATGTTTCAGTATAAATAAAAATTCAGGCATGTAGTAGACACCCTAAGCATTAGTTTGAGCTATAACATACCTCAATGGCATGTCTTGGCGGTGCTGGGGGAAGATTTTCACTATAATTGATATTTGCCTTTATGTTGGTTTCTTGCCTTTTTTATGGTTTTTCGTGTTTCCCGCCTAATGAAGCACCTATTTATGTTGGAAAACACATGTTAAAGTTAGCCAAGGCCTTAACGGTAAAAATGACACCTTGTATAGACCAATGACATGCTCAGTTTTGTCTCTAGAGTGAAAAGATCCGGGGTAGGTATGGTCAATGTTGGTCAATGAAATATTTTTTGGCTTACAATCGCATATTTTAGTATAAATAAAGATTCAGGCATGTAGTATACACCCTAAGCATTAGTTTGAGCTATACTATACCTCAATGGCATGTCTGGGCGGTACTGGGGGAAGATTTTCACTATAATTGATATTTGCCTTTATGTTGGTTTTCCTGGCTTTTATGATGGTTTTTCGTGTTTCCCGCTTAATGTGGCACTTATTTATGTTGGAAAACACATGTTAAAGTTAGCCAAGGCCTTTACGGTAAAAATGACACCTTTTATAGACCAAAGACATGCTCACTTTGGTCTCTAGGGTGAAAAGATCTGGGGTAGGTATGGTTAATATTGGCGTCTGGCGATCCAAATTGGGAGTAGGGGTCGACGAAATATTTTTTTTGCTTACGTTCACATATTTCAGTATAAATAAAAATTCAGGCATGTAGTAAGCACCCTAAACATTAGTTTGAGCTATAATAAACCTTAATGGCATGTTTGGGCGGTGCTGGGGGGAGATTTTCACTATAATTGATATTCGCCTTTATGTTGTTTATTTGGCTTTTATGATGGTTTTTCGTGTTTCCCGCTTAATGAGGCACCTATTTATGTTGAAAAACACGTGTTAAAGTTAGACAAGGCCTTTACGGTAAAAATGACACCTTGTATAGACCAATGACATGCTCAGTTTGGTCTCTAGGGTGAAAAGATCCGGGGTAGGTATGGTCAATATTTGCGTCTGGCTATCCAAATTCGGGTTAGGGGTCGATGAAATATTTTCTTGGCTTACTTTTACTTATTTCAATATATATAAAGATTCAGGCAGGTAGTAGACACCCTAAACATTAGTTGGAGCTATAATAAACCTCAATGGCATGTCTGGGCGGTGCTGGTGGGAGATTTTCACTATAATTGATATTCGCCTTTATGTTGGTTTTCTTGGCTTTTATGATGGTTTTTCGTGTTTCCCGCTTAATGAGGCACCTATTTATGTTGGAAAACACATGTTAAAGTTAGACAAGGCCTTTACGGTAAAAATGACACCTTGTATAGACCAATGACATGCTCAGTTTGGTCTCTAGGGTGAAAAGATCCGGGGTAGGCATGGTCAATATTTGCGTCTGGCGATCCAAGTTGGGAGTAGGGGTCGATTAAATAATTTGTTGGCTTACGTTCACATATTTCAGTATAAATAAAGATCCAGGCATGTAGTTAACACCCTTAACATTAGTGTGAGTGATACTATAACTCATTGCATGTCTGGGCGGTGCTGGGGGAAGATTTTCACTATAATTGATATTTGCCTTTATGTTGGTTTTCTTGGCTTTTATAATGGTTTTTCGTGTTGTCCGCTTAATGAGGCACCTAATTATGTTGGAAAACACATGTTAAAGTTAGACAAGGTCTTTACGGTAAAAATGACACCTTGTATAGACCAATGTCATGCTCAGTTTTGTCTCTAGGGTGAAAAGATAAGGGGTAGATATGATCAATATTGGCGTCTGGCTATCCAAATTGGGGGTGGGGGTCGACTAAATATTGTCTTGGCTTACATTCACATATTATAGTATAAATAAAGGTTCAGGCATGTAGTAGACACCCTAAGCATTAGTTTGAGCTATAATATACCTCAATGGTATGTCTGGGCGGTGCTAGGGGAAGATTTTTACTATCATTGATATTTGCCTTTATGTTGTTTTCTTGGCTTTTCTGACGGTTTTTAGTGTTTTCCGCCTAATGAGGAACCTATTTATGTTGGAAAACACATGTTAAAGTTAGTCAAGGCCTTTACGGTAAAAACGACACCTTGTTTAGACAAAAAAATGCTCAGTTTGGTCTCTAGGGGGAAAAGATCCGGGGTAGGTATGGTCAATATTGGCGTCTGGCGATCCAAATTGGGAGTAGGGGTCGATGAAATATTTTTTTGGCTTACATTCACATGTTTCAGTATAAATAAAAATTCAGGCATGTAGTAGACACCCTAAGCATTAGTTTGGGCTATAACATACCTCAATGGCATGTCTCGGCGGAGCTGGGGGAAGATTTTCATTATAATTGATATTTGCCTTTATGTTGGTTTCTTGCCTTTTTTATGGTTTTTCGTGTTTCCCGCCTAATGAAGCACCTATTTATGTTGGAAAACACATGTTAAAGTTAGCCAAGGCCTTAACGGTAAAAATGACACCTTGTATAGACCAATGACATGCTCACTTTGGTCTCTAGGGTGAAAAGAACCGGGGTAGGTATGGTTAATATTGGCGTCTGGCGATCCAAATTGGGAGTAGGGGTCGACGAAATAATTTTTTGGCTTACGTTCACATATTTCAGTATAAATAAAAATACAGGCATGTAGTAGACACCCTAAACATTAGTTTGAGCTATAATAAACCTCAATTGTCTGGGCGGTGCTGGGGGAGATTTTCACTATAATTGATATTTGCCTTTATGTTGTTTTTCTTGGCCTTTATATAATGGTTTTTCGTGTTTCCCGCTTAATGAGGCACCTATTAATGTTGGAAAACACATGTTAAAGTTAGACAAGGCCTTTACGGTAAAATGACACCTTGTATAGACCAATGACATGCTCAGTTTGGTCTCTAGGGTGAAAAGATCCGGGGTAGGCATGGTCAATATTTGCGTCTGGCGATCCAAGTTGGAAGTAGGGGTCGATTAAATAATTTGTTGGCTTACGTTCACATATTTCAGTAAAATAAAGATTCAGGCATGTAGTACACACCCTAAGCATTAGTTTGAGTTATAATATACCTCAATGGCATGTATGGGCGGTTCTGGGGGAAGATTTTCACTATAATTGATATTTGCCTTTATGTTGGTTTTCTTGGCTTTAATGATGGTTTTTCGTGTTTTCTGCTAAATGAGGCACCTATTTATGTTGGAAAACACATGTTAAAGTTAGACAAGGCCTTCACGGTAAAAGTGACACCTTGTATAGACCAATGACATGCTCAGTTTTGTCTCTAGGGTGAAAAGATCCGGGGTAGGTATGGTCTATATTGGCGTCTGGCGATCCAAATTGGGAGTAGGGGTCGATTAAATATTTTGTTGGCTTACGTTTACATATTTCAGTATAAATTAAGGTTCAGGCATGTAGTAGACACCCTAAGCATTAGTTTGAGATATAATATACCTCAATGGCATGTCTGGGCGGTGCTGGGGGAAGATTTTCACTATAATTGATATTTGCATTTATGTTGGTTTTCTTGGCTTTTATGATGGTTTTTCGTGTTTCCCGCTTAATGAGGCACCTATTTATGTTGGAAAACACATGTTAAAGTTAGCCAATGCCTTCAAGGTAAAAATGACACCTTGTATAGACCAATGACATGCTCAGTTTTGTCTCTAGGGTGAAAAGATCCGGGGTAGGTATGGTCAATATTGGCGTCTGGCGATCCAAATTGGGAGTAGGGGTCGATTAAATATTTTGTTGGCTTATGTTCGCATATTTCAGTATAAATGAAGATTCAGGTATGTAGTAGACACCCTAAGCATTAGTTTGAGTTATAATATACCTCAATGGCATGTCTGGGCGGTGCTGGGGGAAGATTTTCACTATAATTGATGTTTGCCTTTATGTTGATTTTCTAGGCTTTTATGATGGTTTTTCGTGTTGTTAGATAATTAATTGCTTATACGTACTAGAAAACATTTTCATATTGAAGCATAAATTGTTCTTTAGTTATTTACACAAAAATGTTTTATCTAAATAACAAGGCATATCCAATCAATAATGAAAGACATGCAGAGTTTGCTAATGAAGGAAAACTCACATTCTTGAAAACGGAACAATGAATCAAGACATTTGCCTCACGCCTTACCCTTTTAAGAAGAAAGGTCATATGAAGGTGGTGTTCGAAAAAAAGAGACACAAAGTTACCTTAAATAACAAGTGACAAATGAAGAACATATTATTGTCCTTTTTTGATACAACATTAATAATTAACAGAATATCGGAAAGAAATAACTCCGATGAAGAAACTATTTTTATTTTTTGAATTCGCCCAAAGGGTCCATATTTACTTATTTTATTCACCCAAAGGTCCCTTTTATTTATGAAAAAAATGCAAACCTTAAGGTAATGCCCAACTTACGTTTATGAATTTTAGTAGCATGACATTTAACCTTCTTTGATATAAAGCATAATGCTGTCATTAATGATAAGCATTTTACGAATATAATAGTGAAGTTCATAGATAATTAATTGCTTATACGCATTAGAATATATTTTCATATTGAAGCATAGATTGTTCTTTATTTATTAACACAAAAATGTTTTATTTAAATAAAAAGGCATACCCAATCAGTAATGAAAGACATGCAGAGTTTGCTAATAAAGGAAAACTCACCATCTTGAAAGCGGAAAAATGAATCAAGATATTTGCCTTACGCCGTACCCTTTTAAGAAGAAAGTTGATATGAAAGTGGTGTTCGGAAAATTAAGACACAAAGTTGTCTTAAATAACAGGTGACAAATGAAGAAAATATGTATTGTCCTTTTTTGATACAATACTAATGATTAAATAGAATATTGGAAAGAAATAATTCCGATGAAGAAACTACTTTTTATTTTTGAATTCGCCCAAAGGTCCCATATTTACCTATTTTAATCATCCAAAGGTCCCTTTTATTTATCAAAAAATTATCATCCTTAAGGCAAAGACCAACTTATGTTTAACAGTTTTAGTTGCATGAAGTTTAACCTTCTTTAATATAAAACATAATGCTGTCATTAATGATAAGCATTTAACTAATATAATTGTGTAGTAAACAGATAATTAATTGCTTAAACGCACTATAATATGTTTTCATATTGAAGCATATATTGTTCTTAAGTTATTTACACAAAAATGTTGTATTTAAATACAAAATCATATCCGATTAGAAATAGAAAATATGGGGAGTTTGCCAATTAAGGAAAACTGACCATCTTGAAAGCGGAACAATGAAACAAAATATTTGCCTCACGCCATACCCTTTAAAGACGAAGGGTCATATGAAGGTGGTGTTCGAAAAATAAAGACACAAAGTTACCTTAAATAACAAATGACTAATGACGAACATATTATTGTCCTTTTTTGATACAATACTAATAATTAAATAGAATATTGGAAAGAAATAACTCCGATGAAGAAAATATTTTTTATTTTTGAATTCGCCCAAAGGTCCCATATTTACTTATTTAATTAACCCAAAGATCCCTTTTATTTATCAAAAAATTATCAACCTTAAGGCAAATACCAACTTATGTTTATCAATTTTAGTTGCAATAACTTAAACCTTCTTTAATATGAAACATAATGCTGCCTTCAATGATAAGCATTTTACTAATATAACAGTGTAGTATATAGATAATTAATTGCTTATACGCACTAGAAAATATTTTCATATTGAAGCATAGATTGTTCTTTAGTTATTTACTCAAAAATGTTTTATTTAAATAACAAGGCATATCCAATCAGTAGTGAAAGACATGCATAGTTTGCTAATAAAGGAAAACTCACTATCTTGAAAGCGGAAAAATGAATCAAGATATTTGCCTTACGCTGTACCCTTTTAAGAAGAAAGTTGATATGAAAGTGGTGTTCGGAAAATAAAGACACAAAGTTACCTTAAATAACAAGTAACAAATGTAGAACATAGTATTGTCCTTTTTTGATACAATACTAATAATAAATAGAATATTGGAAAGAAATAATTCCGATGAAGACACTATTTTTTATTTTTGAATTCGCCCAAAGGTCCCATATTTACCTTTTTTATTCACCCAAAGGTCCCTTTTATTTATCAAAAAAATATCATCCTTCAGGCAAAGACCAACTAATGTTTATCAATTTTAGTTGCAATAACTTTAACATTCTTTAATATAAAACATAATGCTGCCATTAATGATTAGCATTTAACTAATTTAATTGTGTGGTAAATAGATAATTAATTGCTTATACGCAATAGAATATATTTTCATATTGAAGCATATATTTTTCTTTAGTTATTTACACAAAAATGTTTTATTTAAATAAGAAGGCATATCCAATTACTAACGAAAGACATGCAGAGTTTGCTAATAAAGGAAAACTCACCATCTTGAAAGCGGAACAATGAATCTAGATATTTGCCTTACGCCGTACCCTTTTAAGAAGAAAGTTCATATGAAAGTGGTGTTCGAAAAATAAAGACACAAAGTTACCTTAAATAACAAGTGACAAATTAAGAAAATATTATTGTCCTTTTTTGATACAATACTAATAATTAAATAGAATATTGGAAAGAAATAATTCCGAAAGATCCCTTTTATTTATCAAAAAAATATCATCCTTAAGGCAAAGACGAACTTATGTTTATCAATTTTAGTTGAAATAACTTTAACCTGCTTTAATACAAAACATAATGTTGCCTTCAATGATAAGCATTTTAGATACTTAATTGCTTATACGCACTAGTAAATATTTTCATATTGAAGCATAGATTGTTCTTTAGTTATTTACACAAAAATGTTGTATTTAAATACAAAATCATATCCGATTAGAAATAGAAAATATGGGGAGTTTGCTCATAAAGGAAAACTCACCATCTTGAAAGCGGAACAATGAATCAAGACATTTGCATCACGCCTTACCCTTTTAAGAAGAAAGGTCATCTGAAAGTGGTGTTCGAAAAATAAAGACACAAAGTTACCTTAAATAACAAGTGACACATTAAGAAAAAATTATTGTCCTTTTTTGATACAATACTAATAATTAAATAGAATATTGGAAAGAAATAATTCCGATGAAGAAACTTTTTTTTATTTTTGAATTCGCCCAAAGGTCCCATATTTACCTATTTTATTCACCCAAAGGTCCCTTTTATTTATAAAAAAAAATGCAAACCTTAAGGTAATGCCCAACTTACGTTTATGAATTTTTGTAGCATGACATTTAACCTTCTTTGATATAAAGCATAATGCTGTCATTAATGACAAGCATTTTACGAATATAATAGTGAAGTTCATAGATAATTACTTGCTTATACGCATTAGAATAATTATATTTTCATATTGAAGCATAGATTGTTCTTTATGTATTTACACAAAAATGTTTTATTTAAATAAAAAGGCATACCCAATCAGTAATGAAAGACATGCAGAGTTTGCTAATAAAGGAAAACTCACCATCTTGAAAGCGGAAAAATGAATCAAGATATTTGCCTTACGCCGTATCCTTTTAAGAAGAAAGTTGATATGAAAGTGGTGTTCGGAAAATAAAGACACAAAGTTACCTTAAAAAACAGGTGACAAATGAAGAAAATATTTATTGTCCTTTTTTGATACAATACTAATAATTAAATAGAATATTGGAAAGAAATAATTCCGATGAAGAAACTTTTTTTTATTTTTGAATTCGCCCAAAGGTCCCATATTTACTTATTTTATTCACCCAAAGGTCCCTTTAATTGATCAAAACATTATCAACCTTAACGCAAATACCAACTTATGTTGATCAATTTTAGTTGCAAAAACTTTAACCTTCTTTAATATAAAACATAATGCTGCCTTCAATGATAAGCATTATACTAATATAACAGTGTAGTATATAGATACTTAATTGCTTATACGCACTAGAAACTTCGCGCCTTACCCTTTTAAGAAGAAAGTTTATATGAAGGTAGTGTTCGAAAAATAAAGACACAAAGTTACCTTAAATAACAAACGACAAATGGAGTACATATTATTGTCCTTTTTTGATACAATAACAACAATTGGAGAGAATATTGGAAAAAAAGAACTCCGATGAAGAAACTATTTTTTTTTCTTTTTGAATTCGCCCAAAGGTCCCATATTTACTTATTTTATTCGTCCAAAGATCCATTTTATTTATCAAAAAACTATCAACCTTAAGGCAGATACCAACTTATGTTTATGGATTTAAGTTGCATGAACTTTAACCTCATTTCAAATAAAACATAATGCTGTCATTAATGATAAGTATTTTACTTATATAATAGTGTAGTATATAGATAATTAATTGCTTTTACGCACTAGAATATATTTTCATATTGATGCATATATTGTTCTTAAGTATTTCACACACAAATGATTAATTGAAATAACAAGGCATATCCGACCAGTAATGAAAGACGTGCAGTGTTTGCCAATAAAAGAAAACTCATCATCTTGAAAGCGGAACAATGAATCAAGACATTTGCCTCGCGCCTTACCCTTTTAAGAAGAAAGTTAATATGAAGGTAGTGTTCGAAAAATAAAGACACAAAGTTACCTTAAATAACAAACGACAAATGGAGAACATATTATTGTCCCTTTCTCATACAATACTCTTGAATCCCTCTACTGTACTGCATGATACTATTTGTTGTGGCAGATGATTCCAACTTATAACTGTTCGTGGATAAAATGAATATTTATAACTGTCTTTAGATGTTTGTATTTGCCTAAATGAGTGTGGATTGCTATGTCTGGTTCTATTGTCAAGTTGGATCAAAAGATTATGTGTAGGAACTGCAACAATTTCATGAATAATTTTGTAATAGAAAACAAGTCTGTATCGTAAACGCCTAATTTCGAGTGGGTACCAATTTAGGTCTGTCATCATTTCAGTAATTGAGCTGGTGTTATGGAAGCGGTTGCATGAGAAGCGTGCTGCTCTTCTCTGAACTTTTTCAATTTGTAGAGTTTGTTGTTTTTGATGTGGGTCCCAAATTGTTGAGCAGTACTCTAATTTTGGTCGGACAAGAGCTTTATATGCATGAGCTTTAACTTTCGGTGATGCTATTTTTAGGTTTCTACGAATAAATCCAAGGGACTGGTTTGCTTTTGATGTCATGTTATCTATATGTTTGTCCCATTTTAAATTTGATTGAAGAGTTATGCCTAAATATTTTATAGAGTCAACTTTTTCTAAAGAGTGATTGTGTAATTTATAGGTAAAGTCTAAAGGTTTGCGTTTTTGAGTTACACTGAGGATGTTGCACTTATCAGGGTGAAAATGCATGAGCCAGTCCTGCTCCCACCTGCCAGCCGCTTCTAAGTCAGACTGTAATTTAAGTGTGTCATCTGGTTTTTTTTAATTTCCCTATAAATAATGCTGTCATCTGCAAATAATCTTAATGTACTGTGTTCAATATATTCTGCCAAATCATTAATGAAGATTAAAAATAAAATTGGACCAAGCACTGTGCCTTGAGGTACCCCAGATATTACAGGAATTTTATTTGATGTTTCACCTTCAAGTACTACTGTCTGTGTTCTGTTTGTTAAGAAATCTTGAATCCAATAATATGCATTACAATTAATACCATAGAAACCAATTTTATACATGAGGTGGTGGTGTGAAACTTTATCAAATGCTTTTGCAAAATCCATTATTATGATGTCTTTTTGGATGTTTTCATTATTTGAATTTGCAAGATCTTGAATAAATGATATTAGCTGAGTTTCACATTTTGATAAGCCGTAGATTTTTACCACTAAGGTTCATTGTATTTTTGCCCTTTTTGAAGTTGTAGTTTTAGCATTTTTAATACGTTTCCGTTGGCAAGGTTTACGTGCACATGCACTTGTTTTGGGGATTGTCAGCCCACCATCTGTTGAAGTGGTGGACTCTGGGATTGCGTTTAACTTTCTCCCATGAGTCAAGAATTTTTGCAATGCAAAAGCCTTTTCTTTCTCCGATTTAATCTACCATAGAGCTTTTGTGCATTGAAAATGGCTTACTGATGAGCTTAACTTAAAGTCTCCATGTTTAGTACAGTCAATCTAGCATAAATTTGAAAGTTATTTTCTTTTGCATATTCTTTTAATATTTATTGCAATAATTAATTTTAATTAAAAAAATATGTTTTCTTGTCGCTAAATAGTTTCTTGTCGCTTCTTGTCGCTAAAATAATTCTTCTTGTCGCTTCTTGTCGCTTGTCGACGCTTCTTGTCGCTAACATTCTTGTTGTCGCCAATTAGTGAGACCGGAAATTACAAACACTTTAAATTACAAGTAATAGCTTTTCTAAAAAGCTTGCCGTATTTTAGCTGATTATATTGAGATCAGTGGTTTGTGAGTAGTTTATTTTTATTGGAATATTGCACTTCAAGCAATATGAAAACATAGCGCTTTTTTCTACTAATATGTCGTTTTTGTTGTATTATTGGTGGACCCGTGTTATAATGGAAGGAGACTTAATAAAATTGAGAATGGAAATGGGGAATGATATTATAATAAAATGTATTCTGTGTGTATAATCAACTTGATAAAAATAGCATATAACGTAAACATACTTTTGAGGATTACTACTTGACAAAATGGACAACAGAAGGCAGTGGCGGATCCAGAGGGGGACGTAGAGGGCGAACGCCCTACCCCCCCCCCCCTTTTTGCTTATTTTTTTTTTAAATGATTAATCATACATGTACTAGACTATGTGAACTTCGCCATTTCCTGTGTACTTTATTATTTAATTTTTATGCGACAATTCTTTACTTAAGAAGATATTTTTTGCCATAATTTACTGATTGTCAAAGTCTTGTGTTTCGCTATGGTGGAGTTGACCAGTGCTTTCGAAAAACGTCGCTCAGTCATTTTGAAATTCAAATTACAATAACACATTGCTTATGCTGAGGATGACAATCATGACACATTCAAAGCGACATAGGTTTGAGCAAGAACATATTGACTTCTATTTCACTATTCCACCAAACAGGAAGTTATACTCTATAGACTATAACACTCTCATGAAAAAAGTTCCATGGCAATATTATTTACCTACGAAAACATGTTTAACCCCAAACTCCATTGTCATGATTGATATGGACTATATAAAATTGCTGTTTGGTGTGAACCAAGCTTTGCGTTGAAGACCAAACTACAACCTTTAATAGTTTACTTTTATAAATTGTGACTAATGGATAGACATGATATACAGTTGTCTTTGGTACTTACATGTATATGAGATCCAGTAATACCTATCTACAAGATTGAGAACACATTTTTTTGTAATAGATTTAAAACATATTTAATTCTGTAATATCTGATAATATGTATCAGTTATTTGTGATTTTTCATTTGATGTGTACCGGTAATCTCTGGTAATGTCAGTATCAGCATGATTAGTTGTGATAAAAAAAATTGGGCAGTTGTCATGTGCAGATATACCACATGTGGATCTCCTTTCCCCTCTCATTTATAAAATTGTGCATGATATTTGTCACAGAAACGCACCAGTATTTTGGTAAATGAAACACTTGTCATATTAAATTAAAGTCAGAGTTTGAGTTAGAGGGTTATTCTGGGGCCTGGGCAACACTTTTGTAGGAAAAATTTTCTTGTTTTTATAGGGAATCACTGAAGCATGCATGACTGGAGTTGGCCCCTTTTTAGGCAGTCAGTGGGTTTCGATTATGAAATTTCAGGATCCACCACTGAAAGTTTGAGTAAAGTTAGATTATCAATCAAATTTATGACAAATCTATACTATTAAATGTGAAGACCTCATTTTGAGTGTCGCTTCTCTTCTTTCCACAATTAATTGATCAACACGCCTCTGTGTCCTATAGGTACAGTGCATAGTGCCATTTATCATCCATTCATATGATTATTCAGATTGAGTTATTTTTGGAGAAAAACAAGAAAAAAGTCATCTGGATATTGTCCCGTCATTGGACGAAATTTTAAGTCAGATTAGACTTCCGGTTTGCGTTTTTCTGTATACTTTGAACACACAGAATAAAATGTATTTTCAGAATTCTATCTGCTATCATTTTCATGTTAACTATCCACGGCAGTCACAGAGTTTATTAAATAGAGAGGGTCTGTATACTATATCAATGACCACTATGGATCCGATCGATTAGTAAACTTAGAATTGAAAGTAAATACACCATATTTATATAGTAATCAGAGGCAGATTTAAGGGGGGGGGGGGCTAGGGGGACCGGGCCCCCCCTTTTTGGGAAAAAAATTGGTTGCTTATATAGGGAATCAATGAAGCGTGACTGAAGCGGGCCCACTCTTAGGTCAGTCAGTGGGCCCCCACTTATGAAAATTCCTGGATACGCCACTGGTAATGAATGTTTATAATATACAGATAACCGATAAAAATATTCATGTGAACTTTGGATACCTTTTCTGAAATTCTCCAGTCATTAAATCTTTTACAAAATTCATTGATTACAAAAAAAGAAGATGTGGTATGATTGCCATATTGAGACAACTCTCCACATGAGACCAATATGACACAGATATTAACAATTATAGGTTACCTTACGACCTTCAACACCGAGCAAAGCCCATACCGCATACTCAGCTTTAAAAGGTCCCGAAATGACAATGTAAAACTATTCAAACCAGAAAACTAGCGGCCTCATTTATGTACAAAAAAAAATGAACGAAAAACAAATATGTAACAGATAAACAAACAACAACCACTGAATTACAGGCTCCTTACTTGAATGTTCATAACATACTAAAAGTATGTTCATATTCAATTGATAGAAAACCAAAAAATGGGAATATTGGAAATAAAGGAGGAGGGATAAAAAAACAAGAGGCTCTAAAGAGCCTGAATCGCTCACCTTAATTCTTTTGGTTAAATCTCTCATCAATGATTATTTTGGCTTTTCAATTTATTTAAATGTTTTTTGGATCGTCCTATTTTCTTCAAAAGCCAAAAAAAATAATCATTTCTCCTATGTTCTATTTTAGCCATAGTAGCTATGTTTCTTGACATACAAGGAAATAAAATATAAAATTTATACTAGATACTCTGAAACTCATTTAGCCTAAGTTTGGCTGAAATTGATACAACAGTTTCAAAGGAGAAGATTTTTTAAAGTCAACATGATGAACAAATTGTGAAAAAAGTCTTTAAAGGGCAATAACTCCTTAAGGGGTCAATTGACAATTTTGGTCAAATTGACTTAATTGAAGATCTTACTTTGCTAAACATTATTGCTGTTTACAGTTTATTTCTATCTATAATTATATTCAAGATAATAAACAAAAACAGCAAAATTTCCTTAAAAATTATCAATTCAGGGGCAGCAACCCAACAACAGGTTGTCTGATTCATCTGAAAATTTCAGGGCAGATATATCTTGACCTGATAAACAATATTACCCATGTCAGATTTGCTCTAAATGCTTTGGTTTTTGAGTTATAAGCCAAAAACTGCATTTGACCCCTATGTTCTATTTTTAGCAATGGCGACCATGTTTGTTGATAGATCATAACTTCGGATACAATTTACAAACTAGATACCCTAAGGAACATTCAGTTAAAGTTTGGAAGTATTTGGCCCAGTAGTTTCAGAGGAGAAGAATTTTGTAAAAGATTTCTAAGATTTACGAAAAATGGTTAAAAATTGACTATAAAGGGCAATAACTCCTAAAGGGGTCAACTGACCATTTCCGTCATGTTGACTTATTTGTAAATCTTACTTTGCTGAACATTATTGCTGTTTACAGTTTATCTCTATCTATAATAACATTCAAGATAATAACCAAAAACAGCAAAATTTCCTTAAAATTATCAATTCAGGGGCAGCAACCCAACAACGGGTTGTCTGATTCATCTGAAAATTTCAGGGCAGATAGATCTTGACCTGATAAACAATATTACCCCATGTCAGATTTGCTCTAATTGCTTTGGTTTTGGAGTTATAAGCCAAAAACTGCATTTGACCCCTATGTTCTATTTTTAGCAATGGCGACCATGTTTGTTGATAGATCAAAACTTCGGATACAATTTATAAATTAGATACCCTAAGGAACATTCAGTTAAAGTTTGAAAGTATTTGGCCCAGTAGTTTCAGAGGAGAAGATTCTTGAAATAGTTTACGACGACAGACGACGACAGACGACGGACGACAGACGACGGACGACGAAGGACGCCAAGTGATGGCATAAGCTCACTTGTCCCTTCGGGGCAGGTGAGCTAAAAAGCATTTTCCTGTCCCCAATAACCTATGACTTATCAGATACTTTTGCTGAAATTCTCCAGTCATTCTCAACAAGAGACCAATATGACACAGATATTAACAATTATAGATAACCGTACGACCTTCAACAACGAGCAAAGCCCATACCGCATACGCAGCTTTAAAAGGCCCCGAAATGACAATGTAAAACAATTCAAACCAGAAAACTAGCGGCCTCATTTATGCACAAAAAAAATGAACGAAAAACAAATATGTATTTTGGACCTGTACCAAACTTGGACAGAAGCTTGTTTATGATCAAAAGCTAGTATCTATAAGAAAATTTTGTTAAAATTTTGTACCTGTGCATCTGTATTTTACCTATAAATGGACTTAGTTTTTCTTCCAGTTTACATTACAGACAGTCTGCAGTTAAAGTTTTTAAAACATACTGTATTTTCACCAAACTTGGACAGAAGATTCTTAGAATCATAAGATAGTATCAAGAGGAATATTTTTATTGATTTATTCCTCTTTTGTTGAGCCTGCGATTAACAGCATAAGTAGGCGAGACACTGGGTTCCGCGGAACCCTTAAGAATTTTGATACAATACTAATAATTGAATAGAATATTGGAAAGAAATAACTCCGATCAAGAAACGATTTTTTATTTTTGAATTCGCCCAAAGGTCCCATATTTACTTATTTTATTCACCCAAAGGTCCCTTTTATTTATCAAAAAATTATCAACCTTAAGGCAAAGACCAACTTATGTTTATCAATTTTAGTTGCATGAATTTTAGCCTTCTTTCATATAAAGCATAATGCTGCCATTAATGATAAGCATTTTACTAATATTATAGTGTAGTATATAGATAATTAATTGCTTATACGCACTAGAATATATTTTTATATTGAAGCACAGATTGTTCTTAATTGTTTACACCAAACTGTTTTTAATTAAATACAAAGGCATATCCGATCCGAAATGGAAGACCTGGAGAATTTGCTAATAAAGGAAAACTCACCATCTTGAAAGCGGAATAATGAAACAAGAAATTTGCATTACGCTTTACCCTTTTAAAAAAGAAAGAAAACATGAAGGTGGTGTTCGAAAAATAAAGACACAACGTTACCTTAAATAACAAGTGACAAATGAAGAACATATATTTGTCCATTTTTGAAACAATACTAATAATTAAATAGAATATTGGAAAGAAATAGTTCCGATGAAGAAACTATTTTTTATTTTTGAATTCGCCCAAAGGTCCCATATTTACTTATTTTATACACCCAAAGGTCCCTTTTATTTATCAAAAATTATCAACCTTAAGGCAAAGACCAACTTAGGTTTATCAATTTTAGTTGCATGAATTTTAACCTTCTTTCATATAAAGCATAATGCTGCCATTAATGATAAGGATTTTACTAATATAATAGTGTAGTATATAGATAATTAATTGCTTATACGCACTAGAATATATTTTCATATTGAAGCATAGATTGTTCTTTAGTTATTTACACAAAAATGTTTATTTGAATAACAAGGCATATCCAATCAGTAATGAAAGACATGCAGAGTTTCCTAATAAAGGAAAACTCACCATCTTGAAAGCGGAACAATCAATCAAGAAATTTGCTTTACGCCTTACCCTTTTAAGAAGAAAGGTCATATGAAAGTGGTGTTCGAAAAATAAAGGCACAAAGTTACCTTAACTAACAAGTGACAAATGAAAAACATATATTTGTCCATTTTTGAAACAATACTAATAATTAAATAGAATATTGGAAAGAAATAGTTCCGATGAAGAAACTATTTTTTATTTTTGAATTCGCCCAAAGGACCCATATTTACTTATTATATTCACCCAAAGGTCCCTTTTATTTATCAAAAATTATCAACCTTAAGGCAAAGACCAACTTAGGTTTATCAATTTTAGTTGCATGCATTTTAACCTTCTTTCATATAAAGCATAATGCTGCCATTAATGATAAGGATTTTACTAATATAATAGTGTAGTATATAGATGATTAATTGCTTATACGCACTAGAATATATTTTCATATTATAGCATATATTGTTCTTTAGTTATTTACACAAAAATGTTTATTTGAATAACAAGGCATATCCAATCAGTAATGAAAGACATGCAGAGTTTCCTAATAAAGGAAAACTCACCATCTTGAAAGCGGAACAATCAATCAAGAAATTTGCTTTACGCCTTACCCTTTTAAGAAGAAAGGTCATATGAAAGTGGTGTTCGAAAAATAAAGACACAAAGTTACCTTAAATAACATGTGACAAATGAAGAACATATTATTGTCCTTTTTTGATACAATACTAATAATTAAATAGAATATTGAAAAAAAATAACTCCGATGAAGAAACGATTTTTTATTTTTGAATTCGCCCAAAGGTCTAATATTTACTTATTTTATTCACCCAAAGGTCCCTTTTATTTATTAAAAAATTATCAACCTTAAGGCAAAGACCAACTTATGTTTATCAATTTTAGTTGCATGAATTTTAACCTTCTTTCATATAAAGCATAATGCTGCCATTAATGATAAGCATTTTACTAATATTATAGTGTGGTATATAGATAATTAATTTCTTATACGCACTAGAATATATTTTCATATTTAAGCACAGATTGTTCTTAAGTTGTTTACACCAAAATGTTTTTATTTAAATACAAAGGCATATCCGATCAGAAATGGAAGACCTGGAGAATTAGCTAATAAAGGAAAACTCACCATCTTGAAAGCGGAACAATGAATCAAGAAATTTGCATTACGCCTTACCCTTTTAAAAAAGAAAGAAAATATGAAGGTGGTGTTCGAAAAATAAAGACACAACGTTACCTTAAATAACAAGTGACAAATGAAGAACATATTATTGTCCATTTTTGAAACAATACTAATAATTAAATGGATATTGGAAAGAAATAGTTCCGATGAAGAAACTATTTTTTATTTTTGAATCCGCCCAAAGGTCCCATATTTATTTATTTTATTCACCCAAAGGTCCCTTTTATTTATCAAAAAATTATCAACCTTAAGGCAAAGACCAACTTATGTTTATCAATTTTAGTTGCATGAATTTTAACCTTCATTCATATAAAGCATAATGCTGCCATTAATGATAAGGATTTTACTAATATAATAGTGTAGTATATAGATAATTAATTGCTTATACGCACTAGCATATATTTTCATATTGAAGCATAGATTGTTCTTTAGTTATTTACACAAAAATGTTTATTTGAATAACAAGGCATATCCAATCAGTAATGAAAGACATGCAGAGATTGCTAATAAAGGAAAACTCACCATCTTAAAAGCGGAATAATGAATCAAGAAATTTGCCTTACGCCTTACCCTTTTAAGAAGAAAGGTCATATGAAAGTGGTGTTCGAAAAATAAAGACACAAAGTTACCTTAAATAACAAGTGACAAATGAAAAACATATTATTGTCCTTTTTTGATACAATACTAATAATTAAATAGAATATTGGAAAGAAATAACTCCGATGAAGAAACTACTTTTATTATTGACTTCGCCTTCTATAGGTTACAGTATCATTATTGTTACGGGATAAATAATCTGACTGTGATAGATTGACTCTGAATCCATTTCTATTGGTGAAGGTATCATTATTGTTACAGGATAAATCATCTGACTGTGATAGATTGACTCTGACACCATGTCTATAGGTCATAGTATCATTATTGTTACGGGATAAATATTCTGACTGTGATAGATTGACTCTGACACCATGTCTATAGGTCATAGTATCATTATTGTTACGGGATAAATATTCTGACTGTGATAGATTGACTCTGACACCATGTCTATAGGTCAAAGTATCATTATTATTACGGGATAAATCATCTGACTGTGATAGATTGACTCTTACACCATGTCTATAGGTGACAGTATCATTATTATTACGGGATAAATCATTTCACTGTGATAAATTTACTCTGACACTATGTCTATAGGCCACAGTACCATTATTCCTACAGAATAAATCACTTGACTGTGATAGATCGACTCTGACACCACGTCTATAGGCCACATTGACATTTTTGTTACAGGATAAATCATCTGACTGTGATAGATTAACTCTGACATCATGTCTATAGGTCACAGTATCATTATTGTTACAGGAGATATCATCTGACTGTAATAGATTGACTCTGACACTATGTCTATTGACAACAGTACCACTAGTGGTACAGGATAAATCATCTGACTGTGATATATTTACTCTGACGCCATTTCTTTTGGTCAAGGTATCATTATTGTTACAGGAAAAATCATCTGACTGTGATAGATTTACTCTGACACCATGTCCATAGGTCCAGTATCATTATTGTTACTGGATAAATCATCTGGCTGTGATAGATTGACTCTTACACCATGTCTATAGGTCACAGTATCATTATTATTACGGGATAAATCATCTGACTGTGATAAATTGACTCTGACACCATGTCTATAGGCCACAGTACAATTATTGCTACAGAATAAATCACCTGACTGTGATAGATTGACTCTGACACCACGTCTATAGGCCACAGTGCCATTTTTGTAACAGGATAAATCATCTGACTGTGATAGATTGACTATGACACCATGTTTATAGGCCACAGTACCATTTTTTATAAAGGATAAATCATCTGACTGTGATAGATTGACTCTGACAATATGTCTATAGGTCAAATTATCATTATTGTTACAGGATAAATCATCTGACTGTGATAGATTGATTCTTACACTATGTCTATATGTCACAGTATCATCATTGTTACAGGATAAATCATCTGACTGTGATAGATTGATTCTGACAATTTGTCTATAGGTCACAGTATCATCATTGTTACAGGAGAAATCATCTGACTGTGATAAATTGACTCTGACACCATGTCTATAGGTCAGTGTATCATTATTGTTACGGGATAAATAATCTGACTGTGATAGATTGACTCTGACACCATGTCTTTAGGTCACAGTATCATTATTATTACGGGATAAATCATCTGACTGTGATAGATTGACTGTGACACCATTTCTATCGGTCAAGGTATCATTTTTGTTACAGGATAAATCATCTGACTGTGATAGATTGACTCTGACACCATGTCTATAGGTCACAGTATCATTATTGTTACGGGATAAATAATCTGACTGTGATATATTGACTCTGACATCATGTCTATAGGTGACAGTATCATTATTGTTACAGGATAAATCATCTGACTGTGATGGATTGACTCTGACACTATGTCTATTGGCCACAGTACCACTAGTGGTACAGGATAAATCATCTGACTGTGATAGATTTACTCTGACGCCATTTCTTTTGGTCAAGGTATCATTATTGTTACAGGAAAAATCATCTGACTGTGATAGATTGACTCTGACACCATGTCTATAGGTCACAGTATCATTATTGTTACGGGATATATCAACTGACTGTGATAGATTGACTCTGACATCATGTCTATAGGTGACAGTATCATTATTGTTACAGGATAAATCATCTGACTGTGATGGATTGACTCTGACACTATGTCTATTGACCACAGTACCACTAGTGGTACAGGATAAATCATCTGACTGTGATAGATTTACTCTGACGCCATTTCTATTTGTCATGGTATCATTATTGTTACAGGATAAATCATCTGACTGTGATAGATTGACTCTGACACCATGTCTATAGGTCACAGTATCATTATTGTTACGGATAAATAATCTGACTGTGATAGATTGACTCTGACACCATGTCTATAGGTCACAGTATCATTATTATTACGGGATAAATCAACTGACAGATATAGATTGACTTTGACACCACGTCTTTATGCCACAGTGACACTATGTCTACAGGTCACAGTATCATTAATGCTATAGGATTAACCATCTGACTGTGATAGATTGTCTCTGACATCATGTCTATAGGTGACAGTATCATTATTGTTACAAGATAAATCATCTGACTGTGATAGATTAATTCTGACACCATGTTTATAAGTCACAGTATCATTATTATTACAGGATATATCATCTGACTGTGATAGATTGACTCTGACACTATGTCTATTGGCCACAGTACCACTAGTGGTACAGGATAAATCATCTGACTGTGATAGATTTACTCTGAATCCATTTCTTTTGGTCAAGGTATCATAATGGTTACAGGAAAAATCATCTGATTGTGATAGATTGACTCTGACACCATGTCTATAGTTCACAGTATCATTATTGGTACGAGATAAATCATCTGACTGTGATAGATTGACTCTGACATCATGTCTATAATTCACAGTATCATTATTGTTACAGGATAAATCATATGACTGTGATATATTGACTCTGACATCATGTCTATAGGTGACAGTATCTTTATTGTTACAGGATAAATCATCTGACTGTGATGGATTGACTCTGATACTATGTCTATTGGCCACAGTACAACTAGTGGTACAGGATAAATCATTTGACTGTGATAGATTTACTCTGACGCCATTTCTATTGGTCAAGGTATCATTATTGTTACATGATAAATCATCTGACTGTGATAGATTGACTCTGACACCATGTCTATAGGTCACAGTATCATTATTGTTACGCGATAAATAATCTGACTGTGATAGATTCACTCTGACACCATGTCTATAGGTCACAGTATCATTATTGTTACGGGATAAATCACCTGACAGTGATAGATTGACTCTGACACCACGTCTATAGGCCACAGTACCATTATTGTTACAGGATAAATCATCTGACTGTGATAGATTGACTCTGACACCATGTCTATAGGTCACAGTATCATTATTGTCACGCGATAAATAATCTGACTGTGATAGATTCACTCTGACACCATGTCTATAGGTCACAGTATCATTATTGTTACGGGATAAATCACCTGACAGTGATAGATTGACTCTGACACCACGTCTATAGGCCACAGTACCATTTTTGTTACAGGATAAATCATCTTGCTGTGATAGATTGATTCTGACACTATGTCTATAGCTCACAGTATCATTATTGTTATAGGATAAACCATCTGACTGTGATAGATTGTCTCTGACATCATGTCTATAGGTGACAGTATCATTATTGTTACAAGATAAATCATCTGACTGTGATAGATTAACTCTGACACCATGTTTATAAGTCACAGTATCATTATTATTACAGGATATATCATCTGACTGTGATAGATTGACTCTGACACTATGTCTATTGGCCACAGTACCACTAGTGGTACAGGATAAATCATCTGACTGTGATAGATTTACTCTGACGCCATTTCTTTTGGTCAAGGTATCATAATGGTTACAGGAAAAATCATCTGACTGTGATAGATTGACTCTGACACCATGTCTATAGGTCACAGTATCATTATTGTTACGGGATAAATCATCTGACTGTGATAGATTGACTCTGACATCATGTCTATAGGTGACAGTATCATTATTGTTACAGGATAAATCATCTGACTGTGATAGATTGACTCTGACACTATGTCTATTGGCCACAGTACAACTAGTGGTACAGGATAAATCATCTGACTGTGATAGATTTACTCTGACGCCATTTCTATTGGTCAAGGTATCATTATTGTTACAGGATAAATCATCTAACTGTGATAGATTGACTCTAACACCATGTCTATTGGTCACAGTATCATTATTGTTACGCGATAAATAATCTGACTGTGATAGATTCACTCTAAAACCATGTCTATAGGTCACAGTATCATTATTATTACGGGATAAATCAACTGACAGTGATAGATTGACTCAGACACCACGTCTATAGGCCACAGTACCATTTTTGTTACAGGATAAATCATCTGACTGTGATAGATGGACTCTGATACTATGTCTATACGTCAAAGTATCTTATTGTTACAGGATAAATCATCTTGCTGTGATAGATTGATTCTGACACTATGTCTATAGCTCACAGTAATGTGATATGTTTACTCTCACGCCATTTCTTTTGGTCAAGATATCATTATTGTTACAGGATAATTCATCGGACTGGGATAGATTGTCTCTGACACCATGTCTATAGGTCACAGTATCATTATTGTTACGGGATAAATCATCTGACTGTGATAGATTGACTCTTACACGATGTCTATAGGTCACAGTATCATTATTATTACGGGATAAATCATCTGTATGATAAATTGATTCTGACACTATGTCTATAGGCCACAATACCAGTATTGCTAGAGAATAAATCACCTGACTGTGATAGATTGACTCTGACACCACGTCTATATGCCACAGTGCCATTTTTGTAACAGGATAAATCATCTGACTGTGATAGATTGACTATGACACCATGTCTATAGGCCACAGTACCGTTTTTGTTACAGGATAAATCATCTGACTGTGATAGATTGACTCTAACACTATGTCTATAGGTCAAAGTATCATTATTGTTACAGGATAAATCATCTGACTGTGATAGATTGATTCTGACACTATGTCTATAGGTCACAGTATCATTATTGTTACAGGATAAATCATCTGACTTGTGATAGATTGACTCTGACACCATGTCTATAGGTCATAGTATCATTATTGTTACGGGATAAATAATCTGACTGTGATAGATTGACTGTGACACCATGTCTATAGGTCACAGTATCGTTATTATTACGGGATAAATCATCTGACTGTGATAGATTGACTCTGACACCATTTCTATTGGTCACAGTATCATTATTGTTATAGGATAAATCATCTGACTGTGATAGATTTACTCTGACGCCATTTCTATTGGTCAAGGTATCATTATTGTTACAGGATAAATCATCTAACTGTGATAGATTGACTCTAACACCATGTCTATTGGTCACAGTATCATTATTGTTACGCGATAAATAATCTGACTGTGATAGATTCACTCTGAAACCATGTCTATAGGTCACAGTATCATTATTATTACGGGATAAATCAACTGACAGTGATAGATTGACTCAGACACCACGTCTATAGGCCACAGTACCATTTTTGTTACAGGATAAATAATCTGACTGTGATAGATTGACTCTGACACAATGTCTATAGGTTACAGTATGATTATTATTACGGGATAAATCATTTGACAGTGATAGATTGACTCTGACACCATGTTTATAGGTCACAGTGTCATTATTGTTACGGGATAAATAATCTGACTGTGATAGATTCACTCTGACACCATGTCTATAGGTCACAGTATCATTATTGTTACGGGATAAATCACCTGACAGTGATAGATTGACTCTGACACCACGTCTATAGGCCACAGTACCATTTTTGTTACAGGATAAATAATCTGACTGTGATAGATTGACTCTGACACAATGTCTATAGGTCACAGTATGATTATTATTACGGGATAAATCATCTGACTGTGATAGATTGACTCTGACACCATGTCTATAGGTCACAGTATCATTATTGTCATGCGATAAATAATCTGACTGTGATAGATTCACTCTGACACCATGTCTATAGGTCACAGTATCATTATTGTTACGGGATAAATCACCTGACAGTGATAGATTGACTCTGACACCACGTCTATAGGCCACAGTACCATTTTTGTTACAGGATAAATCATCTGACTGTGATAGATGGACTCTGATACTATGTCTATACGTCAAAGTATCTTATTGTTACAGGATAAATCATCTTGCTGTGATAGATTGATTCTGACACTATGTCTATAGCTCACAGTATCATTATTGTTATAGGATAAACCATCTGACTGTGATAGATTGTCTCTGACATCATGTCTATAGGTGACAGTATCATTATTGTTACAAGATAAATCATCTGACTGTGATAGATTAACTCTGACACCATGTTTATAAGTCACAGTATCATTATTATTACAGGATATATCATCTGACTGTGATAGATTGACTCTGACACTATGTCTATTGGCCACAGTACCACTAGTGGTACAGGATAAATCATCTGACTGTGATAGATTTACTCTGACGCCATTTCTTTTGGTCAAGGTATCATAATGGTTACAGGAAAAATCATCTGACTGTGATAGATTGACTCTGACACCATGTCTATAGGTCACAGTATCATTATTGTTACGGGATAAATCATCTGACTGTGATAGATTGACTCTGACATCATGTCTATAGGTGACAGTATCATTATTGTTACAGGATAAATCATCTGACTGTGATAGATTGACTCTGACACTATGTCTATTGGCCACAGTACAACTAGTGGTACAGGATAAATCATCTGACTGTGATAGATTTACTCTGACGCCATTTCTATTGGTCAAGGTATCATTATTGTTACAGGATAAATCATCTAACTGTGATAGATTGACTCTAACACCATGTCTATTGGTCACAGTATCATTATTGTTACGCGATAAATAATCTGACTGTGATAGATTCACTCTAAAACCATGTCTATAGGTCACAGTATCATTATTATTACGGGATAAATCAACTGACAGTGATAGATTGACTCAGACACCACGTCTATAGGCCACAGTACCATTTTTGTTACAGGATAAATCATCTGACTGTGATAGATGGACTCTGATACTATGTCTATACGTCAAAGTATCTTATTGTTACAGGATAAATCATCTGGCTGTGATAGATTGATTCTGACACTATGTCTATAGCTCACAGTATTGTGATATGTTTACTCTGACGCCATTTCTTTTGGTCAAGATATCATTATTGTTACAGGATAATTCATCGGACTGTGATAGATTGTCTCTGACACCATGTCTATAGGTCACAGTATCATTATTGTTACGGGATAAATCATCTGACTGTGATAGATTGACTCTTACACGATGTCTATAGGTCACAGTATCATTATTATTACGGGATAAATCATCTGACTGTGATAAATTGATTCTGACACTATGTCTATAGGCCACAATACCAGTATTGCTAGAGAATAAATCACCTGACTGTGATAGATTGACTCTGACACCACGTCTATATGCCACAGTGCCATTTTTGTAACAGGATAAATCATCTGACTGTGATAGATTGACTATGACACCATGTCTATAGGCCACAGTACCGTTTTTGTTACAGGATAAATCATCTGACTGTGATAGATTGACTCTAACACTATGTCTATAGGTCAAAGTATCATTATTGTTACAGGATAAATCATCTGACTGTGATAGATTGATTCTGACACTATGTCTATAGGTCACAGTATCATTATTGTTACAGGATAAATCATCTGACTTGTGATAGATTGACTCTGACACCATGTCTATAGGTCATAGTATCATTATTGTTACGGGATAAATAATCTGACTGTGATAGATTGACTGTGACACCATGTCTATAGGTCACAGTATCGTTATTATTACGGGATAAATCATCTGACTGTGATAGATTGACTCTGACACCATTTCTATTGGTCACAGTATCATTATTTTTATAGGATAAATCTTCTGACTGTGATAGATTTACTCTGACGCCATTTCTATTGGTCAAGGTATCATTATTGTTACAGGATAAATCATCTAACTGTGATAGATTGACTCTAACACCATGTCTATTGGTCACAGTATCATTATTGTTACGCGATAAATAATCTGACTGTGATAGATTCACTCTGAAACCATGTCTATAGGTCACAGTATCATTATTATTACGGGATAAATCAACTGACAGTGATAGATTGACTCAGACACCACGTCTATAGGCCACAGTACCATTTTTGTTACAGGATAAATCATCTGACTGTGATAGATGGACTCTGATACTATGTCTATACGTCAAAGTATCTTATTGTTACAGGATAAATCATCTTGCTGTGATAGATTGATTCTGACACTATGTCTATAGCTCACAGTATTGTGATATGTTTACTCTGACGCCATTTCTTTTGGTCAAGATATCATTATTGTTACAGGATAATTCATCGGACTGTGATAGATTGTCTCTGACACCATGTCTATAGGTCACAGTATCATTATTGTTACGGGATAAATCATCTGACTGTGATAGATTGACTCTTACACGATGTCTATAGGTCACAGTATCATTATTATTACGGGATAAATCATCTGTATGATAAATTGATTCTGACACTATGTCTATAGGCCACAATACCAGTATTGCTAGAGAATAAATCACCTGACTGTGATAGATTGACTCTGACACCACGTCTATATGCCACAGTGCCATTTTTGTAACAGGATAAATCATCTGACTGTGATAGATTGACTATGACACCATGTCTATAGGCCACAGTACCGTTTTTGTTACAGGATAAATCATCTGACTGTGATAGATTGACTCTAACACTATGTCTATAGGTCAAAGTATCATTATTGTTACAGGATAAATCATCTGACTGTGATAGATTGATTCTGACACTATGTCTATAGGTCACAGTATCATTATTGTTACAGGATAAATCATCTGACTTGTGATAGATTGACTCTGACACCATGTCTATAGGTCATAGTATCATTATTGTTACGGGATAAATAATCTGACTGTGATAGATTGACTGTGACACCATGTCTATAGGTCACAGTATCGTTATTATTACGGGATAAATCATCTGACTGTGATAGATTGACTCTGACGCCATTTCTATTGGTCACAGTATCATTATTGTTATAGGATAAATCATCTGACTGTGATAGATTTACTCTGACGCCATTTCTATTGGTCAAGGTATCATTATTGTTACAGGATAAATCATCTAACTGTGATAGATTGACTCTAACACCATGTATATTGGTCACAGTATCAATATTGTTACGCGATAAATAATCTGACTGTGATAGATTCACTCTGAAACCATGTCTATAGGTCACAGTATCATTATTATTACGGGATAAATCAACTGACAGTGATAGATTGACTCAGACACCACGTCTATAGGCCACAGTACCATTTTTGTTACAGGATAAATCATCTGACTGTGATAGATGGACTCTGATACTATGTCTATACGTCAAAGTATCTTATTGTTACAGGATAAATCATCTTGCTGTGATAGATTGATTCTGACACTATGTCTATAGCTCACAGTATTGTGATATGTTTACTCTGACGCCATTTCTTTTGGTCAAGATATCATTATTGTTACAGGATAATTCATCGGACTGTGATAGATTGTCTCTGACACCATGTCTATAGGTCACAGTATCATTATTGTTACGGGATAAATCATCTGACTGTGAAAGATTGACTCTTACACGATGTCTGTAGGTCACAGTATCATTATTATTACGGGATAAATCATCTGTATGATAAATTGATTCTGACACTATGTCTATAGGCCACAATACCAGTATTGCTAGAGAATAAATCACCTGACTGTGATAGATTGACTCTGACACCACGTCTATATGCCACAGTGCCATTTTTGTAACATGATAAATCATCTGACTGTGATAGATTGACTATGACACCATGTCTATAGGCCACAGTACCGTTTTTGTTACAGGATAAATCATCTGACTGTGATAGATTGACTCTAACACTATGTCTATAGGTCAAAGTATCATTATTGTTACAGGATAAATCATCTGACTGTGATAGATTGATTCTGACACTATGTCTATAGGTCACAGTATCATTATTGTTACAGGATAAATCATCTGACTTGTGATAGATTGACTCTGACACCATGTCTATAGGTCATAGTATCATTATTGTTACGGGATAAATAATCTGACTGTGATAGATTGACTGTGACACCATGTCTATAGGTCACAGTATCGTTATTATTACGGGATAAATCATCTGACAGTGATAGATTGACTCTGACACCATTTCTATTGGTCACAGTATCATTATTGTTATAGGATAAATCATCTGACTGTGATAGATTAACTCTGACATCATGTCCATAGGTGACAGTATCATTATTGTTACAAGATAAATCATCTGACTGTGATAGATTGACTCTGACACCATGTTTATAGGTCACAGTATCATTATTGTTACAGGATATATCATTTGACTGTGATAGATTGACTCTGACACTATGTCTATAGGCCACAGTATCATTATTGTTACAGGATAAATCATCTGACTGTGATAGATTGTCTCTGACATTATGTCTATAGGTGACAGTATCATTATTGTTACAGGATAAATCATATGACTGTGATAGATTGACTCTGACACTATGTCTATTGGCCACAGTACCACTAGTGGTACAGGATAAATCATCTGACTGAGATAGATTTACTCTGACGCCATTTCTATTGGTCAAGGTATCATTATTGTTACAGGATAAATCATCTGACTGTGACAGATTGACTCTGACACCACGTCCATAGGTCAGAGTATCATTATTGTTACGGGATAAATAAACTGACTGTGATAGATTGACTCTGACACCATGTCTATAGGTCAGTGTATCATTATTATTACGGGATAAATCATCTGACAGTGATAGATTGACTCTGACACCATGTTTATAGGTCACAGTATCATTATTGTTACGGGATAAATCATCTGACTGTCATAGATTGACTCTTACACCATGTCTATAGGCCACAGTATCATTATTATTACGAGATAAATCATCTGACTGTGATAAATTGACACTGACACTATGTCTATAGGCCACAGTAGCATTATTGCTACAGGATAAATCACCTGATTGTGATAGATTGACTCTGACACCACGTCTGTAGGCAACAGTGCCATTTTTGTTACAGGATAAATCATCTGACTGTGATAGATTGACTATGACACCATGTTTATAGGCCACAGTATCCTGATTGTTACAGGATAAATCATCTGACTGTGATAGATTGACTCTGACACTATGTCTATTGGCCACAGTACCACTAGTAGTACAGGATAAATCATCTGACTGTGATAGATTTACTCTGACGCCATTTCTTTTGGTCAAGGTATCATTATTGTTACAGGAAAAATCATCTGACTGTGATAGATTGACTCTGACACCATGTCTATAGTTCACAGTATCATTATTGTTACGGGATAAATCATCTGACTGTGATAGATTGACTCTGACATCATGTTTATAGGTGACGGTATCATTATTGTTACAGGATAAATCATCTGACTGTCATGGGATGACTCTGACACTATGTCTATTGGCCACAGTACCACTAGTGGTACAGGATAAATTATCTGACTGTGATAGATTAACTCTGACGCCATTTTCTATTGGTCAAGGTATCATTATTGTTACAGGATAAATCATCTGACTGTGATAGATTGACTCTGACACCATGTCTATAGGTCACAGTATCATTATTGTTACGCGATAAATAATCTGACTGTGATAGATTCACTCTGACACAATGTCTATAGGTCACAGTATCATTATTATTACGGGATAAATCACCTGACAGTGATAGATTGACTCTGACACCACGTCTATAGGCCACAGTGCCATTTTTGTTACAGGATAAATCATCTGACTGTGATAGATTGACTATGGCACGATGTCTATAGGCCACAGTACCATTTTTGTTACAGGATAAATCATCTGACTGTGATAGATGGACTCTGACACTATGTCTATACGTCAAAGTATCTTATTGTTATAGGATAAATCATCTGACTGTTATAGATTGACTCTGACACTGTGTCTATAGGTCACATTATCCTTATTGTTACAGGATAAATCATCTGGCTGTGATAGATTGATTCTGACACTATGTCTATAGCTCACAGTATTGTGATATGTTTACTCTGACGCCATTTCTTTTGGTCAAGGTATCATTATTGTTACAGGATAATTCATCGGACTGTGATAGATTGACTCTGACACCATGTCTATAGGTCACAGTATCCTTATTGTTACGGGATAAATCATCTGACTGTGATAGATTGACTATGACACCATGTTTATAGGCCACAGTATCCTGATTGTTACAGGATAAATCATCTGACTGTGATAGATTGACTCTGACACTATGTCTATTGGCCACAGTACCACTAGTAGTACAGGATAAATCATCTGACTGTGATAGATTTACTCTGACGCCATTTCTTTTGGTCAAGGTATCATTATTGTTACAGGAAAAATCATCTGACTGTGATAGATTGACTCTGACACCATGTCTATAGTTCTCAGTATCATTATTGTTACGGGATAAATCATCTGACTGTGATAGATTGACTCTGACATCATGTTTATAGGTGACGGTATCATTATTGTTACAGGATAAATCATCTGACTGTCATGGGATGACTCTGACACTATGTCTATTGGCCACAGTACCACTAGTGGTACAGGATAAATCATCTGACTGTGATAGATTTACTCTGACGCCATTTTCTATTGGTCAAGGTATCATTATTGTTACAGGATAAATCATCTGACTGTGATAGATGGACTCTGACACTATGTCTATACGTCAAAGTATATTATTGTTACAGGATAAATCATCTGACTGTTATAGATTGACTCTGACACTGTGGCTATAGGTCACATTATCCTTATTGTTACAGGATAAATCATCTGGCTGTGATAAATTGATTCTGACACTATGTCTATAGCTCACAGTATTGTGATATGTTTACTCTGACGCCATTTCTTTTGGTCAAGGTATCATTATTGTTACAGGATAATTCATCGGACTGTGATAGATTGACTCTGACACCATGTCTATAGGTCACAGTATCATTATTGTTACGGGATAAATCATCTGACTGTGATAGATTGACTCTTACACCATGTCTATAGGTCACAGTATCATTATTATTACGGGATTAATCATCTGTCTGTGATAAATTGACTCTGACACTATATCTATAGGCCACAGTACCATTATTGCTACAGAATAAATCACCTGACTGTGATAGATTGACTCTGACACCACGTGTATAGGCCACAGTGCCATTTTTGTTACAGGATAAATTTTCTGATGGTGATAGATTGACTATGACACCATGTCTATAGGCCACAGTACCATTTTTGTTACAGGATAAATCCTCTGACTGTGATAGATTGACTCTGACACTATGTCTATAGGTCAAAGTATCATTATTGTTACAGGATAAATCATCTGACTGTGATAGATTGATTCTGACACTATGTGTATAGGTCACAGTATCATTATTTTTACAGGATAAATCATCTGACTGTGATAGATTGACTCTGACACCATGTCTATAGGTCACAGTATCATTATTGTTATAGGATAAATCATCTGACTGTGATAGATAGTTTCTGACATCATGTCTATAGGTGACAGTATCATTATTGTTACAAGATAAATCATATGACTGTGATAGATTGACTCTGACACTGTGTCTATTGGCCACAGTACAACTAGTGGTACAGGATAAATCATCTTACTGTGATAGATTTACTCTGACGCCATTTCTATTGGTCAAGGTATCATTATTGTTACAGGATAAATCATCTGACTGTGATAGATTGACTCTGACACCATGTCTATAGGTCACAGTATCATTATTGTTACGCGATAAATAATCTGACTGTGATAGATTCACTCTGACACAATGTCTATAGGTCACAGTATCATTATTATTACGGGATAAATCACCTGACAGTGATAGATTGACTCTGACACCACGTCTATAGGCCACAGTGCCATTTTTGTTACAGGATAAATCATCTGACTGTGATAGATTGACTATGGCACGATGTCTATAGGCCACAGTACCATTTTTGTTACAGGATAAATCATCTGACTGTGATAGATGGACTCTGACACTATGTCTATACGTCAAAGTATCTTATTGTTACAGGATAAATCATCTGACTGTTATAGATTGACTCTGACACTGTGGCTATAGGTCACATTATCCTTATTGTTACAGGATAAATCATCTGGCTGTGATAAATTGATTCTGACACTATGTCTATAGCTCACAGTATTGTGATATGTTTACTCTGACGCCATTTCTTTTGGTCAAGGTATCATTATTGTTACAGGATAATTCATCGGACTGTGATAGATTGACTCTGACACCATGTCTATAGGTCACAGTATCATTATTGTTACGGGATAAATCATCTGACTGTGATAGATTGACTCTTACACCATGTCTATAGGTCACAGTATCATTATTATTACGGGATTAATCATCTGTCTGTGATAAATTGACTCTGACACTATATCTATAGGCCACAGTACCATTATTGCTACAGAATAAATCACCTGACTGTGATAGATTGACTCTGACACCACGTGTATAGGCCACAGTGCCATTTTTGTTACAGGATAAATTTTCTGATGGTGATAGATTGACTATGACACCATGTCTATAGGCCACAGTACCATTTTTGTTACAGGATAAATCCTCTGACTGTGATAGATTGACTCTGACACTATGTCTATAGGTCAAAGTATCATTATTGTTACAGGATAAATCATCTGACTGTGATAGATTGATTCTGACACTATGTCTATAGGTCACAGTATCATTATTTTTACAGGATAAATCATCTGACTGTGATAGATTGACTCTGACACCATGTCTATAGGTCACAGTATCATTATTGTTATAGGATAAATCATCTGACTGTGATAGATAGTTTCTGACATCATGTCTATAGGTGACAGTATCATTATTGTTACAAGATAAATCATATGACTGTGATAGATTGACTCTGACACTGTGTCTATTGGCCACAGTACAACTAGTGGTACAGGATAAATCATCTTACTGTGATAGATTTACTCTGACGCCATTTCTATTGGTCAAGGTATCATTATTGTTACAGGATAAATCATCTGACTGTGATAGACTGACTCTGACACCATGTCCATAGGTCAGAGTATCATTATTGTTACGGGATAAATAATCTGACTGTGATAGATTGACTCTGACACAATGTCTATAGGTCACAGTATGATTATTATTACGGGATAAATCATATGACAGTGATAGATTGACTCTGACACCATGTTTATAGGTCACAGTATCATTATTGTTACGGGATAAATCATCTGACTGTGATAGATTGACTCTGACACTATGTTTATTGGCCAAAGTACCACTAGTGGTACAGGATAAATCATCTGACTGTGACATATTTACTCTGACGCCATTTCTATTGGTCAAGGTATCATTATTGTTATAGGATAAATCATCTGACTGTGATAGATTGACTCTGACACCATGTCTATAGGTCACAGTATCATTATTGTTACGGGATAAATAATCTGACTGATAGATCGACTCTGACACCATGTCTATAGGTCACAGTGTCATTATTATTACGGGATAAATCATCTGACTGTGATAGATTGACTCTGACACCATTTCTTTTGGTCAAGGTATCACTATTGTTACAGGATAAATCATCGGACTGTGATAGATTGATTCTGACAATATGTCTACAGATCACAGTATCATTATTGTTATAGGATAAATCATCTGACTGTGATAGATTGATTCTGACACTATGTCTATATGTCACATTATCATTATTGTTACAGGATAAATCATCTGACTGTGATAGATTGACTCTGACACCATGTCTATAGGTCACAGTATCATTATTGTTACGGGATAAATAATCTGACTGTGATAGATTGACTCTGACACCATGTCTATAGGTCACAGTATCGTTATTATTACGGGATAAATCATCTGACTGTGATAGATTGACTCTGACACCATTTCTATTGGTCACAGTATCATTATTGTTATAGGATAAATCATCTGGCTGTGATAGATTGTTTCTGACATCATGTCTATAGGTGACAGTATCATTATTGTTACAAGATAAATCATATGACTGTGATAGATTGACTCTGACACTGTGTCTATTGGCCACAGTACAACTAGTGGTACAGGATAAATCATCTGACTGTGATAGATTTACTCTGACGCCATTTCTATTGGTCAAGTTATCATTATTGTTACAGGATAAATCATCTGACTGTGATAGATTGACTCTGACACAATGTCTATAGGTCACAGTATGATTATTATTACGGGATAAATCATCTGACAGTGATAGATTGACTCTGACACCATGTTTATAGGTCACAGTATCATTATTGTTACGGGATAAATCATCTGACTGTGATAGATTGACTCTGACACTATGTCTATTGGCCACAGTACAACTAGTGGTACAGGATAAATCATCAGACTGTGATAGATTTACTCTGACGCCATTTCTATTGGTCAAGGTATCATTATTGTTACAGGATAAATCATCTAACTGTGATAGATTGACTCTAACACCATGTCTATTGGTCACAGTATCATTATTGTTACGCGATAAATAATCTGACTGTGATAGATTCACTCTGAAACCATGTCTATAGGTCACAGTATCATTATTATTACGGGATAAATCAACTGACAGTGATAGATTGACTCAGACACCACGTCTATAGGCCACAGTACCATTTTTGTTACAGGATAAATCATCTGACTGTGATAGATGGACTCTGATACTATGTCTATACGTCAAAGTATCTTATTGTTACAGGATAAATCATCTGGCTGTGATAGATTGATTCTGACACTATGTCTATAGCTCACAGTATTGTGATATGTTTACTCTGACGCCATTTCTTTTGGTCAAGATATCATTATTGTTACAGGATAATTCATCGGACTGTGATAGATTGACTCTTACACGATGTCTATAGGTCACAGTATCATTATTATTACGGGATAAATCATCTGACTGTGATAAATTGACTCTGACACTATATCTATAGGCCACAGTACCATTATTGCTACAGAATAAATCACCTGACTGTGATAGATTGACTCTGACACCACATGTATAGGCCACAGTGCCATTTTTGTTACAGGATAAATTTTCTGATGGTGATAGATTGACTATGACACCATGTCTATAGGCCACAGTACCATTTTTGTTACAGGATAAATCCTCTGACTGTGATAGATTGACTCTGACACTATGTCTATAGGTCAAAGTATCATTATTGTTACAGGATAAATCATCTGACTGTGATAGATTGATTCTGACACTATGTCTTTAGGTCACAGTATCATTATTGTTACAGGATAAATCATCTGACTGTGATAGATTGACTCTGACACCATGTCTATAGGTCACAGTATCATTATTGTTACGGGATAAATAATCTGACTGTGATATATTGACTCTGACACCATGTCTATAGGTCACAGTATCGTTATTATTACGGGATAAATCATCTGACTGTGATAGATTGACTCTGACACCATTTCTATTGGTCACAGTATCATTATTGTTATAGGATAAATCATCTGACTGTGATAGATTGTTTCTGACATCATGTCTATAGGTGACAGTATCATTATTGTTACAAGATAAATCATATGACTGTGATAGATTGACTCTGACACTGTGTCTATTGGCCACAGTACAACTAGTGGTACAGGATAAATCATCTTACTGTGATAGATTTACTCTGACGCCATTTCTATTGGTCAAGGTATCATTATTGTTACAGGATAAATCATCTGACTGTGATAGACTGACTCTGACACCATGTCCATAGGTCAGAGTATCATTATTGTTACGGGATAAATAATCTGACTGTGATAGATTGACTCTGACACAATGTCTTTAGGTCACAGTATGATTATTATTACGGGATAAATCATATGACAGTGATAGATTGACTCTGACACCATGTTTATAGGTCACAGTATCATTATTGTTACGGGATAAATCATCTGACTGTGATATATTGACTCTGACACTATGTCTATTGGCCAAAGTACCACTAGTGGTACAGGATAAATCATCTGACTGTGACATATTTACTCTGACGCCATTTCTATTGGTCAAGGTATCATTATTGTTATAGGATAAATCATCTGACTGTGATAGATTGACTCTGACACCATGTCTATAGGTCACAGTATCATTATTGTTACGGGATAAATAATCTGACTGATAGATCGACTCTGACACCATGTCTATAGGTCACAGTGTCATTATTATTACGGGATAAATCATCTGACTGTGATAGATTGACTCTGACACCATGTCTATAGGTCACAGTATCGTTATTATTACGGAATAAATCATCTGACTGTGATAGATTGACTCTGACACCATTTCTATTGGTCACAGTATCATTATTGTTAAAGGATAAATCATCTGGCTGTGATAGATTGTTTCTGACATCGTGTCTATAGGTGACAGTATCATTATTGTTACAAGATAAATCATATGACTGTGATAGATTGACTCTGACACTGTTTCTATTGGCCACAGTACAACTAGTGGTACAGGATGAATCATCTGACTGTGATAGATTTACTCTGACGCCATTTCTATTGGTCAAGGTGTCATTATTGTTACAGGATAAATCATCTGACTGTGATAGATTGACTCTGACACCATGTCCATAGGTCAGAGTATCATTATTGTTACGGGATAAATAATCTGACTGTGATAGATTGACTCTGACACCATGTTTATAGGTCACAGTGTCATTATTGTTACGGGATAAATCATCTGACTGTGATAGATTGACTCTGACACTATGTCTATTGGCCAAAGTACCACTAGTGGTACAGGATAAATCATCTGACTGTGACATATTTACTCTGACGCCATTTCTATTGGTCAAGGTATCATTATTGTTATAGGATAAATCATCTGACTGTGATAGATTGACTCTGACACCATGTCTATAGGTCACAGTATCATTATTGTTACGGGATAAATAATCTGACTGATAGATCGACTCTGACACCATGTCTATAGGTCACAGTGTCATTATTATTACGGGATAAATCATCTGACTGTGATAGATTGACTCTGACACCATTTCTTTTGGTCAAGGTATCACTATTGTTACAGGATAAATCATCGGACTGTGATAGATTGATTCTGACACTATGTCTACAGGTCACAGTATCATTATTGTTATAGGATAAATCATCTGACTGTGATAGATTGATTCTGACACTATGTCTTTTGGCCACAGTATCACTAGTGGTACAGGATAAATCATCTGACTGTGATAGATTGACTCTGACGCCATTTCTATTGGTCACAGTATCATTATTGTTACAGGATAAATCATCTGACTGTGATAGATTGACTCTGACACCATGTCTATAGGTCACAGTATTATTATTGTTACGGGATAAATAATGCATTTACGTTGGATAACTGTATATTGATTTGGGGTATGATCTACATATCATATAAGAATAAGAATAAGAATAAGAATAATTTTATTGCATCATACACCCAAAAGAGGGTCAACGCAAAACAAACAAGTTCACAACATAAAGAACATAGACAATTATAGTCCAATGATAATCACAAGATAACAAAACAAATACAAATACATAATACTATCTAAAACATGAAATACATAGAAAAAATAAACGAAAAACAACAATCAAGTTTACAGGGTCAGAGTTTGATATATAAATATGCTATTGAGAATCTTACATTATTAATGGTCAATTATTATATTAAATTTAATCAATTCATTTGAAAGTTCACCTTTCAAATAAGTTCCCAAATGAACCCCGGAAATTTGTCTCCTGGTTTGATCTGCAATAACGTTTTGACGTCATATTTTAAATATTGTATATAAGTATAGGTCATACTTTCTTAAATATTTATATAACTATAGGTACTGAATTTCAGTATATGTTATATTAAAATGGGTACGTTTTTTGAGGCAAAAATGGCACACCCCTACCAAAAAAATATCGAAGTTAATACAACACATCTCAAACAATCTTTCATTTCTATAGTAAATCATTTTTTTAAAATTTCAGTTCTGTAAGGGACTTACTTACTTTGAAAGCAAAGAAAGGGGACTGGGCACTGTGTGTTTGTTTTTTGTTGTATTTTGCTTAGATTTTGTTTTTTCGTTTTGTTTTTATTTATTTTATTTATTTGCTTATTTGCTGTTGTTATATTTTCATTTATCTTTTTTTAAGATTAAAAGTGCCGGAAAGAAGGAGGAGGGGGGGGGGGGGGGGGGAGGGGGGGGGGTGTCATTCAGATTCTTGAAAAAAAAACTAATTTGTCCAGACAACGGCGACGACAAAGTTTTTTTAAGTATCCTATATGACTGTCCATTTTCAATGGATAGTAACATGTAAAATTTAAAAGAAAATATATTTTTGAGATCTGAAAAATAAACCAGTTAAGACTTTTGTCGTGTTCTAAAAAAATGGTATTGCTAAAAGTTACTAGGAAAATGAGAAGGCTTTCTTCATATGTAATCCCCGTTTCAGAATCCTTGGAATTGACCCAAAAGGGGTAAGAGAAACAAAATTCAAAATCATGCAGTTCAAAAGAAGGCTCGCAATATATTTGTTTAAATCTAATGAAGTGTACATTACATTTATGGATTTTTAGGGTCATCGGACGCAAAAATGAAAATTGAAATGTCAAAAATTCATACGCATTTAAACAACAAGCGTGTTACATATAATGACTCCTAAAGGACACCGTAATTAACACCCCTGAAGAAATCAGTAGAGGACTTTGCTATGCACTTCACGTTACCCGTAGCAAAATACTGAACATCCATTTTAAGTGAACTAAGATGATCATATTCTGTGAACTATAGACATTTTGGTATTAAATGAGACTCTAGTAGGGATCATCCTGCTTGCCCTACATTCTCAGTTTTAGATTTTAATAGATAGTTGCCAAATTTTATCCAGTGTTTCTCCAGCCAGTGGAGGAATTTACAGAACAACAACACCCCCAGAAAGGATACGTTACAGGTCAGACATTTTAAAAGTTTTTGTTGTCTTATTTTGGTTTTCATTTTTTTTTTTTATTAAATTTGACTATATACTGCACAATTATTGTAAAAAAAAACACAGCAAAAGCGTACTTGGTATGTCCTACGTGGAGATTGTAAGTTCTCGTTGATGTTACAAGAAACAGTAAAATCATAAAAAAAACTTCAGATCATAGATTTATTATTTATGTTCAGATTTACTGATTACTCGAATTCATGTCAATTTTTTCATGCAAGTGGCTCCCCGTACGAACAATTCGTACGGCGAGTCCCAGGGCTCCTAGTACGAACTGCCATATAGATGAAACGGATACGAATTTCCAAATTTCGGTCTTGGAATAAATCCCGTGAATGGTGCATTGACTTTGACCCAAAAAAATCATTATGTCGAAATATAAAATCATTCAATTGATAGACTAGCCTGATGTTTAGTGACTATATGGACATGTATCCTACAAAATTTTAGATGAAAATGCCAAACACACTAAGAATACGCAAACATCTTAACTGACGATGGCTGGTTATTGTTAAAAGAATTGATGATTCAGAATAAGGAGCATCATGAATGGGATTGTTTTGCTTGTAAACAAAAACTTGGTGTTAAGGAAACTCTGGCATGTGATTGCTGTCTAGAGTGGCACCATCTGCAAATGTGTCCATCTGAAATGTGTGCCCAAACAAACGTATTGGATCTGTAAATCTTGTAAGTAGTTTCATGCGTTTAAGGCAAAATACAGATTTGAACTTAATATATTTAAATGTAAATTATATGTCTATTGTAACATTGAAATTAAATTTCCTACTTCCATGAACCCCATAGTACGTAAGTTCAATGATGGCTGATAATTATTTTAAGTAATTTATATTTCTTATTTGATATGAGCATGTTTATATTGATTCTATATTCATTATGTTTCCTTCTATTTCTCTCATTGCATGAATTTGTTTTCATTTTAAGTCATGTTTAAAATTTATTGACTGTTTTACATTTTATTTAAAATTGTTAAAGACATTTTAATCTGTGGCTCTATGTGGATTCTGCATATTTTAAGTATTTGATTTTAACTGGGATCAATATAAAACGATTGGGATTTGAATCTCTCAGTATTTCTATGATACAACAGTAAATTTTCTACGTCGTGTCTCAAACTTTCACCTATAACTTTTGATTTACTCATCATAAAATTATTCTAAAAATTATGCAGGGAAGCTGATTTATTACTGATTTGCAAGATTAAATTTTCTTTCGCATAACAATAAAATCCTAATTTTAGAAAAATAATAAAGGCATGAGGGGTAGTTTTCTTGTGAAAAGAGGTCGTAAAAATGTCAAGAAACCTTCCAATAAACAATTGAAGTTATCGATGATTAACGAGCGGCGGAATACTAGAAATCAAGAAAATTGCGTAACTTTAACTGGTTAGTTTACCTGTTAAATTCCACACTACTATTATGAAATTTAACCTGGATAAAGCTCTTAATATTGGCTTTGTAACCATATACAATTTATGCAGGTGAGAATATTTACAGTGTGATTTTAGTTTTACTGACGTGACCCCACTAACGGAAATTTACATCAAATTTTTGGGGTTCAAAAACTGAACTTTTCATTATATATTTTTGAACTAAATATTCAACTAAATTTAAAGAAAAATATATCATAGGATGCCTCGAAGTTTCCTCTTTTCAGTCATATAATTTTAAAGTATGAAATATTTTTGGGAAAAATAGAGAGTGTTCCCAAATTCACGCCAACCAATCTCTCTCATTCACCACCAAATGTGATGCAAAGAAATTAATGAGAGAGACACCCGGTGCTGAATGAGAGAGATAAATTTTAGATCAATTAGAGGTAAGTACGTAAATTAAGACCCCTTATTCAATTTGTTTTAAAAATCAGAGAATGCTATTCTGTGGCAAATTCATTTCTCTATACGTTGGTATTCATTGCTTGCATCAGAGACATGTATACTGTATCTATATGTCTCTGCTTGCATGTAAACACAAAACTGACAACGTAAGACGTTTTCTCCTACAAACATGTCAATGGAAATACAAGAAAAAAAGTCAAACAATTGTCCAGAAATCAATGTTAATCTAATCTTATCTTACCAATTTCACTGTTGTAGAAAGTTTACCAGCAAGGTATCACTACCATGTCATATCAAGTGTCAGACTCTATCCGTTTTCTCTCAATCATTCTTTGAAGTTAGTGGTGATGCATGAGAACTAGTGGTGATGCAGGAGAAAAGTGGTGGTGCATGAGAGGACAACAAATTTCTTTATGCTTATATCAAAGTGTTCGACAATTATCATGTGAAATGACTGTTTCAAGTTTCAGTTATTCATCAAAACCTGAAATTGTCTTTCTGGGGACCTTAATTATCATGTTTACCTGGTTCAGTCGACATTGCGAAAGCAATGCGATGTCTGCCTTTTTGATTTTCTCTATTTTCTGATAATAAAGTTACCATTTTCATGTAATTTATCAAAATAGAGGAAGATTACCAAGAGCAATTTTTGTCCGTCCCGCCTGCAACAAAAGTCATGAAGGCGAGACGTAGCGCTCCTTAATTTCGTCGTCGTCGTCGTCGGCGTTGTGATGATCAACATCTGGTACACCCTGTGTTTAAATTCCTTTAAACATTATTAACTTAATCAAATCATTATGAAATCATTTGAAATTTAGACAGTGACTTTATGTTGAGGAGGCACTATCTATTACAATATTTTGAGAGAAAAAAAAGTTTTATTATTTTTTCTGAATTTTATTGGCAAATGGACAGTATGTTGCACATCATATTTTGTACACGCTATGGTTAAAAAAAAATTCAAACATCAATGACTTCATCAAATCTTAATCAAATCATTTGAAACTTGGATAGCAGCTTCTTCATGATCAAGAGATATAGCATGTTTCAAAACTAAATTTTGAGAAAAAAAAAAGATTTTCTTTCTGAATTTCACTGGTAATTGGAATAAGTTTTTTGCACTTTACATTTAGGTTCAGTCTGTAGTTAAAGTTCTTTAAACATCGTTTACTTTATCGGCATGTCTCTTTGGAATTCCTTCTAAATTGGATCGAGGCACCTTTATGATCAAGAAATTGTACCTAAAAATATTTATCTATTTTTCCACAATGTACTAATAAATGGACTTCGGTTTGTTTTTTTTTAATTTTTTTTTTTGCATTTCACATTAAAGGGTAGTGTATTGTTAAAGTTTTTAATTATCAATATTTATATCAAACCTTCATGAAACTAACTGAAACTAGTACCAAAGCTTTTAGTGATAAAAGTACAGTGTTTTTATCAAAATTTAACAACAATATAGATTTTTCCAAAATTGATTGATAATAAGTCTTATTTTTTGTCAATTTACATTCTGGTACAGTCTGTTGTAAATCTGTCCGTCATCAGAGACTCTTATTAAGTATTATGAGGTGGGGAACATTTTTCTTCAGGACAGTTTTTGAAGATCAACAAATTAAGAGTTACATGTTATCACTGATTCCATGGAACCTTAACGAATTTTTATAGTATGGATTTATTTTTCCAAAGGCCACATCTGTCTAACCCCACGCATGCATATGCACCAGTTCAAAGGCAGGAAAATATTGGCCATGGGTACATTTAGTAGTTCTATTTTGTATGTTTGTTGATGTTGTGACAAACTAATGTGTTATACTGTTCGATATATATTTTTTTTAAATCTTGTCGGGGTCATTCAGAGCTTGATACCCTGTTGAAAAACTTGAGGTGACCACAGTGAATTTGTGTCTTGTATTATGACCGTTTTTTATTCATGCCTATGCCGTTCTAAGCCAAGTCACCATTCATGCAAAAGTTACCTTTATCAATGAGCAAATTTGAAAATACTGATCATATACACCATTGGAAAAATAAAACCATATTATAAAAAACACTCCAGGTATTCTTCCTCTATTTTTACAAATTGAGATGCAAATGGTAAAGTTATACCGAAAATAGAGAAAAATCAAAAAGGCAGACACCGCATTGCTTTTGCAATGTCGACTGATTCAGGTAAACATGATAATTAAGGTCTCCAGAAAGACGATTTCAGGTTTTGATGTATAACTGAAACTTGAAACAGTCATTTCACGTGATAGTATAGAGAAATGAATTTGCCACAGAATAGCATTCTCTGATTTTTAAAACAATTTGAGTAAGAGGTTTTAATTTACACACTTACCTCTAATTGATCTAAAATGTATCTCTCTCATTCAGCTCCGGATGTCTCTCTCATTAATTTCTTTGCATCACATTTGGTGGTGAATGAGAGAGATTGGTAGGCGTGAAATTGCGTCATGAAGTGAAAAATTCTGCGGTTGATTTCTATAAAAACAAAAATTACCCAACTTTTAGAGCAAAATTTCTGTACTTTGGAATAAAACTCTCTGTCAAAAAACTATATCATCCCATGCAGGAATCTTTTCTCTTTAAAATTTTCGGATTAATCAGATGAAGCATTTTTGAGTTACTGTACGACATTCAAGAAATATGGCATTTTTTTAAAAATCAAAGTCCCATAACTCTGGACACATCGCAAAATTGGAAAAAAAAAGGTAACCAGACATTACCAGCCTAATTTTAAAATTTCAGTTCAATTGGATGAAGCATTTTTGAATTCATGAACGACATACAAGAATAAAGAGCTTGGCCGAGTGCACCATGATATGACCGCAATGATCGACAAGTGTTGACACACTTCTAAAGTGGACACAATAATATGTTTGACACAGTAATTTGCTGGACACAGAAATTTCATTAGTACTAAAAAGCACCACTTTGGCCCTTAATAGGTTGGAAAAACTGCAAGTCCTAGCTAAAATTCTCTGTTGGAAATTTCATAAGGACTCTAAAGAAAAAAAAAACCTTTGAAATTATACGAGAAATAAAAAAGTTTGTTTTTTGGGATTGAGCACCACTTTGGCCCCAAATAGCTCGGAAACGGTACAAGCTACGTTAAATCCTTCGAGACTCTATCAGTGCAGAAGTTCATAAGGAAAACAATGAAAAAATCAAAATGAAAATAAGATGAAAAATATAAATTTCATGAAAAAAAAAAAGAGAAGTCCGTTTTAGCCCCTTTTAGCTCTGAACCCTTAAGTCCTAGCTCAGATCTGTAAAAATTCACTTATTTTCTATGATACTCTTTGATCTCACCAATCTTAGTATTTACAATTACGTGTATTTCATTTCTCAAACAAAATCTTCATATTAAGTAGTGTTGTCAAATTGAACAATTATGCCTAACCGGTTAACCGAATAATCGTTCGACCGATTAACCGGTTAACCGGTAGTTACGTTGATGTTCAAAGTCTTATACAAAGTACTTCACGAATGACTGGTTTTATGATACAATAAATTGACATTTATCCCAGGGTATTATAACACAATAATGCAAACACTAACACAATTAGGATTTCAATATGTAATAAATTACAAAAAAAACAAATTTATAAGTATGTACATTTAGAAAGAACAAAAGAAGAGTTTTTCACATTTTTCCTCGGGTACATAGTTTTTATTCAGGAATATTATCTGGTCGATTACAGAGGAAGATAGTCGATTTCTCAGTTTAGTAACAATGAGACCCGCGCATGAAAAGATTCGTTCTGACGGAACAGAGGTAGCAGGAATACTTAAATATTGTCTAGCTAACACAAAGAGTCTGGGGAATTTACAATTATTTTCTTTCCACCACTCGAGTGGGTTTGAATCTTGCACAGCACGCTCCTTGATGTATAAGGACATTTCCGATTCATCTTGAAAGGACGTATCTTCGTCGGTGTCAAACAAAAGAAAGTCCAAAGATCGTTGGACTCTTTGTTTCTTGGCTGGTTGATTGTCAACTTCAGTTCCAAGGTTTTTTTATGACGTTTTAACTGCGGGCTTTAATGGCACATCGTCTAACTTGGACTCTAACATTTCAATGGCGACTTTTTTTTGTTCTGGGGAGAAAAAGTTAAGTGTTCTATGCCTCGGATCAAGTAAGGACGCTAAAGCATGCTGTGTAGATGCAGTTTCAATGTCATACGGTTTAAAGCGGGTGATGAGTTCTTCCGAAATACTTGCTTTCATTTTATGCGCAAGAGCACTATCCTCTTCAGAGTTTTTTAGGTGTTTTTTTAAGAGTCCGTTGACAATAGGAAGCATTACAGAGGCTGATACGTCCTTTTCCAAACACATGTATGTTGTAACATGAGACATTTGCTTCAATACTGCGGAAATTTCAACCAGATAATCCCACTCATGATCTTTGAGAAGCATATGTGTGTCACATTTCTTAGTAACAGTTGTATCTAGCATTACATCCGTAATAACTCTGCGTTGTTCACATAGGCGTTCAATCATTAGCTGAGTCGAATTCCATCTCGTAACTACGTCTTGTATAAGTTCGTTATGTCTTAGTCCGAACAACTTTTGTCTTTTCCTCATTTCAGCAGTTATTGTAGTTGAATGCTTGAAATGTCCCACTAACTTACGAGCACGTGAAGTAAGTTTGGCAATAGCGGGTATTTCCAAGCATGGTTTAATGCAAAGCTGAATGGTATGACCAAAGCATCTCATATCGTCAAAGTTACATTTCTCTGATGCACAATTCATGTTCCTAGCATTGTCATGTACAGAACTCACAATTTTACCGTCCAATTCAAACTCTGAAATTGTAGATTTCAGTCGTTCAGCAAGATTTTCGCCTGTATGGCGTTCAGGCATTTCACGAGTAACAAGCACATTTGACTGTAAATTCCAGTCTTTGTCAACGTGATGTTCTGGACTGTTAAAAAGCTTTTTGTAGCATTCGATGTCCATGTATCAGAAGTAAGGGATACGCTGTCAATGAGATTTAACTCTTTAATCAAACTCTCTTTTTTGTCTTTATATGACTTTTCTATTCTGGATTTAATAGTATTTCTAGACGGAATTTTAAATTCTGGAGCTATTATCGACATAAGTTTTGAAAATCCTTTTCCCTCAACAATGCGAATGGGTAGGTAATCCCAATATAATCATATCCACTATTGAATTTGTTATTAGTTCAGATTGAGTAGACGAAAATCTTCTAGATCTGGGTGTCTGAACAAAGTCTAAAACCGATGACTGCTTAACTTTCTCAGGCGTTTCAGAAAAGTCATTGGGATGCTTTAACTTCAGATGATTCAGCATATTACTTGTACCACCAGTATAGACTAATTCCATTTCACATAGTTTGCATTTCACTATTTTGGAGTCGGCATTACGTTTAAAAAAAGACCAAGCCTTAGATGACGGAGGTGGCATATTTACATGTACGCACACACAATATAAAGTCAAAGTGAAGAAATAAACTAAATCGTAAAATTTATTCAGCATGTTCAGCTTACAACTGTTCAAAATAAACTTAATATGCTAATTATGTTTACATTATACTTGCCCGGAGCTGACAGACAAGTTGTCTATGTGCTAATTAAGTAATAAAATTTAAATGTTTTCAAGGTTAACAAGATTAATCAATAAACTGAACAATTGATCTGTCTAATCAAGTACCAATCAATTCGTACAATCATTTCACATTATTTACTAATGATTTCAGTACACATTTACATCAATTTTATTAAAATTTTAAAAAGGTCCGGTTAACCGGTAAGCGTTTTTGGTATTCGGTATTCGGTCGTTCGACCGGTTAACCGGTTAACCGTTGACAACACTAATATTAAGTGATCAATGACTTGTTTGTAGAGCTTTTATTGCTGATCATTTTTGCAATTTTTAATTTTTTTTCTATCTATTAAAACTTATTAGATAATAGCCAAAAACATTAAAATTGGCCAAAAATAGTCTTTTATATGCAATAACCCCTATGCGGGGGCCATCCGACAATTTTAACTCAAAAGTAACTAAGGTAGATCTTGTCAATCTGAACATTTGTCACCCTGTCAGATTTTCTCAATCTGTTACAGTTTCCAAGATGGCAGTTAATATTTGCATTTTACCCCTATGTTCTATTTTTAGCCTTGGCAGCCATGTTGGTTGTCCGGCAGAAATGTCGTTCACAACATTTAAACTAGTTACCCTAAGGATGATTGTGGCCAAGTTTGGTTCCATTTTGGCTTGGCAGTTTCAGAGAAGAAGATCTTTGAAAAAGTTAAAGGACTGACGATGACAGACGACGACGGACGCCAAGTGATAGAAATAGCTCACTTGGCCCTTTAGGTCAGGTGAGCTTAAAACTAGAAATTTATATACCTATAAATTTGCTTCCATTTGGTCTCATCAGTCAGGGTAGGAATCAAATTCATGGTTTCAAGAAATATCTATATCATCTGACTTTCCCTGAGACCTTCCTGGTTCTAAAAGTTAGTACATAATTGTTAATGTACATAACTATTCCAAACTTGAGCTTTTAATTTTTTAAAAATCATCAATTTTTATTTTCATTTCAAAAATTGTATTCAGAGGATATTTAATATTTGACAACAAATAAAAATAAATAATTCTAAGTTTAATTTAAACTGAACCAGGAAAGTTTCGACCTGCCAGTTAAGCATTAGGACATGCAAGTATTTACATATATATATGAACATTTATACAAACTTCAAAGGTGTTTGTATCCTGCTATCTCAATTGTATTTTCTTGTGGTCTTGTATTGTATTCTCTTGTAGTGTTCTATTGTATTTTCTTGTAGACTCTTATTATATATTTCTTGTGGTCTCATATGGAAATATTATTTCTTGTAGTCTCATATGGAAATATTATTTCTGTAGTTTCAGTAGGAGGTTGTGTAATCTTTTGTTTGTGTAATCTTTGTTTGTGTAACTGTTGAGGGATCCTGATATAGCAAATCTCAATAAAGTCAGCATTGCAATATGATAGCTAGCCCACATTAAAATGAGCAAAAAGACCAAATAACTGCTCCAAAACAAACTACAACCAAGGCAAATATAAGGGGTTTCTGTGTGTAAACCAAAACATAGTCTCAGCAAATCATACTGGCTTAAAGCAGAAAGACAGTTAGAATAATAATATTTATTAAAAAATCATTTAATTTTGGCCCTTGAGAAACACTCAGCATACAAACGCAATTTTGAGTTCCTGCCTGAGCAAGTCAGCTTGCAACCTTCAGTGTAAGGAAGAACCTGCCTGCCCGACAATGCGCCAGCCGGGGAATGTGAAGCGAGGGTTCTCCACTTAGGTGATGAGACTAGGCGTCTCATCGGCAGCCAGGTAGTGCAAGGGTCTGCCTGGGGGATAGCCCATGTACTCGTGAAGTAGCAGGGGTCTATCAAACTGGCACTGGAATAAATTTGATAAAATTTGTCCCCGAAATGCTTGGGGATGAATGAAATTTTAGAAATGACCAGTGATAAAATTCCATTTAGGAAAACTGAAATAAAGAAAAAAATATCACTAGTTTAAGCTGAGTTGTTTCTCTAGTCATGAAACAATATTGAAGGTGTTATAGGAAGGGGAAGGTGGGAGGTAAATTGAATAATAGCACTGTAAAACTCCATCAACTAGTCAGGCTGCTATGAACCAAGAAACTGATTATACAAAGACCATGCAATAGGCTTTACACACAGATTGGGTACATCTAACATCCAGGGGAGGAGACTGACCTACTGACCCTCAAATAATATACTATTTATTGTGTAATCAGTATTAAAGAGATCTGGTATCATATTCTGCTTCCTCTCCCACAGTGATTGTTTGTGACATGTATCTGATTAAGACAAGATTAGTGTGCCTCCTAGTGAGATTCCAGTTGTAACTTCAAAGTGTCAAATTTTAACAAGTGGTCTGTGTATGTTAATTAATTGCATCCATAATGTCAGCATCTTTATCATAAAATTAATTACTTGAAAACTGAAATAACTTTTCTGTTTGTATAAACAATACTTAAATTACATATAAGTAAATATTTATACAAACTTCAAAGGTGTTTGTATCCTGCTATCTCAATTGTATTTTCTTGTGGTCTTGTATTGTATTCTCTTGTAGTGTTCTATTGTATTTTCTTGTAGACTCTTATTATATATTTCTTGTGGTCTCATATGGAAATATTATTTCTTGTAGTCTCATATGGAAATATTATTTCTGTAGTTTCAGTAGGAGGTTGTGTAATCTTTTGTTTGTGTAATCTTTGTTTGTGTAACTGTTGAGGGATCCTGATATAGCAAATCTCAATAAAGTCAGCATTGCAATATGATAGCTAGCCCACATTAAAATGAGCAAAAAGACCAAATAACTGCTCCAAAACAAACTACAACCAAGGCAAATATAAGGGGTTTCTGTGTGTAAACCAAAACATAGTCTCAGCAAATCATACTGGCTTAAAGCAGAAAGACAGTTAGAATAATAATATTTATTAAAAAATCATTTAATTTTGGCCCTTGAGAAACACTCAGCATACAAACGCAATTTTGAGTTCCTGCCTGAGCAAGTCAGCTTGCAACCTTCAGTGTAAGGAAGAACCTGCCTGCCCGACAATGCGCCAGCCGGGGAATGTGAAGCGAGGGTTCTCCACTTAGGTGATGAGACTAGGCGTCTCATCGGCAGCCAGGTAGTGCAAGGGTCTGCCTGGGGGATAGCCCATGTACTCGTGAAGTAGCAGGGGTCTATCAAACTGGCACTGGAATAAATTTGATAAAATTTGTCCCCGAAATGCTTGGGGATGAATGAAATTTTAGAAATGACCAGTGATAAAATTCCATTAAGGTCCAAAAACTCAGATGGAAACATATGAGTGCCCCCAAGGATTTAGGAGTTTGGATTATCACCTTCAATAAAGTCATGAGAAAAATAAACAAAAAAATAAAGAAAATATATGTTACATACTGATTCATAATAATGTTACTACATGTACATGTATTACTAATGATATTTAGTATTTAAAGATTAGAAGTTAATGATAAAAATTTCTTAACAAAACTGCATACTTGTTAGGAAATAAACATGAGAATTTTATAAACAAAGGTATCCAGTATTCAAAACATCAAGTGATGCTATTAACATAGAATTCAGTATCCCAAATTTGAAAATGTTATAAAAAATGATATTCAGTATTCCAATTTAAAAAAAATGCTATACAAAAATGCAATCCAGTATCCAAACAAGATTAATTCAAAATTTTATATGTTTAAAGATTCAAACATGATTATACTACCATAGTCAGTATATTCAATGATGAGAATGCTATAAAAATGATATTAAGTATATTCAATGATTAGAAAGCTATAAAACGATACTCAGTATTAGTTCTCACTTTTATCAAGTTCAGAAGGTTTTCAAACAGGATTACATTACAGACATGGCAGATATATATTTAACTTTGAAATGAGACTTAATGCATTTCAACATGGACATAAGTGTATATATCAGTTCCATTATCTGTGTGGACATATTATTTCTCCAACCTTTCAATGAGATCATGTAGCACATTAGCTATTGACTAGAAGGCAGTAGTACAGCCTCATCAGTGCCCATGCAACATTCCAGAAGTATGTTACTGATAGTGAACCAAAATTGTAAACCTACTCCGTAATTGTGATGTATCATAAAGGACTAACTACAGCCTCGTCAGTGCCCAAGCAGTCTAGAAGTATATTATATCGAACCTTATTGTAAACCTACTCCATAACTCGGGATGTAGCTATTCCAGCAATTTGAATTCTTAAAATTGGACAACATACACTTTTTAAATAGACAACTTTACATCTAAAATATGTCAAAACCAAGGATCTTTACAGTTTTCCTATTTATTTAAGATATTATAGAGATTGTTTATATCGTCTTATTGATGTTAAAGATATTTATACTATGGGATATAGTGATATTTTCTGTAGAGTATAATGCATTTTAAACTTTTACTCACATAATGATAAATTGCAGATGGAAGTATACATAGCTTTAATACTACATATACCCTAGAATCTAACAGAACTTTATAGCTGTGAAATTTGACACACCTCGTAAAAAATTATTAAATATAGAACTGCATATAATAACATCGTATTCAATGATGAGAATTTTTTAGCCCGAAAGTATTATTTTATAATTGCCTTAACTGAACAGAGTGGCATTTTCTCACAAATTTGTTTAGGAAAATTTATCATGTTTGAATTATGGATTTATAGTTCTCATGCCTGTATGGTAATGTACTAGCACAGGGATAAGTAAATATAAATACAATAAAAATTTGATACCTGAAAACTGTAGAAGCAAGACAAAATACTCTACCAACTGAGGATTACCCCATACAATTTAGCTAATCTATTGGGAGTCCTCAAAACAAAATTATATACATAAAATAATATACAAAAAGGTGAGTTGACCAAAGAAATAAAAAACAATACCTTATACACAACAAACAAGCAAGTAAAATGTCATATGAAACAAGTATTAACTATTATATTAATTTTACACAGTATTTTCAGAAAATTTCCAAATCTTCAACTGTCCATGTTTTATGGGTGAACAGAACTTCAGCTGATAATGTGATTAAACTTTTGTCGTATACATCCTTTGTATAGTGTAATTCATTAGTTTGAAGTGCAGATTTTGAATATTCTATAGGAAAAGTATGATTTAAGGCGTATAATACAAGCATATCAATAACAATATAGACTAGCTACATCCCTTTTTGATATTTATCCCATGGCTTTTTTTCAAGATGCACTTTATATTTTCTTATCAAGTTAGTTATAAGAATAGAGGATGTGGTATGATTGTCAATGAGACAGTAATCTGGAAAGGTTCCAAGTACAAATAAAAATTTATCTACAGGTTACCGTACGGCTTTCAACAATGGACAAGAATCCACAACATAAAGTAAGCTGTAAAAAGCCCATAAACAAGAAAATGTGACACAATTCAAGATAACAACAAACCTTTATAAATTTAGATTCACCTTTATAAATCAAGGCATCATGCATCCCCTGTAGGTCGATATTAATAGAGATTTTCATATACAATGCTATAAACCTCTTTATATAAGCAAAAGTAATACATGCATATAACTGCCAATAAGTGCACTCTAAATCTAAGACTACTTTTTAACTCATGTAATTTATATCAAAAGAGCAAAACCTAAGAAGATATAATTGTAACAGGATGCTGTTATAGATGTCCAAAGAAACACAAATTGAATTCTCCTTCAAATCAAAAACTATCTCCAGGGCCTGTATAATTCTAGAAATGCCCCTCAGGGCACTAACCTTGTATGATCAGTGAATGTGCCTTGCTAAAACATAGGGTAATCCATGATTACAAAGTTCGCCTCATCTGCAACATTCTTTGTACCTAAGACAAACCTATAAAACACAATAATTCATAAAAGTAAGAGCTTTAAGCTAAGGAGGGTCAACTATGCATGAAATGTAGGTCAAATTACATGATTCTAGACCATATAGTGACTGAGAAATGAACTCGACATAAACTTTAACCAAAGTCAATCAAGCATGAAATGTAGGTCAAATTGACCTATTTTGGTATGGATGCTGACAGGCTCCCAAAGTTACATCCCCACATCAAGTGACACGATCCTAGGTCATAAAGTATCCGAGAAATGAACTCGGATGTAAACTTTAACCAAAGTCAATAAAAGCATGAAATGTAGGTCAAATTGACCAATTTTGGTATGGATGTTGACAGGCTCCCAAAGTTACACTCCCACATCAAGTTATATGATCCTAGGCCACATAGTATCTAAGAAATGAACTTCGACGTAAACTTTAACCAAAGTCAATCAAGCATGAAATGTAGGTCAAATTGACCTATTTTGGTATGGATGCTGACAGGCTCGCAAAGTTACATCCCCACATCAAGTTACATGATCCTAGGCCACATAGTATCTGAGAAATGAACTCGGACGTAAACTTTAACCAAAGTCAATCAAGCATGAAATGGAGGTCAAATTGACCTATTTTGGTATTGATGCTGACAGGCTTGCAAAGTTACATCCCCACATCAAATTACATGATCCTAGGCCACATAGTATCTGAGAAATGAACTCGGACGTAAACTTTTAACCAAAGTTAATCAATGTGTACTTACATTTTTGATACTTACCAATCACTTGGTGTGAAAGTTGAAGGAGCCTTCCTTTTTCTCTTGCCAGTTTTGAGTGATACAACTTCTATTAATTCATTATTATTATAGGTTCAAGATAGGAATTAAATATTAAACAAGATGAACTGTGAGCTATTACTCACAAAAGTCTACCCCCGCTAACCATATCATTATAGGATCTGCAAGTTCGTAAACAGGAAGTAGAAGAGCAGCAGACCTGAAAACCACTTAAACAATACAGCACCCCAACCTGATACTTGATAACAAATATCTAATAGCTGTAATACATAGTAGTTGAGAAAAGTGTTACGAAAATTTTTCATTAATATCCCTGTCTAATTTATGTACTAAGTCCGTAAACAGGAAGTTGAAGAGCGACAGACCTGAAAACCGCTTACACAGTACAGCACCCCAACCTGATGCTTGATATCAAATATCAAATAGCTGTGATTCATAGTAGCAGAGAAAAGTCTTACGAAAATTTTTCATTAATACCCCTATGTCTAATATATGTACTAAGTCTGTAAACAGGAAGTAGAAGAGCGACAGACCTGAAAACCGTTTACATGGTACAGCACCCCAACCTGATGCTTGATATCAAATATCTAATAGCTGTGATACATAGTAGTTGAGAAAAGTGTTATGAAAATTTTTCATTAATACCCCTATGTCTAATATATGTACTAAGTCTGTAAACAGGAAGTAGATGAGCACCAGACCTGAAAACCACTTACACGGTACAGCACCCCAAATTGATGCTTGATACCAAATATCTAATAGCTGTAATACATAGTAGCTGAGAAAAGTGTTACAAAAAAGTGTTACGGATGGACTGACAGAGGACGGACTGACTGACGGACAGAGGTAAAACACTATACCCCCTCTCTCCTTCGGAGCGGGGGTATAATTATTACTGTTAATTTACTTAGCTGGCACTGATAACGGTAATTAAAGAGAAATTTAAAATATGACAGGTGTGTTTTTTCTTTTATATTGTCTTAATTACATGTACTTAGCCAAGTGGCATTTATAACCATGCTAATTTTTATTCCGATTAAGTTGATGCCCTGACCTCTTTTGATCTCTAGTTAACACTTGCCAATAATATAAACATACAGACCATGAAAAGAAAACTTGTTAAGTATGAAAATGGGAAAGAACAAGAGCAAAGTCGGCTCTGGACCTGCAGCGCTGGCACTTCATGGAAACATAGGTGCTTACCAATCGCAGCATAATAGTATGTAGCATTGGATAATAAAGGGAATTGTGAAAACAAAAGGAAATTGAGTACAGGTTTTTTATATATAAAATGCAAGAAATATGACAATTTTAGCATGATATACATCTATTAAATTTTGGCCTTGGCAGCCATGTTGGTTGCCCGTCAAGGACTACGGATATAATTTTAAAAATAGATACCATAAGGATGATTGTGGCCAAGATTGGTTCCATTTGACCTGGTAGTTTCAGAGGAGAAAATTATTATTTGCGAAATTTTAACCCTCGCTAACACTCGGGATTAAAATTTTACACAAACAATGCAACCCATGTTAAAATCTCCAATAAACCATGGCTGCCATGAATTATTTCTTAAATAGTCAAAAACGTTAAAATTGGCCAAAAATCATCATTTATGGGCAATAACCCCTTTGCGAGGGCATCCGACAATTTTGGCATAAATGGAACTTAGGTAGATTTTGACATTCTGAACATTTTTGCCTATGTCAGATTTTCTCTATCTGCAATGGTTTTCAAGAAATTAGTCAATATTTGCATTTTACCCCTATGTTCTATTTTTAGCCCTGGCGGCCATCTTGGTTGACTGACATGGACATCATACCCTAAGGATGATTGTGGCTAGTTTTCGTTCCATTTGGCCTGGCAGTTGCAGAGGAGAAGATTTTTGTTAAAAGTTAACGGACGACGACGACGGACGCCAAGTGATGGGAATAGCTCAGTTGATCTTTCAGGTCAGGTGAGCTAATAAAAAGTGAAAGGGAACCAGGCATTACAAATTCCAGCCTAATTTTAAAATTTCAATTCAATCGGATGAAGCATTTTTGAATTAGTGTACAACATACAAGAAAAACGCATTTTTTTAACACCAAAGTCCCACAACTCTAGAACAACATATAGAAAAATCAGAAAAAAACCGAAAGAGAACCAGGCATTACCTATTCTAGCCTAATTATAAAATTTCGGATTAATCGGATGAAGCATTTTTGAGTTACTGTACGACATTCAAGAAAAATGGCATTTTTTGTAAAAATCAAAGTCCCATACTCTGGACACATCGCAAAATTGGAAAAAAACAAAAGGTAACCAGACATTACCAATTCCAGCCTAATTTTAAAATTTCAGTTCAATTGGATGAAGCATTTTTGAATTCATGAACGACATACAAGAATAAAGAGCTTGGCCGAGTGCACCATGATACGACCGCAATGGTCGACAAGTGTTCATTTGGGCAAGTGTTGACACACTTCTAAAGTGGACACAATAATATGCTTGACACAGTAATTTGCTGGACACAGAAATTACATTAGTACTAAAAAGCACCACTTTGGCCCCTAATAGGTTGGAAGAACTGCAAGTCCTAGCTCAAATCTGCTAAAATTCTCTATGTTGGAAATTCGATAAGGACTCTAAAGAAGAAAAAAAAACCTTTGAAATCGGACGAGAAATAAAAAAGTTTGTTTTTTGGGATTGAGCACCACTTTGGCCCCTAATAGCTCGGAAACGGTACAAGCTACGTTAAATCCGTCGAGACTCTACCAGTGCAAAAGTTCATAAGGAAAACAATGAAAAATGAAAAAATCAAAATGAAAATATGAAAATTAAAAATTTCATGAACAAAAAAGAGAAGTCCGTTTTAGCCCCTTTTAGCTCTGAAACCTTAAGTCCTAGCTCAAATCTGTAAAAATTCACTTTGTTGGAAAAAATATGACTACTTTTGACATAACTGAAAATCGAAATTGTCAATTTTATTTAATATAAAAAGAAATTCAGGTTTAAAGATATTTTTTAGCCTACAACTTTTGAAAATTTACTGGATTTTTTTTCCTTAAATTGACGATTGTTGTTGGAAGGGACTTGGACAATATTCATGACATGGTCAAATTACAACTAGATGGAAAATTAGACGCCTTTTTCGTGCCACCGTGACAATAAGTGAAGGGCATATTGTTTATACTGATCCATCTGTCCGTTTGATGTTTTAGAACAAAATAAAACATAAATTATGGATGGATGGACAACAGACAGACGATAAATAATGGATGAAAATGCTTAGTGATGGCAAAAACTTGCAAGCCTTTCAGGCTAAGTGACCAAAACAGAAACCAATAATACAAATCAGCAATTCTTACTTTTCTTGTTTTCTTGCTTTTCAGCTACTTTACTGCTGCTTGGAGTATATATTTTTCTAGGAATTCTTTTCCTTTTTGGATAGGAAATTGGAGTTTCCATTGTTGGTAGATCTGCAAAAGATGAATATCATATTTGACAGATGTTTCACTATCAACTGTTTCATTACCAGGACCAAAATAAAAAAAATAATGTATGATCTGACAAAAAAAAAAAAACAAGCTGTGTCAAGTCTTGTATTGCTGTTTTATATTTCAGAATATTTATGTGTCCGTGTCGTTACCAATTCCACTCTGAATGTAAATCATAATAATTTTGCGCTTGACACGAACCAGCTAGTAACTATTGCAAGAAAGGTAACTAGAGGCTCCAAGGAGCCTGTGTCGCTCACCTGTTTTCAAATTTGTCTAAATCTTCCTTTGAGGATGATTTCAGACCCACTGGCTGTATTTTTTAGATCTTGTCCTACTTAACATTTTTGCTGTTCAAACTTTCAATATATCTATAACAGTTTAAAAGATACTTTTTAAAGCACTAAAATCGGTGAAAATATAAAAATAGAGGATATGGTAATAAACAAGTAATAAACATTTAAGGGCAATAAATCCAATAACAATTGGTCATTTGAACTGTGTGTAGAGCTTTTATTGCTGAACATATTTGCAATCTAAAATATTTTTTTTTCTATCTATAATCACTGTGCTTAAACAGCTGTGGGTAACTTAAGTTATCCACAGCCCAAGATGGCGCAAGACATCTTCTGTTTATATAGATTTTAGTTATTTTAAAGCAAAACAAAGTTGTTTAACGAAGATAAAGCTTTCAAGAAGATGTATATCAGTTTCGCCCGCACTAATAAAAGTAGAAATAACTCAAGTATAAAACAATAAGTCGAAAAACAACTGATTTTAAAAGTCCAAAAGAGGTACGTAACTTTTACAAGAGATATCCGTAACTTTTTTTACGTAATTTACAGAGATGTCCGTAACTTCATGATGTGTCTTTAACTTTTCTCAGAATTTATATTGTTATACACAAAAATATAAAGGTAAGCTATGAAATATCGTAAGTTGGTATACAACTACATTTAGTTACAGTAAAGAGTAAAGGTTAACGCCTTACTTATTCCCAAAAACGGCAAGGGGAATTCATAGTCAGAAGTTCCAATTTTCGAAACGATCCCTTAAAGCAAAACACTAAACCCCTTCAACATTTTTTATTCTAGATTATATGTGATATCACTCTGTCTGTTTTACTCATAAAATTACAGCAACACAGTACTGCAACATACATTTTTACAATAACAAACCACGGCTGTCCTTAATCAACTAGTTTAAGATGAATATTAAGAAGCCGAAAAATCTGAACATGTAGCTTAAATGTTTTTCTTCTATGCGGTGCCAATATTCAAATTTTCAGATGAAATTACAAAAGGGAATAAACCGTACATTAATACTGAAACAATGAAAATATCTTAGCCTTATTTTTTAAGAAACCAGGACTAGTTGGGTTAATAAACTTTCTTCATTATTTACTTGTGTTACTCATCGAAACATAGTGCAATTACATATATGTAATTTCAAATAGATTTGCCAGGATCACATTGTTGTTTTTCTTCAAACAGTTGAAAATAAAATTTCTACTGGGATAATGATTTATTGAGTTCTTTGAAACCCTGTCTCTCCTTCGGTAGCTGTTAATAGTGGAAAACACTGGTATACAATGGTATAAAGCCGATGCCCGTAAATGCAGTTACGGTTAGCCGTAGATGGCATACGAAAATATGGGCATTATATTTTCTAGCTTTTAAGCCTATAAAATTGTTACAATTGTTGAATTTTGCAATTTAGGAAAAGGTCAGTGTCTCAAGATTTAATATAGACCAGAATCATGTTTATTATATGTCTAGCTGTTTCATTTTTAAAGCTCTTAGTGAGCTGTAAGATGCGTGTACCTGCTGCTTTTTCTACAGTTTAGATGCCCTTAACTTGTAAAGCGGATGCGTGTAACTTGCAGATCTAATGATTGTAAATTGCAGTAGCTGAAATGCTGAAGTTTATTGCATGTTTAATGTACAAATTATCCTGTATTGGTACGCAATTTTATGTTATATTTTCATGAAATTAGAGAGCGTGGCACTCTTCCTATACGAGGCATCGGATTTAATGTCCCTAATCTGACCGGACCTGACTGTGTATTTGTACATCCAGCACAGCTAAACGGACCAAAGTTAAGCGCTTAAGTTGGTATTATCCCCATGTTTGTGAGTGTCATTTTCTTCGGTGTCCGTGGAAAAGGAAAACAAATGTCAGATCATTATGTATAAAGAATCCTTATATACGCAAAAATTATGCATCCAAAGGCTACAACAGAAAAATTACCCACGGCCAGAGTTTTCGGTTAAGAAAAGTTACGGACATCTTTTGCCATTTTTAAAATTGTTCTTAGGCTAAGCTAAGACAAAATGCATTACATTTTTTGTTTTCAGTTGATTATTTTGCCTTAGATACAATACATTGACAACTTGTAAAGAATTATTAATGCGTAAATCTAAAGATATTTGATAAAATTAAAATCGCATTATTTTACGCCGCCATATTGGGCTGTGGGTAACTTAAGTTACCCACAGCCGTTTAAGCACAGTGATAATAGTTTATGAGATAATAGCCAAAAGCATTCAAATTTGCCAAAAACTGTCATTTATGGCCAATAACCCCTATGCAGGAGTATCCAACAATTTTGACATAAATATAAATTAAATAGATCTTGTCATTCTGAACATTTTTGTCCTTGTCACATTTTCTCTGTTTGCAATGAATGGTTTTTGAGATATTAGTCAATACAGTCGAACATATTTTTCATTAACAGCCATATGTTTAATATATGTACTAAGTCCGTAAACAGGATGGCTTAGTATGACGGACGAAGGGACAGACAAAGTCCATGATTTGCTATTGGAAACCGCAGAAATTGGTAGGATCAAAATCTAAATTAGGAGGTGCACAATGGGAACATGTAACAAAGATTCTCTGACAGTTTCATGGAATTCCCTTCAGTAGTTTAGGGACGGAAGGATGAACGGACGGACACAACGAATACTATATACCCCGTTTTTTTAAGCGGGGGTAAAACTAAATAATGTATCAAATTATTACAATAAAATATCAATGAAAGACTCATTTTTTTTTTTACAAAATTTTAAAAATAAAGATTGATAGTCATGTTACTGTAAAGGACAGTTGAAAGTATAATTAAAGAAATTGTTCATTGAAACTTTAGGCCAAATTGTAATATATGGACTGGCAGGCCACTCCAAAAGGCCCTCAGTGTCTTGAACTATTTCTTAAATATTGACCTTAATCACATGAAATATTTGTACAAGGTAAATAAATCCTTGTATCCACCTCATCAAAAGTCATAAATTGTATAATATACAATTATGACCTTCATGGAAAGTTAATACAGTCAAACCTGTGAAAACCGGACCCTGAGTAATCCGGTTTCCTGTCAATTCCGGCCGAAAATTAAAGTCCCACTTCCTTCCCTTAATATTCTTTGCAAAAATGTCCCTTGTAAACCGGACCCTGTCTATTCGGAATTCCGATCTAATTATCTAGTCCCAATACAGTAAATTACTTTCATGACTTTAATTATTACCTGTCAAAACCGGTTTGGCCTTTTATCATAACGGTATTGATTGATGTCAATCAACTGATCAAGTCGACAGAGATCCGACCACTTTTGAAACGAAATAACTGCTATGGAAAATTAATCTTCAATGCCTACGGAGGAAACTTATGATGGACAGAAAAACAACTCGTGTTTATCAATTCAAACAATGTGGAGATTCCGACGCAAACAAAATCTGCGAAAGTGAAAATGAAGCGGACGAGCCAGAAACTTTAACTTCATATGAGTATTTCTTCACAAACATTAAATGTATGAATCATTTTTCAAATTCCAAAGATGATGGATTTCTTAACTTTCTCATACCAATGAGAGCAATGATTGAAGATGTTTCGTTCGTAGAAAAATGGTAAAAAGCAGGGACATGTCCAAATATATATTGTGTTCAAATCATCGGCACTCTAGGTTAAATAAAATTAGTTTCAGAATTTTCTATTATTCAATACACTAATTTATAATATGTCAGTAATCTACTGTACTATACAAGCTTATTATTTGTTAATTGCATGAAATATGCAGTTCTGTAAAATATCTGACGTCATGAACCACTGACTTCCTGTCAATCTGAAAACCTGAATAAACCGACCCACTGCCTAAACCGGCCCTTTTTGACGGTCCCAGAGGTGGCCGGTTTACACAGGTTTTACTGTATCCAAAATTGATAAATCGAGGAAGAGGTTATTTCCTGCGGGCATAGCCAAAGGGAAATTCCCCCTTTCGAGATTTAACAATTTTGGATATTAACTTTTCATGAAGGACATAATTGTTTTATTATACCACACTAAACATTGGACTTGTTTTAACCCATTTTACAAGCATCAGCGTAAAAGTTTCATTTCAAAAACTAACTAGTCTTTGAGACTTTCAGGAAATTTACCAAAGTTGGAATTGCAACTTTTGGAATCAGAGCATTTCAAAACATTTCATTAGTTTTTATGATATATATATATGGTAAGTCTTGTAGAATGATTCCAAAAATCAAGCAGTCTTTTTAAGACTTTCAGAAAATTTACAAAACTTGGAATTGCAATTTTTTGAAATCTTAGTGTTCCATGTAATTCCAATAAATAAAATGTAGCAAAAGAGATTAATTGCAAGTTAAATTTTGAAAAATTAATGAGTCTTTGAGACTTTCAGGAAATTTACCAAAAATGGAAATCTGAACATTCAAAAATATTTTGTTTGTTTTTGCAATGTAAGAATAGTAAGTTTTGAAGAACATTTTCAAAGATTTGCCAGTCTTTGAGACTTTCAGGAATTTTCTTAAAACTGGAATTGGCATTTTTTTAAAATCCAAGTGTGCATATCTTTTTATATGTTATTGTAAAACACAATTAGTTTCAAGGAACATTTCCAAAATTTAAACAGTTTTTGAGACTTTCAGGAAATTTACCAAAGTTGGAATTGCCATATTTGGAATCCAAACATACAGTATTGTTCCAACTGTTATACTAATACATAATAAAAAGCTTCGCCGAGCACAGCATGATACGACCGCAGTTGTCGACAAGTGTTCATTTGGGCAAGTATTGACACACTACTAAAGTGGACACAATAATGTGCTGGACACAGTAATTTGCTGGACACAGTAATTTGCTGGATACAGTAATTAGCTGGACACAGTAATATACTGGACACAGAAATTAAGACCCTTGTAGCAGGGAAACCGTAAGTCCCAGCTTAAATTTGGAGAGAATCAAACGGGTTGGAAATTTGTTAAGGAATCCAAACAAAAAAAATGTTGTAATTTGACGAGAAATAAAAAAGTTCTATTTTTGGAGTTAGCACCACTTTGGCCCCTAATAGCTCGGAAACGGTAAAAGCTATGTTAAATCCGTTGACATACTATCGGTGCGGAAGTTCATAAGGAACATAATGAAAAAAACAAAACCAAAATAAGATGAAAAATAAAAATTTGACAAACAAAAAAGAGAAGTTCGTTTTAGCCCTTTTAGCCCCTTGTAGCTCAGAAACCGTAAGTCCTAGCTCAAATCGGTAAAAATTTTCTGAGTTGGAAATTTCATAAGGAATCCAAAGAAAAAAAACCCGTTGAAATCGGACGAGAAATAAAAAAGTTTTTTTTTTTTATTTAGCACCACTTTGGTCCCTAATAGCTCGGAAACGGTAAAAGCTACGTTAAGTCCGTTGACATACTATCGGTACGGAATTTCATAAGGAACATAATGAAAAAAACAAAATGAAAATAAGATGAAAAATAAAAATTTGACGAACAAAAAAGAGAAGGCAGTTTTAGCCCCTTTTGGCCCCTTGTAGCTCTGAAACCGTACGTAGGTCCTAGCTCAAATCGCTTAAAATTTCATGAGGAATCAAAAAAAAAAAACCCATTGAAATCGGACAAGAAATAAAAAAGTTCGTTTTTTGGGATTTAGCACCACTTTGGCCGCTTATAGCTCGGAAACGGTAAAGGCTATGTTAAATCCGTTGCAATATTACAGTTGCGGGATTTCATAAGGAACATTATGAAAAAAATTTGATTAAAATTGAACAAACAAGAATGTGTCCTCAGTACACGAATGCTCCACTCGCACTATCATTTTCTATGTTCAGTGGACCGTGAAATTGGGGTAAAATCTCTAATTTGGCATTAAAATTAGAAAGATCATATCATAGGGAACATGTGTACCAAGTTTGAAGTCCATTGGACTTCAACTTCATCAAAAACTACCTCGACCAAAAACTTTAACCTGAAGCGGGACAGACGGACGAACGAACGAACGGACGGACGGACGAACGAACGGACGCACATCCCAGAAAACATAATGCCCCTCAACTAACGTAGGTGGGGCATAAAAATAAATCCTCTACATCATATTTAATATAAACACTTATTTTGCCCTTTTTGGCCCCTATTTCAGGAACCGGCGGGGGCATAACCCCCAAAAACAATCCTAAGCTGTATTTTGTGGTTATATTCCTTGTGTTAAAATTTCGTAGCATTTGCTCTATCAGAACTTAAGTTATTGTCCGGAAACCATTAATCTGGACGACGACGACGACGCCGACACCGACGACGCCAACGGACAGGGGCGATACCATTATACGAACGCAAAATTTTTGCGGTTGTATAAAAAGTTAGTTGCTTGGATCATAATCATACCAAAAGATGTCGCATATTAATCATTTGGTGGGAAATCATTTTGCCCTAAGGGCAAAGTTCAAAATTCCGAAACCTTTGACACAGACAACTTTCATAGTACTACTTATACACTTATAATTTTCATGTTTCTACCATGAAAGGTGTAAGAGGAGTTCGTGCAGAATCGATTTTGTCATTATTTTTAACCCTTAGGAAAATGCCCTCAGGGCTTGCAGGCAAAATACCATGCCACTGCTAGACTTGGTACCCATAATGGGAGGTCATACTGTTGGAACCAACTTCCTATTGTAAATAGTTTGGAAGATTTCACCATTTTCTGCCTATCTCAAAAACGAAATTTTGCTCATAAATTTGCCCTAGGGCATGAATTTCATACCCTGATCACATATTCTAACATGCTACCAAGTTTCAAGTTTCCATCATTTCTAGTTTCTGAGATTTTGCATGACATTACATACATACAAACAGACGGACTGCATTACATACATGACATAATCCCCCCGCTTTCGCTTAGCAGGGGGGATAAAAACAGCACTTGACAATATTTATACCCTCTTCTTCATTGATAATATTCTCTTCTGAATCGATGAACTGTTCCCTCTCAAAATCTTCTTCTGCCACTACACCTTCCATCTGAGTATTTCTATCTTCTTCTCTGTCTATTTCTAACTCTTTCTCTGAATAAGGAAAGATATTTCATTAACTAACATAAATTGCTTACCTGGATAGTCTTAACCAAACATATCAATGGCTAAATATAGCAATTTTAATGCCGTTTTAATTTTTTGTGTGTGATCTATGCATTCTTTTAGTAACAATTTTGAAGATGACTGAATAAAAAAAAAACTAGAGGCTCAGGTGAGCATCAAGAATTGCCCATGGCAGCCAATTTTGTTGTCCAATCAGGACGAAATGAGGCAATTTTATAACAGACCTTACATAGATGCATCCTGCCAAGTTTGATTCCATTTAGCCCAGCGGTTTCAGAGGGGAAGATTAAAGTGTGATAAGTTATGATAGATGTTTCATGGTGGCAAAAGCTCACATTACCCTAATAATAATCTATAAAGCAATCAACAATGCTCATCTTTCATACATGTTGTCTGAAATAAATTAAATATTCTGCAATCATGGACTAATGCAAAACATATTACAATTAATCATTCAATTATTAAACAGAAATCAAAAACACATGTTTCTGAATTCACAATTCCATTTGTTTCTTTGGTAAAACTCTAAATTTACCTGAATCAGAGTCCAAAATGCATTGCAGTTGTTCTATTACCCTGGGCCTACTTATGACGTACTGCATCACCACAGATGGATTTGCATCTGCAAATCTGGTCCATTTTTCTTTAACTGAAAATATAAGATTTTCATCCAATGATAAACAGAGGACAGGTCTGAGCTTTTTTTTTGCAAAGGTTTATTTTGCCTCTCAAGCTTAAAATGACTTAATTGACAGTCCAAAATAACATTTGAAATTACAGATAATTTTATCAATACAAACTGAGGTGCTCAACAACCTACTTTGTTGACTACTCAATAACCTATATTGTGGTCAACACAGGAATTGTGTTACCAGTAGCTTGCTTCATACAGTAATGTGTTTGATATGCTTACTTTCTTGACAGTCTAACTTGCTTGCCACGATTATGTTGGTAGTTCACTATTATTGAAATATATTGGAAATCAGAATTAGAATAAACAGCTGCGCCACAAGTGCAATATACGCCCATTCCGATTTTTTTTTATAGTTCATTTCAAAACATATGCAGTGGAACCTGTCTTATCCGACACACCTCGGGACCAGAGAAATATGTCGGATTGGACAGGGTGTCGGAATACTCGGGTTTCACATTTGATAAAAGTGAAATAAGCATGTAAGATACAAACGTGGGCAATAACACCCAAAATAGGTTTTACTAAGGAGATCCTTTAAAGAAAAATAGTGTTTATGAAACATTACACCACGTCAAGTACGAATTCCGAAGATCTCGTAAATATTTAGTACGATAAATTTCAGTGAGATTGACAAGTTCTTAGAACATTTACAGTGTTAGTCTTCATCAATTGTTTAACTATTTTCCCAGTCATGGTTATTTGTATCATTTAGTCGGAATATTGTCTTCGACACTGGTTACATAAAGTAAACTGTCAAAATGAAATCGTTTCACAGTCCAATTAGCAATATTTCTTCGTCTGGATTTTTTTCCCCAACAATTTACTCACATTGAATTAAGAAAGACATTATGAAAAGTATGTATTAAGATTTATATATTTTCCATATGTTGTAGAAATGTTTTTATCCCGTACTGAGCCTCAAATTTCCTATCCGATCAATAAAAAATAACAAGATATTTGTGTACACAGGTAATGGATTAAATTACCTTTAATAAAAATGCATGAAATACACCTGACTGAATTATGATTACCTTGTTTATAAATTGATTAAGGAGATCAAAGGGTCGGATTAAACAAGTATAATTAGAGTACTTATGAAGGCTGGGACTTGAAAATGCTGTCGGATTACGGAGTAGACGGGTGACGGAATACAGAAGATTTTTTAACAAAGAATGTTAAAGAAAACTTTCGGGACCAGTAAATTTTGTCAGATTTCACAGGATGTCGGAATATTCAGGTGTCGGATTAAGCAGATTCGAATGTAATTATCAGATCATGTCTATTTCAAACAAAACAAAAGAAGAAACACTATGTGAATTTTAAAAGCAAACAGACAATTATTTTTATAAAAATAAAATTTAATAAAATAATGAAAAAAATAATAAATTAAATATAGAACCAAAAAAAATCTAAATGAAAATAGGAAAAAAATATTCTTTAGTTATTCACAAAAAAAAAGTAAGTTACTTAGTCCGCTCCCAACTCCAGAACTCTAAAAGGACAATAGGGAAAATAACAAAAACCAAAGGCATTTACTCTACATAGGACCTACATGTAACATCATGTTAAAATTTAGTAAGAATTGGTCAAAGTAAACTTGAGTTTTTGTGAAAAATGTCAATTTTCAATGAACAAAGTCCCATAACTCTTGAACGACAAAAGTGAAAATCAATGAACCGTGACAAGACTCAAACTCAATCTGTAACATCAATAAATATCTATATACCAAAAATCAGTTCAATATCTCAAGGTGGTTAGTAAAAAAGTCTGGAAAACTGGTTGTTGCGCAACAAGTCAGAATGACAAACAAGGGTAAAACTATATGTCCCGACCACTTTGTGGCGGGACATAAAAAAGTGCTGAAAACTTCAAATTCACTGTAATTTTCTAAGTCCGAGGGCGTAACTTCCGTAAAAATTATTCAACCACAACCAAAGTAGAACTTAATCTGTAACTTCTCATGATAAGACCACATACCAAAAATAAAATCAATTGGTTGAACATTACAAAAAAAAGTGTGGAATACTTAAAATTCACTGTAATTTTGTATGTATAGAAATATTTTATATTTTGGGCCACTTTTACCTTTAACCTATGTCTTTTACTTTTTATTGTTTTGTATGTTTTATATTTGGTTTGTTTAGCCCCACTGCCAGTGGTTTTACATTTACAATTTCTTTGATATTGAATTTTTCTATGTCCAAGGGCTGTAGCTTCCGTGAAAATCATTGAACCGTCACCAAACTCTAACTTAATCTGTAACTCTTCATAATAAGGCTACATACCAAAGATATTATCATTTGGTTGAAGCATTACCAAAATAAAGAGCTACGCCAAGCGCAGCATGATACGACCGCAGTGGTCGAACAGGTGTTCATTTGGGCAAGCATTGACACACTACTAAAGTGGACACAATAATATGCTGGACACAATAATATGCTGGACACAGTAATATGCTGGACAGAGAATTCTGATTAGTAATAAAAAAACTTTTTTTTTGTTTTTTTTTTATTTAGCACCACTTTGGCCCCTAATAGCTCGAAAACGGTAAAGGCTATGCTAAATCTGTCGTACTCTACTGTTGCGAAAATTCATAAGGAACATAAAGAAAAACTAGAAAATGTGTCTGTAAGCCACAGATGCCCTGCCATTAAGATCAATATGAGGTTCCATGTTGTCTCATGTAAAAATTGACCAAAATGCTGCTGAAAAGAGCTGTATGGTAAATTTAAACCAAAGTCACTCAAGCATAAGATATGTCAAAGTGACCAAAAAGAGGTCAAACTGTGCTGCACTGTGCAAGAATACTACAACAGTGTAATATCATTGATACACTACCACAGATTCCGAGAAATGGCAGTAAATGCAAAACTTAACCAAAATCATTCAAGCATAAAATGTAGGTCATGGTATTCTAGAAGATGCTGAACTGTGCTGCACTATGCAAGGACACTACAATACATTAATATCATTGATATACTACATTAGGTTCTTGAGAAATAATCCTCGACACAAAACTTTACCAAAATCACTGAAGCATAAAATGTAGGTCATAGTGACCAAAAAGATGCTGAACTGTGCTGCACTAAGCAAGAACACTACCAATAGTCTAATATCATTGATACACTACCATAGGGTTCTGAGAAATGGACCTATACACAAAACATTACCAAAACCACTGAAGCATAAAATGTAGGTCATATTGACCAAAAAGATGCTGAACTGTGTTGCACTAAGCAAGAACACTACAACAGTCTAATATCATTGATGCACTACCATAGGGTTCTGAGAAATGGACCTAAACGCAAAACTTAACCAAAATCACTCAAGCATAAAATGTAGGTCATAGTGACCCAAAAGATGCTGAACTGTTGAACTGTGTTACACTACATAGGAACACCACAGTGGTGAAATATCATTCATATATTACAATAGGTTTCTTCACAATGGTCATTTATGAAAAAAGTTATTGAAGTCAATCAAGCATGAAATGTAGGTCAAATTGACCCAAATGTTGTTGATTAATGTAGTACTATTTAAGAAGAATATACTGATGAAATATCATTGGTACATCATTATCACATTCTGAGAAATGGACCTTAACGCAAAACTTAACCAAGATCGGGACAGACGGACGTACATACGTATGTACAGACGGACAAGGGTAAATCTATATGCCCCTTTCACTTCGTGGCGGGGCATAAAAAACAAAACCAAAATAAGATGAAAAATAAAAATTTGACGAACAAAAAAGAGAAGTCTTTTTTAACCCCTTTTAGCCCCTTATAGCTCAGAAAATGTAAGTCCTAGCTCAAATCTGTTAAAATACACTATGTTGGAAATTCATAATTTGCTGTTATACATTTTGAAATTGTTTAAAACACTAAGGTTTTTCTACTTCAAGGCATAGGATTTCCTTGGTCTTATTTTGGTGCCCTGTTTCGGTATATTTTGGGTTTATAAGCTCTTCAACTTTATAGTGATTTTGGATTTGCATAGTTTTAGATACATGTAAGAGCGTCACTGATGAGTCTTTTATAGACGAAACACGCGTCTGGCGCAGAAAAAATCTTGCCTTGAACTTTGATGTGATTTTTTTTTTTAACACCATGATGGTTTTCACTGCTGGTGGAGGTATTCTTCCTAGAGGTTAACCCGCTCCGCTAGTCAACACTTCGGTGCTGACGTGATTCATCAAACTAAATGTGCTGTTATAAATTTTGAAATTGTTTAAAACAATAAAGTTTTTCTACTTCAAGGCATAGGATTTCCTTGGTCTTATTTTGGTTCCCTGTTTCGGTATATTTTGGGTTTATAATCTCTTCAACTTCATAGTGATTTGGATTTGCATAGTTTTAGATAAGAGTGTCACTAATGAGTCTTTTATAGACGAAACACTCGACTGGCGCAGAAAAAATATTGCCTTGAACTTTGATGTGATTTTGGGTTTTTTTTGACTGGAAAATGTAATTTTAAGAATTGAATGCAGATTTTTTGCATTTTATGGGCGTGTAAAAGCGTTGACCGTGCGCACATTTTTTGTATGAAGCACTTCCACGCTTTATATAAAATGTGCTTCGGTCAACGCTTTTACACGCCGATTAAGTACAAAAAATATGCATTCAATTCTTAAATCAATGTGCATATAAACATGATAAACATCATAAACTCACAAGATTCCACAGGTGCACACGTCTTTCTTGTTATGAAATTTTTTATCCAGGTGTAAAGTCTATTCTTTTCTTTCCTTTTCCTTGAATTCTGTCCACAACTGTCCTTCTCATCTAGAGGGGGACTGTCATACTTGGTTCCTACTTCCTAAAGATAACACACATGAAAATCAATATTCAGCAGTTACAAAACTGTACACTAAATAATAATATATGTATGCAAGAGCAAAACAAGAAATCTGTGTGAACTGATGCTTATTAGTGATACTCCGCTCCCGAACTTTGGCGCTAAATACGAAAAATTGAATAATAGATAGAAATAAAATTGTATAATAATAACATCATGAAATAATGGGTGAGATATCACTGATGAAGATGCGTGTCAAAATTCTTTCAAATCTCCTTCCCAAGGGTATGAAGTTAAACTTGTAAATGTATCATGTGTATTGAGTCTGCAATGAAATTCTTGTTCCATATTAAATCTAACTTGAAACTATGAGCACAACTCTATACCCCACCCCTTTTTCCCTCTCACTTTCCTAACCCTATAAGTCATGAGACTTACATCTGATATCGCAAGAAGTTCATCTTCCAATGATACAACCACCTAGGCTCTACAGTACAAAAGCTATGCCAATGATACAACCACCTAGGCTCTACAGTACAAAAGCTATGACATGAAGAACATGAAGAAGAAAAGCATTTTACTATCATGAAGGTCAAGGGTCACATTGACCTAAATTTGGTACGTGACACATCATCTTCGTTTTGCTATCATGAAGATCAAAGTCAAGGTCATTGTGACATAATTTCATTCGTGACACATCCACCTCCCGTATATGATTCATCCACATACCAAGTTTGATAATCCTACAATGTAGGTACTAAGGTACAAAAGTTCTGCTCAGGACAATGAGCAGGACGGATGGACAGACAGACAGACAGACAGAGGTGATTCCTATATACATGATATACCCACACAAACTTCATTTGATGGGGTATAAAAACGTCAAATAATGCCTTCAAGTTTTTACATGATGTTAACAGTCTACAAACAAACATTTGGGACCATCTTATATTCTTACAGGGTATAAAAAATTGTCATGCATGTCCATCAGACAAACATATATTCCTAAAATTGAACAACCCGTCAACAGTAAAAACAGCAGTCTACATGTAGTCAAAATCTTTTTACTACCTGTCTATATCCTACTATAGTACAAACCTGAACAATGTCAGTTTCTGTTTTCATTTCCAGATATATTTTTAAAATATATATCTCCAGGGGTGATGTCTTTGGTGTTTTTTTGATGACTTCCATCAATTTTTCTTCAAACAAGATAAATGGGGATGTAGGTGCCATGCTCATAAACTATAAAAAAAATAAACACAGATTTGTTACAACAATCATGACAATATCATCTTTTGAGGAGAAAAACGTCACATTTTAGCAATGCGTATTGCACACATATTTGTGTCAGGATGTTAATGCTACAGATACATGTAGTGAATGGGCTATTCCAGAAATAATCCATACCCCCCCCTATAGAGGGTACATGGGGTTCAGAAAAAAATCCATGGAAAATTTGGGATGTGGTTCAGAAAAAAATCTGGAATTCCATGTCGGTCCTATAGAAGGCAAAAAGATAAATTAAAATATTCCATGGAAAATTATGCTGTTGTTATTAGGAAATTTCTGGAAATCCAGAGCATCCTATAGAAGGCAACAATAAAAGTTTAAAAATTCCATGGAAAATCTGGATTCTAGTCGCTTTCAGTAAACTTAAGATAAATTTGTGCTTGTATGTATATCTGTAGTTCATTAGGTAATTCTAAAGCCCTATGTATCTTTACAAACAATGTACCAGAAATTTAAAGTGGTTTAATAGGTTTTTGCTCGTTGTTGAAGGCTGTACGATATTCTTAAGTGGTTAATTTTGTATCTTTTGATCTCTGGTGGGGAGTACAAATAATTATGATGTCTAGGAAAGCTATTTTAAGCTTTTGCTTTGACGCCTTCCAGTGGATCAAAAGATGTGAAAATTGAAAAATACCCACAGCAGATGGCATGATTATCTTAACTATTGGAGAGTAGTCTTATTGGCAATTTGGAAATGATACCACATTTTATTATTTTAATACTACATGTATAAAGTGTGTCCATACATGTTGTAAGCCAGAGTTGTCAGTACTGAACTTAAGTCTGAGAGTTGTAAATTTGAAATTGTTTGCAATAGGACCTAAAAAAAAATAAAAAAATGTACATTTGTTCATGTACCTCAGCTTCTAACATAACATTCAGGGGATATGATATTCATGTAGATATTGATAGTGATAATACTTCAAAAGAAATGCATACTTTCAACACCACATGACATGTTTACTATTACATTTGTAATCTTATTGGGACAATTCACAACTTCTAATTGGAGATTGAGATAATAATATTTCCCCTCTTTTCTTTTACCATGGAAGTTACATGTACATGCATGTATATCAGTATATTGGTATTATAGAACTTGTTTGCTTTTTTGCATTTTCATAAAACATGTGTTATCATGGTTATGGTCATGGCATAAGGGAAAAAATTCTCAGAAAATAAATGCCTGTGATTAAAAAAAATATTTTGAAACTTGCATTTCTAGAACTAAGTGAAATTAAATTGATATGAATACTGTGTATATTATAATTTATTCATGACAAAAATGATAAAAAAAAAACCTTTATAAACATAACAAATGGTTCTAACATCCAAATTCCACTAATTATATTTAACTTTTGATTTTGTAATCAAACTTGATTATAGACCCATAGTTATCTTTTTGTTTCAAGTTTGTTTTTTATTGTGAAGGAGTCATATTTTAATGCAGCTATAAGGTTTATGATAAAAAATGTAAAACATCCATACTAAGAAATGAAGAATCAAAAGAAATGACTAAGTAAAAATACTGGATGTTGATAACAAATCAAGATTTTTACAACTATTTACAAGTCAGTGTTTTAATGGTTTTAAAATAAAAACAAAATCATAGTTCACTATCTGGATTTATAGGGTTTTATTTACAATGATTTATGTTCTCTACAAGTATGTTTGTATTGAAATTTGTGAGAAACCACACACCAGGACCTACTGCTTTTCATAGTTGTTGAGGTTGAAGATTATTTTATCTAGCCATCTAGTTGACAAACAATCAGTAATTAAAAAGCTTTAAAGAAGTCCCACTGTGAACACATGGCCATTTCTGTGGACTTTAATTATATCATAATATACTACATGCAATTACTTGAACCACATGTTATAAGACAAAGGAGATAAATACTAGGAACTATGTATCCACAATCCCTTGCTCTGCAAAAATAAATATTTAGTCTCAGTTTTAAAATTAGAAAAGTTTATTTTTTTATTATTTAAATTGTTATTTTTTCCGTTTATTTATCAATCATTATAATACATTGACTCTATTTGTCTAAGTGGATTAATATGATTACATCTATTATATGAATATGTTTTGAATATATATACATAATGTATCATCTTTCAGTTCCATAACTTATCTTAACTTTAAAAATGTTAAACATGTATACATTTAAAAAATCAAATGTCATTCATATTACATGTATTATACAAATTTAGAGTTTAACAATTGTTTAAAAGTTTTGTAATTTTCTTTAATTTCATGATGTTTTAGGAAATTATAACATGTAAAGAAATACAGGAATTTGAAAACAATAAGAAATTATATAAATCGTTCCCCAAAGAAGGATTGTTAGATGTCTAGATTTGGCGACTTTAGTTGCAGGCGACAAATAGAAAATTGTAAAACTGCATGTACAGGAAATTATATGAGATTAGAGACACATTTATTTTGTAATGTATTGTGAACTAATTTATAATTTTTTTAAAAACCATTTGTATTTGGAGAAAACATTTTCAAATTGTGACTGTGGTATGAGAACATTAAAGGAGTAGGTCCGGTAAGGGCCGATTTTGGCCCCAAATTTCAGTTTCATCTAACGAAATATTTAGGACACTTTTTAAACACTTAAGTGTATATTTCAATTGATTCGATTAGTTTATGTAAAAGATTTTAACTGATCAGTCATTAAAAACGCTCCGATTGAAGCTTAAATATGAAAAATCTAACAAATATGCCAAAAAACGTCACTTTTCAGATGGTTTTCGTCAAAAATGAAAGTGGCCGCATCCCTGTTCATCCTCAACCTTTATATATGTTATGTATTATCATCAAATACAACTTACATTTTAATATTATGAATGAACACGAATGCGGCCACTTTACAATACGCACATTTAAAATTCAGTTCAAGAGAAGTCCGAGTCTGATGTCAGAAGATATTACCAAAGAAAATATTTAATCTCCTGAATAAATGTCTCAGAATATTCACATGACATTCATATTTACCAAGCCAAAATATGAAGAAACTCGCCCCTTTACCCTCGTTACCCGTAATGCTGTATACATAACTTCTCTTCATTAGAGGCTGCATTATCTAAGCTTTAGACGGAAACTGTCTAAAATTTAACTAAAATGCTATAATTGTGAAGATTTCAGTAATTTAGCATGACTTTATGATGCTAGTACACGATATTTGTACATTGTATTGTCAAAAACAGCACATATTTCTGTAGCAGAAGCATTCTACTTTCCAAAAAATAGCTAAAAGATTACATTTGCTCAATTTTGCAAAGCTGCTTAATTTTGGAGCCAAAAACATGAAAAAGGGGTCTTACTGAACCTACTCCTTTGATAACTTCTCAAATTTCATTCCAGTATACAATTTTTTTTTGTAGAAAATCAGTCATTTCTTATTCAAATTTATATTGAAGATTTTATAATATAAATATAAAGATAACATACATACTAAACAAAAATTTTGTTTTACAAAAAAAAGGGGGGGATGTCTGGAGCTTATAAAATTCAAAACTCAGAAGATTTTGCCACTAGCTGATTTTGATAACCAATATAACAATCTATTTATGTTGAACCATGGAAGTATTATATTGACAGGAACTACAACGATTTGTTAGCACTTATTTATAAACCGGGGAGCTCTGTAGAAAAGATATGGAAACTGACTAATTAGTATGTTATCGTTAATAGCCCTTTGTGACCATGTGCGATGCCGCCGTCCTAAATTGACCAGACATACTTCTTATCATCACGTGGTTTTTTTTGCGAAAGGTTATCTCTAATACCTGTCGGAAAACCCCTTTGTTTATTTTAATCTCGTCTGTGGTCTTTCAGAATTATTCAATTTTTCAAAACAAATCGATTATGTACAAAACAAGAAAATCGGACGAGAACTTTGAATACTACAACGTTTTGAAGTGGTGAGTGACAATATTTCATTAGTTTGTGGGTTAAGTTTAAATCGTAATTAAGGTGTGTTCCGGTTACCGCCGGTTAAAAATAAATATATTTGATAAAAATAATTACTGTGAAGTTTCGAGTAGTCTATATAGTTAAGGTACTGGATAACCCTGGAAAGTAGAAATTTCCAGTTTAAAATACGAAAATTAATCGAACAAGTACCAACATCAACAAAATACAGAAGAAGAAAACAGAGATCTCACTTCGTTGTGTAGCTATTTATATAATGTTGGTTAATATCTTTTTAATTGTGAATATAAAAACTTCATGTCTACCCGCAATTGAAAGACCTTTCCGATCATATAAAGCCATGGTCAGTATTTTATCATTTGAACATGTATGACTATGCCAATATATATACTAGCCAAGATTTAAAAAAAGTCTTTATGACCCGAGTATTGTTTTCTCACAAGGACAAATCTTAAAGTTATCAACTTCTACTGTAAATCTTATACTTTATATATGCACTTAAAAAACAAGGTTTAATGTCTATTTCAAAAACGTAAACTGAAACTGTTTTACAGTGCACTTAACATATACATGTCCATGAAATCAGAAATCAGTGATGTATATTTGGCAGTCAGGATATTTCATATATCAGTGGCGGATGCAGGAATTTTCGAAAGGGGGGGGTGCTAGCCCAGGGCAAAGGGGGGGTGCAAAACATATGTCCCGATTCAAATGCATTGATCTGCCAAAATAAAGGGGGGTGCGCACCCCCGGAACCCCCCTCTGGATCCGCCACTGTATATAATAATATACGTAAAGCCTTATTTAACATGGTGTTAAACCAGCCCTGGATTTGGAGTAAGTCTTATAATTGCTCTATAATAAAATTGTCTTTTTTTAAATCTTGATTAAATCGGCTCAATTTTCAATATGTACAGTCCCGAAATATGAATGAAATACATGCCACTGGACGTAAGACAAACAACTTTCAATCACAACTTATGATGTGCTTTTTCTACCCTTCAACCCTTTAAAACAAATCCAAAATAGTCTTTTTTTGTCAACAGATATGGTAAAAAATGGACCCAGACTATAACTGTCGTTTATGTGGAACTACAGAAAAGAGAACTGCTCACCACCTATCATACAAAAAATCAAAATATGCTAGAGACATTAAACTCTCACTAAACATTGATATTCAAAATGATCCAAGTGATTTTCCAAAATTTATTTGTATTAGTTGTCAATCTAAGTTGTATATATGTTGAATCATTGCAAACTAGATTTCGCAAAAAGACTTGTTTTTGACATTAGTGCCCTTGAATCTTTCTCTTTTGTTCCATCGCGCTTTAGCATGCTGTACCATCGTACTTTAGGGAACAAACAAACATCGCACTTTAGCGTGAGACACCATCATACTTTAGCGTAGACCATTGCACTTTAGCGTGACCATCGCACTTTAGAGTACCATCGCACTTTAGAGTCCTACATGTATAAACAAGAAGATGTGGTAAGAATACCAATGAGACATCTCTCAACCCAAATCACAGCGCATAAAAAGTTAACAGGTATAGGTCAAAAACATGGAGCCTTGGCTCACACCAAGCAACAAGTTATAATGGGCCCCAAAAATAACAGAAAACCAACTGTGGAATCTATATGAAAAAAAAAGAAACCAGAAACATGAACAAGTTACTACACCAACAAATGACAACCACTGAACAATGTCAATGGCATCTGACTTAGAAAAGGTGCATAAAAAAATGTAGTGTTTTAAACATTACAACAGGAGCCAACCTTCACCCTTACCAGAGACCGTAATGTATCATAACAATATAAAAAGACCCAAGATAAATTATCCATTGAATGATTGTACATTTGAAATGGATGAACTTGATCACAAAGACATTTAAACAAAAACAAGTAAGCATACAGCTGCCATACACTGAATGAATGCCAGTTTGATCTAATCATCTACATGTATGACACAAAAAAAACAATATTAAAACTTATTTGTTTCATGAAAATTGTTTATCTGGAATTTTTCTGTTGGAAATTAAATTTGTCTGGAAATATTTATTTCTACAGGATATTTTCTTGGAATTTTTAGTATTATTCTCATTTTTTTCCTGAAATATTTTTTAGAATTTTTGAAATAATCTGGAAATTATTGACAACTTACAGAATATTTTCTTGAAAATCTGAGATTTTAACAGATTTTTTTTCTAGAAATCCTTAACCTTCTATAGGGGGGGTATGGATTATTTCTGGAATAGCCCAATACGGCAATAGTGAATAATCAACAATAAGGGATTCTACACTTCAAGAGGATTTTCCAACTGAAGTGGTTCATCTGGTAAAGGTGGAAAATACGGGGGGGGGAGGGGTCCGCCACTGTCTCACCATTCCTCCATAATTATTTTTATGGTTGTGTTTCCTATTCTTATCGTTGCGTTTTGTTGTTAGCGCCTTATGACAAATCCATTAAATATGTGCATGATGTGTACACTGGTTTTGCTGACGTATCTATTATACAATAAACTGCATATCGGAATCGGTTTTTGAGATCCGGATTGGACACGACTGGTGTGCGACTAAACCCGAGACTCGCCGAGCGTTTTACACTCCTACCTAGGAGTCTACTCCCGTATTCGGAAGAAGAAATATTTAAAATTTAACTGTCGAGAGTGGATAAATATCGTATTGCACGAGATTTGGTGGTGGAATTTGTTTATCTAATGATTTTCTAACAATACGCAGGCAAACTTATTCCTTCTTTGCGACTGATCTGCAAAAAGATGTGTTCTTTCTATGTGATGTCATCAGGCATGGTCGCCTTTTTTTCATGCCGTCACAATAGGAAATTCGGAGGAAAACAAGAAAATTCGACGTCATAATCGGATTTTAACCAATCAAGAACTGAGATCAAACGAAGCACACGTGGATTTTTTTTATACAATGGGTGCACTAGAAAGGGATAAATTGACTAAAAATTAGAGAAAAATATTTATAAAACTTCTGAGTAGTTGCTATTGTAGAGGGAGAGGACAGGGGGTACCCTTCTCCCTTCTTCCACCCCTCTTCTCCTTTCTCCTACCCCTCTTCTCCTTATTTTTTTTTTAATTTACCGGAAAAAAGAGAGATATTTTATTTTGTCATATTTTATTTTTTTGTCCAACTTTTTCTCCTTTCTCCCAGCCTTCCTCTCCTTTCTCCTACCCATTTCTCCTTTCTCCCACCCCCTTTCTCCTTTCTCCTACCCCCTTTCTCCTTGTCTCCCTTACCCCTGTCCTCCCCCTCATTGTACGTATTTTAAAAAATAACGATTTTTTAAAATAAAAAACAAATAAAATAATTGTTGAAACTTCATTTAAAAAAAAACGGCTATTTTTAGGTTGTCCCGCGTAACATATATCAGTTATTGTAACCACTAAACTATGATTTTCGTCAAAACTATTTAATATTTTGAAAAACGTGTTTTTCCATTATTAAACAGAATAGTTCCTCCATTCCTTTCTGCATTTTTATGACGTTATGATGACGTCATAGAAAAAAAAACGCGTTCAATACTAAAAGGGCAAATCTGTCCCGCGGGAAAAAAAATTGGGATTCCAGATTTGAGAATCAAAAAATATTTATCTAAAATGAAAAAAGTGTAGTATTTGTATTTACTACATCAATGTTAATTTGCTTAATTTTATGAATTTAAAGACAAATATCCTGAAACATGATATATGGTAATTTATGAGCGATTTTTCAAAGGCTTACAAGTTTGTCGCACCGCCATTTTTTAACTTAAAAACGAACTCAACTCAAATTTACGTCAATTGTTTGCTTATCACTGCTCTTATAATGGTAGAATTTATGATTTTTTAAAATGTTATTTTTCTTAAATTTTCAAAAAACTGAAATACATCAATTTTCGATAAGTAGTTAAAAAGCACCGTCGATTTTGCCGAGTCTTACAAGAATGTCGCACTTGCTTAAGGTCAAGTTACAGTAAATGGGCTATGTCACAGATTTAAGTAAAATTTTGCATACAACTCTGGCTCGATGAACTCCATTTAAAAATCGAAAAAATAATGCATTTATCTCATTTATCATTTAAATTATTACTGATTGAATTATTACAAAATTGGTTAGCATTTGTATAGAAAGCACATAAAATTGGCATAAAACCTTCTAAAATTTGACTTAAAATCGCCAAATCTCTTATTCTACTCCATAGATTTTTCTTAAAAAACTATATGTTGTTGATACATAAATTACCGTTATAATGATGTAAAATAAAGATAGGGTCACCGACTTCGTTTTTTCGGTACACAGCATTCAATGTTGTGTTCTTTGTGAAAAAATCCTATAAAACGTAGAAATTATCGTAACGTCGCCGTGTTGCAGGCCGTAAAACGTTGATTTTTGAAGTTTTTCACTACCAACAAGGTGACAAAATGATATTTAGACAACAAACGAAGTCGGTGACCCTATCTTTATTTTGCATCATTATAACGGAATTTTATGTGTCAACAACATACAGATTTTAAAGAAAAATCTATGGAGTAAAATAAAAGATTTGGCGATTTTAAGACAAATTTTGTATGTTTTTTCGTCGATTGTATGTGCTTTCTATACAAATATTCACCCATATTAAAAGAAATCAATCTGCAATATTTCAGATAATAAAAGAGATAGATCTAAATGCATTATTTTTTCGTTTGTCAGTTGTAGTTCACCGAGCCAAGATTGTATGCAAAATTTGAGCAAAATCTGCGACATAGCCCATTTACTGTTCCTTGACCTTAAAAACAACGTTTCAGTCGAATTTTCGGTTTGAACGTTACGAAATATTCGCGACGTTGTGTTACGCTTACATGTACGAACATATCGCGCGTAACGCCTTAGACATATCCTATCATATATTTTTTTCACTATGTCTGACGGTATTTTGTACAGAATATTCTACAATCAGACAAAACTATATAAAACATAATTAAAAATTTTAAGATGTGCAAATCACAATGACATTGGTGTCCTGTATACTGACAGTAGTATATTCTTCAGGATGACAGTGTTCAATGATTTAATTGTTTGCATCTTTTTGTTGACGGTTTACCGTAGCGGTTGTTCAGGTGCAGAATGGTCGTTCGTTTAGATTAGTTGCCCTTGGAAAAACGCGTACACAATATTTTCCCAAAAGGTGTAAAGCAATTTTCAAAAACATTTTTTAATGTGTGGCAACATGTCAACATGTCATATTTGCTGTATTTGAAGATGTTTTTGATAATCAAATATCAAATGTGTATTTATTTGCCCTTGTGAAAAAATAAATTTACCAATATCTGTCTAATAGACCACAATAGATAAAAATATAGCTTGACAATACATTAGACAGGTCTGTGCCGATGATTTGCCATTAATTTTGTATATAGTGTACGGAAGTCATCGGGGTCGTTTGACCTCCAAAAAAATAGAAACACAAAATTAATATGCTACTACGTTACACAAATCCCTGAGTGTAAATCTGATGTCAATTTATATTTCCCAATAGATGTACATGTATATGTATTAAACAAGTACCAAGGTCCTAGCTGTAATATATACCAAATGAATGTGGTCTATGGTCCAATATCCAAAATCTAAATACAAGGTTAGATTCAGCATATCATAGAACCCCAAGAATTCAATTTTTGATGAAATCAAATAATGTCAATTTTAGACCTTTTAGACCTCAATGTGGACCAATTTGATAACCAGGACCAAATATTAAAAATCTAAATACATGATTAGATTCAGCATATTGAAGAACCCCATATATTCAATTTTTGTTAAAATCAAATAAAGTTAAATTTTGGACCCCGATTTGGACCATCTTGAAAACTGGGCCCATAATCAAAAATCAAAGTACATGTTTAGATTCAGCATATCAAAGAACCCCAAGAATGCAATTTTTGTAAAAATCAAACTAAGTTTAATGTTGGACCCTTTGGACCTTAATGTAGACCGATTTGAAAGTTCGAGGCAATTTGGACTGCAAATGGAAAATGAAGGTTAATTGGATATGGACCCTTCAAAGAGCTGTTACAATGGTTCTTATCTTGCAGTGACCGTAGCACTCTCTACACGAGGCATCGATTTACAGTATGTATGAAAATTTAATTGGTCTATACTTTAGGTTCAAATAATATGAACCTCATGAAGACAAAGCCTTCCAAACTATTTATGGCAATACATTAATTTATCATATCTGGGTATATGTAGGTAGAATAGTTTTGCACTTCCAGTCTTGAAGTAGTGTTGATGTGTATCTCAAGAAAACAAAGGCTGTCTTAAGTTGTGATGATAATACTTAGAATCCCAGTTGCTTACAAAGTATGTGTATATTTCTTTCACCACAAAGTATTTCTGTTAACAACTTAGTATCACTGTTCTCAAAGAAATTCTAATAACTTTCTAATATCTAAAAATGTTTGCACTAGCTGTTTCCTCTCTTCTTTTTTTAAGAAAATTGTATTCTTTGCTATATGTAACAACTGCTTCTTTTTTGCGTAAATATACTTTTCTAAACCAGTGAATGAATTTCGTTCAAACAAACTTCCACAAATTAATTGGGTTTTCGCTTAGCAAATATTTGACTGTTCATTGCTATATATGGGGAGTGTATATGGTGTATCCTCCATTTCTTCTAAAATTTTAGAATTTATTGAAACTTTCTTAGATTAATTCTTAACCATGTTAACTATATAATGCCGTTGTATAATTTGTTTTTTTCCTAATGTGAATAGGCGTTGCCGTCTGTTCATATTGTTTTTCAGAAGATTGGTAGAAGATTATTTCTTTACCCTTTTAAAGTATATTAGCTTTTGAGACATTTTCTGACTCCTGTCCTGTTCAAAAGTTTGAACGATAAGCTGCAGATTCTTTTTGTTATCAGGGGGTCTCATTGGGGTGTGCCGATCCCGGATCCCGCTTACTGTTTTGTCACATTCTCGTTTCCCGCTTACACTATGTACGTAAGCAATTCTCATTTTTTTGTCATTTCCTGGATCCCGCTAGACCTCATTTCCCGTTTTCACGACACAATAATTTGACTTTCACGTTTCACGCTTACAAAATAATCGGCAATCCCGCGTCACGCTTAGACCCCAATGAGACCCATTTATCATAAAACTTGTCCTAGATTTTTTCTAAAGATTTTGATTGATTGGTATAGGCTTGCGAATTATGTGGACAGTTTTTTTTTTAATTACCATTGCTTACCATGCATGTACATATTGTATATGTCACATGCCTTTTTTCCTCTCACACAATGCTTTGAAGGGTACATAGAAACAACTTATATCAGGGGTTAAATCAGCAATGTCTTGGGCTCATAGGTTAAATCAGCGTTATCTTGGACGAGTTCAAAAATCAGTGTGGATTACTTACTTTAAAAAGAATAATGCCCGTTGAAACATGAACTATTTGGGAAATTGTATACTAAGCGCTCTCATGTGTACAATTCTTGCCATATTTTTTTTTATGAAATAATGATTTCACCCAACAAAGGTAGGTGTGTAAATACATCAGAAATGGTGTAGAAAATCTATTTATATTTATAACATTTTAGTGGGGAAAACAAGCGGAAATGGAAATATAAAGGAAGATCACAAATTAAAAGGGTTTCCTTGTTAATGGTTTTAAGTACAATGTTATGTTTGGATTACCTGCTTTTAAATTATAATGTATAAAGAAATGTTGTACTGTCTTAAGGTGATTAGCTGTCATTGTATTTTTAGAAGTAACTGGTGTATTATGCATGATTGTTCTACCTCTGCTGTGCACGTGCTTAATGGCAATACAGCAAAAAACAGCTGTAAATGCACAATGTTAGGATCATATAGTGAACAGTGAAAATAAGTATTAACAAGAATGTGTTCATAGTACATGGATGCCCCACTCGCACTATCATTTTCTATGTTTAGTGAACCATTAAAAAAGGGGGTAAAAAATCTAATTTGGCATTACAATTGGAAAGATCATATCAAAGGGAACATGTGTACTATGTACTATTTCATGTGGACCATGCAATTTGGGTCAAAAGTCTGAGTTAGCTTTAAAATTAGAAAGATCATATGATAAGCAACAAGTGTACTAAGCTTCAAGTTGATTGGACTTCAGCTTCATCAAAACTGAACTATACCTTGACCAAAAACTTTAACCTGAAGCAGGACCGATTCTATTTGAATGAATTAATGTTGATGATCATTAATGACCCATCCAATAAACGGATAACCTAGAACAACAGATTGTGACACCTGATGTTACTGTTGATTAGCTTGGAGTCGTAAAGAAAGCCAGGTAAAATTTCGTTATTGGCGGATCATATCAATACGAACAAAATAATATACAATCCATCTTCAAAAAAAGGCAGGGCGCCCTGGAAACTGTACAAAGGGCACAGGGCGGCACTCGGGTAAGGGCGGGTGGACCGCCCTGTGAAAAAGGACTAGCTTGAACACTGTCCATACACCAAATATAGTTGATTTATTGCATGTAGTATGTGATATTAGAACATTGATATTGAATTGAAAGTAAAAGGTTCAATGGGCCGGGTGTTTTATATATTATATATCATATCCATTTTACAATATCTTAACATTTAGATACAAAATGAAACATATTGTGCGCCATGTGGGAGCTTACATGTGTCACTCTATGCGACATTTCTGAACAAAAAGCGCAATTTTCAGGTCTCGTAGCCCAGCTGGCTACTGATCTTTATAAGTTATTCTCTTATGGTTGGGGCCTGTTATCTATTTCTCGCATGAATAGATAATTCTCTTATCACACTGTCCGGAGTGTGATACGAAAAAGTGATACGAAAAATGCATTAATTTGATTGGCCAACGAAACCTCCTGAAACGATATTGCGGCATTTTCATTGGCTATTCCTTAGGTCATTATTGACAGTTAAAGGTCACAATGATGTACATTTCCTCCATTGCAACGGAGATAAGCGATTTCTTCAATAATATAGAAAATACGCACACTCTTCACCTCATTACATATTCTTATTCAAATATTATTACATTCTGAAGCGTACAAAATGTTTTAAAAAGTCTTATGTTGAAGATTGACGACGAACAGGACATATGACGTCACAATGCAGTTATGTTCAAGCGACTGGGTCGACGTTTCGCGGATTTTTTTTATTAAGCACAAAAAGCATGTTTACCATAAGAGAAATAGGTTTCACAACTCGGGAGAATTAGATATCGTTTGATATCAACTCTCTTTATTTAATTTAAATAGTAATAACAAACTCGCCACAGGCTCGTTTATTATTATATTGAAATTAAATAACTCGAGTTGATATCAAGCGATATCTAATTCTCACTCGTTATGAAACCTATAAATCTCTACCTCTGAGATCATCATCTTCCCAATCACTGGATGCATAACCCACATCAATGGTTTAATAGCTTTAGATTTTCAGTAAGAAATAAATTTAAAGATACCTTTGTGCCCTGTAACATAATTTTCAACTTCAAAAATTTAAAAACTAATGCTAAACAGCCTATACAAGTCCTTGTTCTATTAAAGTGTATCAATCCCAATCCCAATCAATTCTATACTCATATGTTATTGAGGTCAAAGGGCCCCGTTGAAACCTGAGGTAGATGTGTTGAAATTCATTGTAGGTAACTAACAATATTTCAACGGGAACAGACCTCACCTTTCTTGGCTTCAGTGCATAGAGTATACATTAAACTATTTAACAAACATCGGTGTTTTTTTATGTATGATATTACAACATGTATAATTAAGATTTGGTGATCAGGAAGCTTGATAAATAGCAAGTACTCTTGACCTGAAATAAGACGAATGTGTTGTTTAAAATAAATAATGACAGTTAACTTCTGATTTAAAAATACGCTGTTTGTGTAAAAGAATTTCAAGGCCGACAACCCAATGTGAAAAACTGTATTTGATGTACATGTCGTGTTTGATTGGTCATTCATTCGTCTTAGTGCAATTCGGACAAAATGAGCCCCGAATGTAATTTTGAATAAAGACTTTTGCCTAATTGATGAACCAATCATTGTATTAAATGTGTTAAAGTTCTTTAATTTCCAAAGTAGAAAGTTATTCAAAGACGAATCTGACCTCTCTCAGTATTAAATAACTAATGTTTACAATAAAAGTGACATCACCTCCTCATTCTGCAATTCATAAACAAAAATCCCTACAGTTTGCCTAGACCCAAAGACCCAGGTGGGTAAAGTTATGAAACATTTTAAATTGAGGCCCAAAGTTGGGGTAGGGTGACCCTAGCAACTAGAGTGAAATTTAGAAAGACCCAAATTCAAAGAAAATGGGGGGGGGGGGTAAAAGTATTAAAAAATTGCCACCACCTCTTCTTATACACGAAATACAATAAACAGCGTTGGTATGGCAATACTATAATATTAGTATAGTTAATTTCATAAAGTTTGATACAAATATGTTTTCTCTAATCTACAATGAAATAATATCTGTACAAAACTTTATGTTAACATATGGTTATTTTTCTACAAGTGGGTCCGTTATACCCAACCCTACTTTCCTGCAATTATTTAGTCTCCAAAGTTTTTTTTTATCATTTCTTCTTCTTCTTCTTCTTCTTCCCACTACGAGTCGAACTCTGTAGTAAAGTGTAATTGACTCGGGCGCATCTCAAACAGACAGGAGGCCACTCTTCTGGCCAAAAGTAAAAGTCCAGGAAATAAACTGGACGGTGTTTACAATAAAATATGATATTAATTACATCTATGTACACTGGTTATCTTGCTGTCTATTTCAGATGTGGCTGGGTCCAGGGGATGGTATTCACTCTGGCCCTGAAGTCCTCTAGAGATCCAGACTCCACTACAGATTCGGGGAGTTTATTCCATTCTCTAGTTGTTCTTGGGAAGAATGAGTGGTAGTATACATCCCTCTTCACTCTAGTTTTTCTAAATTTATGGTTGCCCCTGGTCCTACTGTCCCCTGTTGTGTAGTATTTGGCTGGATGAATGGCAATCATCTCGTGTTGAGTCTTGTAACACAGCACCAGACACTGTTTCCATCGTCTGTGTTGCAGTGATTCCCACTGAAGTTGGTCCAGTAGCTTAGTTACACATTCATGAGAGATTTTTTTTACTTAACGAGTAGCTAGTCTATCTGCTATCAATATCTATGTAGCAGCTAGGCTAGCTACACGTTCAATAGTCATAATTAAATCTATGTAACTTAAGGCTGACTGTTTTGTGGCATTTCTTGTTTGTGAGATTAACAAAGTCTCAACGTGTTTTATTTTTAACAAACTGTCCTAGGTGGTCGTCAGTAGCGTACACAACAAAACAGAAATGCATTAAATTCTGTCCTGTGAAGTTGAATAGACTATGCACGGGAAATAGTGCAGCCACGCATATTAGAAGCATTTTATGCACACAAACGCCTTGAAATGTCATGCCGTGCATATACTCACATTGCACAAGGTATGTTCAATTTGCACCTTATGTATGTCATATTGTCCTTGGTCTTATGAAAATATTACTAGAGATAAGACCGTGGTGTCTTGTATATGTAATATATGGTCCATGGTCTTATGAAAATATTACTAGAGCTAAGACCATGGCGTCTTGTGTATGTTATATGGGGTCCCTGGTCTTTGAAAATATTACTAGAGATAAGACCATGGTGTCTTGTGTATGTCATATGGGGTCCCTGGTCTTATGAAAATATTACTAGAGATAAGACCATGGTGTCTTGTGTATGTCATATAAGGTCCCTGGTCTTTGAAAATATTACTAGAGATAAGACCATGGGGTCTTGTGTATGTCATATAAGGTCCCTGGTCTTTGAAAATATTACTAGAGATAAGACCATGGTGTCTTGTGTATGTCATATGGGGTCCCTGGTCTTATGAAAATATTACTAGAGATAAGACCATGGGGTCTTGTGTATGTCATATTGGGTCCCTGGTCTTTGAAAATATTACTAGAGATAAGACCATGGCGTCTTGTGTATGTCATATGGGGTCCCTGGTCTTATGAAAATATTACTAGAGATAAGACCATGGGGTCTTGTGTATGTCATATTGGGTCCCTGGTCTTATGAAAATATTACTAGAGATAAGACCATGGTGTCTTGTGTATGTCATATGGGGTCCTTGGTCTTTGTAAATATTACTAGAGATAAGACCATGGCGTCTTGTGTATGTCATATGGGGTGCCTGTTCTTATGAAAATATTACTTAGGATAAGACCATGGGGTCTTGTGTATGTCATATCCTGGTCTTTGAAAATATTACTAGAGATACACCTTGGTTTGTTGTACGTTGCACCTTTTAGAAAAGGATTTTCAATTGTGTCCATGTCTCTGGTGATAATAATGTGTTCTTAGAGATGAAATGTGTTCTTAGAGATGAAATGACCCGCTCGGTTTATATCCTGTTACTTATTCGTTCCTTAATCGCTTTTAATACGCGTGATTTACGTTGCACCTTGAAATAAATCGTTTTTTTTATTGTGTTCATGTCACTGGTGGTAATTATGTGTTCTCTGAGTTGAAAAACCCCTATTAGCGCCTATGTACCCGTTTCACCGCTACACTGATATCCTGTTAATTATTCGTTCCTTATTCGCTTATAAAACGTGTGTTATGCGTTTCGCTTTAACAAAAGAAATATTTTTGTGTCTCTGGTTGTAATTGTCGGTTCTAAAAGGTGAAATAACCCTAATAGAACATATCTTCCCGTTTCAGCGCTCGACTCAGTGATACCCTGTTACTTATTCGACCCTTATTCGCTTTTAAAACGTGTGTTATGCTTTGCACTTTAAAAAAGAAATGATTTTGTGTCTCTGGTGGTAACTGTCGGTTCTTAGAGGTGAAATAACCCTAAAAGAACATATGTACCCGTTTCAGCGCTCGACTGGTACCCTGTTACTTATTCGTTCCTTATTCGCTTTTAAAATGTGTGTTATGCGTTACACTTTAAAAAAGAAATAGTTTTGTGTCTCTGGTGGTAACAGTGTTGGTTCTTAGAGGTGAAATTACCCTAATAGAATATATGTACCCGTTTCAGCGCTAAAGTGATACCCTGTTACTTATTCGTTCCTTATTCGCTTTTAATGCGCAGGGTATACGTTCTTATAATACGTTTGTTGTACGTTGCATCTTTTAGAAAAGGATTTTCAATTGTGTTCATGTCTCTGGTGGTAACAATGTGTTCTTAGAGATGAAATGACCCTATTTGCGCGCATGTACCCGTTCCAGAGCTCGGTTAATACCCTGTTACCTATTCGTTACCTATTCGCTTTTTTACGTTTGTTGTACGTTGCACCTTTTAGAAAAGGATTTTCAATTGTGTTCATATCTCTGGTGGTAATAATGTGTTCTTATAGATGAAATATCCTTATTAGCGCGTATGTTCCCGTTCCAGCGCTCGGATGATACCCGGTTACTTATTCGTTCCTTATTCGCTTTTAATGCGCAGGGTATACGTTGCACTTTAAAATAAATCGTTTTTAAATTGTGTTCATGTCTCTGGTGGTAACAATGTGTTCTTAGAGATGAAATTACCCTATTAGAGCGCATGTACCCGTTCCAGCACTCGGTAAATACCCTGTTACCTATTTGTTACCTATTCACTTATAATACGTTTGTTGTACGTTGCACCTCTTAGAAAAGGACTTTCAATTAAGTTCATATCTCTGGTGGTAATAATGTTTTCTTATAGATGAAATACCCCTATTAGCGCTATTATTTTTATTGAATATTGCGGTGGACACGTTGCTTGTTTATGTGTTCTGTGTCATTTTGGTCTCTTGTGGAGAGTTGTCTCTTAAGCAATCATACCACATCTTCACATTTTTATATGTCTTATTATGTATATTTTCTGTATATGTTCCGGACCATATGAGTATTTGGACCATACGCGTATGGTCATGACCATATGGGTATATACTGATATGGTCCGACCGTACGCGTATGGTCGGGGTAATTAACACTCTGTTACAGTTTACTTTTTTTAAATACTTCTAAACTCTGCATATGGTATGACCGTTCATTAAAAAGACGCTATCATGTAGGTAATTTTATTATTATATTATAATAAAAAGATAAGCTAAATAAAAATAAGAAGTTTCACATAGTTATTTTACTTAATTGTCAAATTTATAGTAAACACATTTTATACCGATGGTCATTACCGATGGTCATTACCGATTTGTTATTACGAGTAAATGGCAATAGGTCGACTAAAAAATTAAATACCAAAACTTCTTAATGAACTGTTACATTTATATAAGAAGTCACTGCACTGGAAAGTAACATTCAATTAGTTTATTTAAGTTGTGTTGTGAAGATGGTGTATTGCAGTCATGTTACGATATTTGAGATGTAGAGCTTCTTAAAAACACCGTAGACATCGGAATGGCCAAAGAGCTCGGTATCACTGTATGCAGCTGCAAGAAAGGCTTGTTTTTCACTCGCAAACAAAATGTGTAAATGAAAACGATCGTGCACAAATTTCTTGCAAATGCAAAAAAGCTATGATACCATGTGGAAGTGAATGTCAACCAAGCCTACATGCACGAATGTAACTAGCGATGAAAACTAACTATGTCATCAATATTCAATTTTTACGAAGATTTTGGATTATAAAATTAAAAAATTGTCATGTTTTTAGATAAAGTTTTTGTATTATTGAAACATTATATACCCTTCCGGAGCACCTGAGATCACCCCTAGTTTTTGTTGGGGTTCGTGTTGTTTATTCTTTAGTTTTCTATGTTGTGTCATGTGTACTATTGTTTTTCTGTTTGTCTTTTTCATTTTTAGCCATGGCGTTGTCAGTTTGTTTTAGATTTATGAGTTTGATTGTCCCTTTGGTGTCTTTCGTCCCTCTTTTATAATGTAATTTGAAAAAAAAATATACCTCATATGGTCCGGCCCGTTAATAACCAAATGAGTATTATACTCATATGGTCCGACCATACGCGTATGGTCGGACCATATGAGTATACGCATATGGTCATGACCATAAACGTATGGTCAAAATACTCATATGGTCCGGAATATATATAATGAACGCATTTCTAACCCTTTTGAAACCATAAAGCACATGCATATGTATAAAGAAAATTGCAAAAGATTTATATTTTTTTTATTAGATACTATAATCAATAACAGATAAGAATAACAATACATTAAATCATTCGAAAACTGTTCATCTCAAAATGTTTAAATGTTCAATAAATGTTCAATACTGTTCAATCACACAATTGACCACTGAGCGTTTTTCAGCTCTATTGTTGCTTATCTATTCTCTATATGAGCAATCTCATATTTGATTATTGTTTTTACATATTTTAATTCCAGTGAAATATAATTTAATTAGAGCCGGCTAAATAGCAAATTTGCTATTTTGCCGCTGCCAGTCAAATAGCCACTGCCTTTTTTTTACTATACATTCAATTTTTACTTGAGATCAACAATGTTAATTTTAGAACTGTATTTTCTTCAATTTAAGAACCTTGCTTAACTGCAAAAAAGATATGTTTTAGGAAAACAAAGTTCTCAATCACAACTTCGAAGATATTTATAAATATCTTGATCTTGGACTACTTGGTATTTTTTGCAATTTATTTTAATCTTTATATGATAATGTACTCCAAAGGTTAGTTTTATTTATAGACGAGATTAAAAATACAGAAGAATATAAGCTCTCTAAATATAAAAATGCTGTATATTATATTCCCATGAAGCATTTAAAATAAGAAAAGCAAAACCTGAACCTCGTTGGCATTTTGACTGTCCCTCTGGTATCTTTCGTCCCTCTTTTTTAGATATCCATGCTTTATCCTTATTCTGTACATGGGATTTGAAAACTGACATGTATTCTTTTAACTTGCGAAAACCAAGAAAATGCTTATTTGGGCCCTTTTTGGCCCCTAATTCCTAAACTGTTGGGACCAAAACTTACAAAAACAATCCAAACCTTTCTTTTATGGTCATAAACCTAGTGTTTAAATTGCATATATTTCTGTTTACTTAAACTAAAGTTATAGTGCGAAAACCAAAAGTATTCGGACGACGACGACGACAACGTCAACCTGATACCAATATACGACCAAAAAATTAAAATTTTTGCGGTCGTATAAAAAAGTTAAAGCACTTTACCCATCTTGGTCGTTGGGTCCAAACAACCTTAGGTAATTCCCTATCATTTGTACTTATTGTTGACAAAGCTGTGCCGTAGGGAATTTTTGATAAATTAAAGGTGGAAGGTGGTAACACTACCCAAACTTTAAACCTTATAAAACCTTACCCACCTTGGTCCCATCATTTGAACTAAGTGTGGACAAAACCTTTCCCGATGGGATTTTTTTTTATGCATTGCAGAATAAAGGAGGTTGTTTCACCCTACCATAACTTTGGAACTCAACTAAAATAGTCCCACCTTTTACCACCTAGGGATTCGGGTCAAAGCAACCTTATGCAATTGGCTATTATTGGTACCGTGTGTGGATAAAAGCTTAGCATAAGGTTGTCTTAAACACATTTCATTTACCTTAAACTTCTCATTTCCTCTTGCTAAACTGCATCTGCTATGCTTCTTTAATATGTACACATGTATGAATTTAAATGAAAATTTAATTCACTTATTTTCATTCTTCTAAATAATCAAAATTTGTATTCATTGAAATGTATACTAAAGTAATTCAACAGTATAACCAAAATCATATATAAAATAGTGTATAATGTTGCAAAGCATGAGCCAATAAAAAACAGTATTGTGCCTGCACAATTTCTACTTTCAGAATGATAAAACAGAAAAAAACTATATTGACAATCCTGTGTATTGTTAGCTTAATTTTGTTGTAAAATTTAATATAGAAAATGTGGAAAAATGATGCAAATTTTACAGATCATAACTATAAAAGAACATTTTTGCTGTAAAATTAGTCAGTTGGCATTTCAACAACCAGGAGTATAGTTTCGTCATTTGATCGAAATAATTTGTTTAATAGTCCCGGACAGTTCGCTGATTTGAATTTCATTATTTCTCAAAAGATCACAATTTGAAGTTCGTTCGTCGTCATTTGAACGCATTTTCGTCACAATTGATATAAATTGTCATCAAAAAACTTTGGACATTTCCATTTAAAAAATGACTTGAAATAAGTTCCTGTACTTTACATGATTAAACATATTTATCCTTGTCAACACAAATCACAAACAAAAAAATCACAGACACTGGATTTCTAATAGTATTTCTTTGTCTTTGGTGTCAATGAGGTTGCACAGGTTGAACATTAGAGCAACAAAAACTTTTTTTTTGTTCACTATAGCACTTGTTGTAAAAACATGAGATTGAATAAGATGCATGGTTGTCTTCTTTGAACAATTAAGTCAAGTATAATTCAATATGTTGAAGACGATCTAGATGATTGAGATAATGAAACAACCACTGCCTATTAGTATAAAACACAGTTGTCAGTGAATGCCTCGTACATGAGAGAGACTATGATCATGATGATATGATGGGATGTATACTGTTACAATCATCTAGATTTGGATATTCCTGAAATGAAAAAAAAATATATTTGAAGAAGTATTACAACTTTAGTTATAGCTAAAAATGGCAAAGTTTACTTAAAACTACTAATTAATAAGCAGGTTGTCTGATTCATTTGAAAATGTCAGGGCAGACAGATCTTGTCCTGATTAACAATATTACTCCATGTCAGATTTGATGTAAATGCTTTGGTTTCAGAGATATAAGCCAAATCTACATTTTACCCTTATGTTCTATTTTTAGCTATGGAGGCCATTTTGGTTATATCTTTTAAACACTTTACTCCAATGATGATTGTGGCCAAGTTTGGTTAAGTTTGGTCCAGTAGTTTCAGAGATTTTTGTAAAAGTTCAGGCTAGGTGAGCTTAAAATAGCAAAATAATTTTGATGAGAGAATTCTGTGTTCAAAACCCATAACAATAAGTTTGTTTCACTTTTTTGTCATAATTCAATAAGATGTATCACCTCAAAGATTAAATGAACCTGTCAAAACGTGGAAGTCGTCAAGTTAAAGTTAAAATAATTTGGAATTTTCTTGTTTCATAAATAATAAAAAAAACAAAAATCTTCCTTTTGGATAACAAATAGTTATCAAAGGTACCAGGATTATAATTAAGTACGCCAGACGCGCGTTTCGTCTACATAACACTCATCAGTGATGCTCATATTAAAATATTTATAAAGCCAAACAAGTACAAAGTTGAATAGCATTGAGGATCCAAAATTCCAAAAAGTTGTGCCAAATACGTCTAAGGTAATCTATGCCTGGGATAAGAAAATCCTTAGTTTTTCAAAAAATTCAAAGTTTTGTAACAGGAAATTTATTAAAATGACCACATTATTGATATTCAAACAGGAATGCATGACAACTGATGAATTCCAGGAAGACAACTATGAGGATCTGTTTGTGAAATGACAATATAATGTTGTCTTTGTCTGTAGACAAAACTTGGATGAGGATACCATACATTTTTTGTTTATAACCGTTGAGTAATTAAATTTCAAGGATAACAAATTTAAGAAATGATGACAAAATAGCATACCACTCATATTGTTAGAAATGTGAAAGATATTTTTTTTTTACATATTTGTGGTCTTGAAAGATATTTTTTACTTTTTTTTCCTACCGACCAACCTGACTTTTTAATGTGAAAAATATGTAAACCAGCAAAATTGAAAAACCCTGGCCTAACAGAAAATACATAAAAAATTACACTGACATTTGTATAATATAGACATATATTTGAGAACAAGATTTATAAAGTAAATATCAAACTTTAAATGAATTTATAAAAAAAAACATTTTGACTATTTATTTTTTCTGATAATTCCATAATTATAGAATAAATACTTACTTCACTTCTGTTGTCCATAGAGGTCAACATTTTATTAAAATCAATAACAAGGTTTTTGAAAGATGGTCGCCTTGATGGATTCTCATGCCAACAGGACTGCATCGTTTTATTAATTATTTCTGAAGCATATGGAGGTCTGCCCATTCTATGACCTTCTTTTAAAAGTTCAAATAATCTTTCCACAGGTACAGATGGATAAGGATTCCCTCCGAGTGTAAATATCTCCCACAACAATACTCCATAGGACCAACTATGAAAAAAAGATTAAAATTGTAAAGAACAAGGATTAATATATTTATGAATAAATTTAAATTACTTAGTGAATCAAAATATGCTTTTATTTCAACCATCTTTGCAATTTATTTTTACTTGAAGCAAGGTCCTACAAAAATCAGTCATTATAAAGTATCTGTAAGGCCTTTTTTGGGGGAAAATATTACTGCTGTAGAACCTGTGATATAAATTCGTTAAGGTGGTACCCAACACTTTAACTCAAATTAATTTGGCTCCTTTAATTTTCTTAAAATGTTGACAAAGTATTTACTTTGACCCTTTGACAAAAATATAAAAATTTCAAAAAGTTTGAACCAACCGTTTGATCAGAAAAAATTACACTGGTTATATAGCAGTTTGACAAACACTTATTTTGATCATTGAGAAGCTTAATACTCCCTTATGAACACAACGTCATTAAAACGTTCTGCTGATTTTACAGAGTTATCTCCCTGTAGTGTTAGGTACCATCTTAAGATGATATACAGGCATACATGTCAAGTGACATGATATTCGCGTGTAATACACGCTTTTTTAACAGTTTACACACGAGGATTTTGTCACTTGCGTGCATTGTACAGTACAATATGAAACAAGTTGAATTAAACTATAGTAGCAGTCTTTTGACCTTTGTTTTCGTAAGACTTAATTTCCAGAACATCTACATCATGTTTCTTATAAATGCTAACACAAATTCTTTATAGAATATGGAATCATTTTACTGTTTGTTCAAATCTTTCAGTATTTTAAGCTATAAAATAAAATCCTCTGTTCAAAACAGTTCTCTTTTTTATGTTTTTATTAATATCCAATAATGGCACTTTTCCCTAGTTAATTAAGATTGGAGTTGAGTGCACCTACACAAGGGTGCAATCAACATTTCTTTTCTCTATGACATCATATTTTAGGGACTATGCATGAGTGACCCTTAGTGGTGGAAGGATTAATAAAGATACTTGTATAAAACTAGATATCACTGAAATCAGAATGATCCCTAGTTTATAATGAAATAAAAATAAAGCGACTTTTAATATATTCAAATAATTTCATCCAAAGAACATTGGGAGGGGGGGGGGGCTTAAAAAAAACTGAAATCAGGTCATGCACACACCTATGAAGACCTGATTGATGTCTTTTGGGGTATTGGTGGCAGAGTGCTCTATAGTAGTCAAAAAAATAACAAACCAGATGCCCCGCAGGGCGCAGCTGTATACTACCGCAGAGTCAAACCTTGAAAAGTTGGGGCAAGTATGGACACAACATAAAAGCTTGATACAGCTCTGAATTTGGATTGTGATTAAATAGTTGACACAATATAGGTTTCTGACACGAATGAATGTGGTCTATGAACTTAAACATAAAAACTTAAAAATTTCAAATTGGACATTTAAAAACCAATTATGCCCAAATTGGCACCTCAATCAACCAGATGTTCCGAAGGGGGCAGCTTTATACGACAGCAGAGGTTGAACCCTGAACGGTTGGGGCAAGTATGGACACAACATAAAAGCTTGATACAGCTCTGAATTTGGATTGTGATTAAATAGTTGACACAATATAGGTTTCTGACACAGAATGAATGTGGTCTAAGAACTCAAACATAAAAACTTAAAAATTTCAAATTGGACATTTAAAAACCTATTATGGTCCAATATCCAAAATCTAAATATATGGTTAGATTCAGCATATCATAAAACCCCAAGAATTAAATCTTTGATGAAACCAAATCATGTTCAATTTAAGATCCCTTTAATTAGACCTCAATGTGGACCAATTTGATAACCAGGTCCAAATATTAACCAGATGCTCCGCAGGGCGCAGCTTTATACGACCGCATAGGTTGAACCCTGAACGGTAGGGGTAAGTATGGACACAACATTTAAGCTGGATTCAGCTCTAAATTTGGATTGTGATTAAATAGTTGACACAGCATAGGTTTTGGACACAGAATGAATGTAGTCTAATGAACTTAAAATATTTTTTTTGTCTTTGAGCAATCACTATGCTGTTGAATATTAATCCTCTCAAAAAAATGGTTGAAGAAATTTTCTTTTTATTTATGAAATCTGAAATGAGAAAAATTAACCCCCCCCCCCCCCACCATTTTTTTTTCACATCCCCCTTTCCCTTTTTTCAAAACTGATCTCAATTCAAATTTCTAATGGAGTTTGAAACAATAACTACTCATTTAAATACATCATAAAATATTAAAATGTAACAAAAAGTGCTTGTTATCACTGAATGGTAAAGAGTGTTTTAATTTATAGTAGTGGAGTTATGCCCCTTTTATATTCCATATCGGGTAATAAGTAGGTGTGGCTTATTTCATACACTGTAAGTAGTGAAGCTACATTCCTTAAAAAAAAACAGTACTGAGAAAATATCTTAAAGGTTTCAACAGACTAAGAAAGTGATGATAAAGTGAAATAAATTCATAAAACACATTTAAATCTAGCAAGTTGTCATTGTTGGCATCTGTTTTTGTAGGATCAAAGGAAGTAGTTTCTTAATCATGTTAATGCTAACTGTATTGAAGACTTGATCATTTTGTCTAAATTTTACACGTTAAGATAGTCTGTAAGATAAATTTGTTATAAGTGTGCAAGTGATGTAATACGTGATATATGGGGTCAGTAAATTCCATATTTGGATTAGAGCTTCCCTCTCACACCATATGGAATTCACTGACCCTATATATATACTGTATTAGGTCACTAGCACACTTTATAACTAATGTTATCTAGTAAATAGTCAATTTTCCTTCTAAACCATATATTTTACGCAAGATGAATTGAATGAATAATATAGGGAGACCAAAGGGTTTATGTTAATGTGGACCTTGTTTGGAAGGTTTTGTTATATCTTCCTGTTACAATCATTACTTGTTTTATCTGATGTTGTAATTGAGCCTGTTTGTTAATCTTTATAATCTTGTTTTTAGCTCTCCTGGCCCAAAGGGCCATGTGAGCTTATGCCATCACTTAGCGTCCGTCGTCTGTCGTCAAGAATCTTTTCCTCTGAAACTACTAGGCCAGTCCAAACTTTAACTTAATGTTCCTTAGGGTATCTAGTTTATAAATTGTATCCGAAGTTTTGATCTATCACAAACAAACATGGTCGCCATTGCTAAAAATAGAACATAGGGGTCAAATGCAGTTTTTGGAATATATCTCAAAACCGAAAGCATTTAGAGCAAATCTGACATTGGGTAAAAATGTTCATTAGGTCAAGATCTATCAGCCCTAAAATTTTCAGATGAATCAAACAACCCATTGTTGGGTTGCTGCCACTTCATTGGTAATTTTAAGGAAATTTTGCAGTTTTTGGTCATTATCTTGAATATTATTATAGATAAAGATAAACTGTAAACAGCAAAAATGATCATCAAAGTAAGAACAAAAAACATGGCCGTGATGGCTAAAAAAAGAACACAGGGTAAAATGCAGTTATTGGCTCATATCTCAAAAACTCCAGCATTTAGAGCAAATAAGACAAGAAGTGTAAGTATTCATTAGGTCAAGGTCTACCTGTCCTGAAATTTTCAGCCAAATTGGGTAACTGGTTTTTCAGGTATAATGCCCCTGAATTGATGATTTTAAAGAAATTTTGCAGTTTTTGGTTATTATCTTGAATATTATTATAGATACAGATAAACTGTTAATAGCAAAAATGTTAAGCAAAGTAAGATCTACAAATAAGTCAATTTGACCAAAATTGTCAATTGACCCCTTAAGGAGTTATTGCCCTTTAAAGACTTTTTCACAATTTGTTCATCATGTTGACTTACTTTAAAAAATCTTCTCTTTTGAAACTGCTGTATCAATTTCAACCAAACTTAGGCTAAATGAGTTTCAGAGTATCTAGTATAAATTTTATATTTTATTTCCTTGTATGTAAAGAAACATAGCTCCTATGGCTAAAATAGAACATAGGAGAAAATTATTTTTTTTTGCTTTAGAAGAAAATAGGACAATTCAAAGAACATTTAAATAAATTGAAAAGCCAAAATAATCATTGATGAGAGATTTAAACAAAAAAATTAAGGTGAGCGATTCAGGATCTTGAGAGCCTCTTGTTTAATGTGGCCAGTAAATATTTCAAATTTCAAACTCTCAGATACATTTATATGATATGTCATTCAATGAATTTGCTCCTTATTGAGTCTTATTTGAATTTTACATGTTGTTTTCAATTATATCTTTTTTAGATATTTATTTTAATAATATTGTTGTAGACTAAAGGTGAAGGTATAGTAACTGTAATGCCATTGTTTTGGCACCTATAATTTGAATGTCAAAAAGAACAACTTCTTTCCATTTTGCATTGTCTCAGAAATCAGCTTTAGTATTGTTGCATTCTTTCTTACTTATTTGTTGTTAACTGTATTAGGTCACATTCTAGTAAAAAGTGCATATCAAAACTCATAAACAGTCTCATTTTGAGTTCTTATTATCAACTTTTGAATACACAACAAGAGTTTTACTGTAGTTATTTGGAAGTTCATGGTCAAACTACAAAATGAACTAATGGCTCTATCAAACCTCCTCCATTTTTGTCGAGCCTTCGACCTTAGTCGAAAAAGCAAGACTAAGCGATCCTGCATTCCGGCGGCGGCGGTTGTGTCAACAAATATTCACTCTGTGGTTAAAGTTTTTGAAATTTTAATAACTTTCTTAAACTATACTGGATTTCTACCAAACTTGGACAGAAGCTTGTTTATGATCATGAGATAGTATCCAGAAGTAAATTTTGTAAAAAAATCAATCAATTTTTTCCGTATTTGACTTTTAAATGGACTTGGTTTTTCTGCGGGGATACATTACATTCACTCTGTGGTTAAAGTTTTTAAAATTTTAGTAACTTTCTTAAACTATCCTGGGTTTGTACCAAACTCGGACAGAAGCTTATTTATGATCATAAGATGGTAACCAGAAGTAAATTTTGTATAAAGATAACTCCATTTTTTCTGTATTTTACTTTTAAATGGACTTAGATTTTCTTCCAGTTAACATTACATACAGTCTGCAGTTAAAGTTTTCAAAACATTTATTAGATTCATTAACTATCCTAGATTTTTATCAAACTTGGACAGAAGCTTCTTACAGTCATAAGATAGTATCAAGAGGAATATTTTTATTGATTTTTTTCCTCATTTTGGTTGAGCATGCAATTTACAGCAAAAGTAGGCGAGACACTGGGTTCCGCAGAACCCTTACAAATTTTATTATATTTATTCTGTTTATAAACATAAAATTTGAATTTGATTTTAATTATTTATATTGTTATGAATTCTCTTCTTTTGAAATACAGAAGTTTATATTTTTTCTGTTTTGTTATATATTTTGTTAACCAACATGATCAACTTGCTGAGTTATCTTATTTCACATATGTACATATAAACATATATAATGCAGGAAATAGTTTGTAAATAGAATCTTCATTTGCAATATGACCAATATTTTTTGTACAGTTAAATTGATAAAGATGAAATAAAAAATATACTAGTCTAGTTTTTGTTGAGCCTGCTACTTTTGTCCCAGAAAGCTCCACATAGGGATAGTGATCCAGTAGCGGTGGCTACAGCAGTGGCGGCGGTGGCGGTGTTAGCTCACTTCTTAAAAGCTTTATATTTTAGAAGATGGGAGACCTGGATGCTTCATACTTTGTATATGGATGCCTCATGTAACGAAGTTTCCGTCAGTCAAATGTCCAATGTCCTTGACCTCATTTTCAGTGACTACTTAAAAAAAAGTTTTGTAATGTTAAATTCTCTCTTATTAAAAGTAATAGGATAACTATATTTGGTATGTGTGTACCTTGCAAGGTCCTCTTGCCTGTCAGACAGTTTTCACATGACCTCGACCTCATTTCATGGATCAGTGGTTAAGTTTTGGTGGTCAATTCCATATCTGAGATACTATAAGCAATAGGTCTAGTATATTCGGTGTATGGAAGCACTCTAAGGTGTACATGTCCAACTGGCAGGTGTCATCTGACCTTGACCTCATTTTCATGGTTCAGTGGTTATATTTAAGTTTTTGTGTTTGGTCTGTTTTTCTCATACTTTAAGCAATAGGTCTACTATATTTGTTGTATGGAATTATTGAAAGGTGAACATGTCTAGTGGACAGATGTTATCTGACCTTGGCCTTATTTTCATGGTTCAGTGGTCAAAGTTAATTTTTTCAGTTTTGGTCATTTTATCAAATACTATACACCATAGGTGAACTATATTAAGTGTATGGAAATATTTTATGATCTATACAATAGTCACGCAGGTTTTATTTGACCTTGACCTTATTTTCACAATTCATTGCTCAGTGTTAAGTTTTTGTGTTTTGGACTATTTTTATTAAACTATAAGTATTAGGTCAACTATATTTGTTTTATATTTGTTAGCTGTACATGTCAGCCTGGCATGGTTCATCTGACCTTGACCCCATTTTCATGGTTCATTGGTCTTTGTTTAGTTATTTCGGTTAATGTAACGTTTATGTGACAGTTGTAATAAAGCTTTATACTTAGGACTATCAACATAACATCAGTGATTAGTAAAGAAGGCGAGACATTTCAGTGTGTGCACTCTTGTCTTGGTTTATGTTAAGTTTATGTGACAGTTGTAATAAAGCTTTATTAGGACTATCAACATAATATCAATGATTTGTAAAGAAGGCGAGACATTTCAGTGTGTGCACTCTTGTGATTTCCACAATATGTGTGCTATGATATTGTTTTTTATTAGCTCACATAGCCTCTTTGGAAAGTATGGACATCTACATACATGTAACAATACTATCTATTTGTGGTGAACCAATGATGTACACCAAACCTTTATTCCTGTCTTTTACCTTTTTGATGGTCTTTCCAATTTTACAAAAGAATAAAAATAAGAACATTAACAGTTGCTCATGAATGCAGATATTTGGGAAATGTCCTTTAATTCAATACAACCAGAACAATTAACTATATACTGTATACATATAAATAAACAATTAGGAGATGTGGTATGATTGCCAATGAGACAACTATCTGCCAAAGTTAAAATATTTGGCATCCATACAGCCTTCAACAAAGAGAACCAGATGCTTTATATGATCACAGAGGTTGAACCCTGAACAGTTGGGGCAAGTATGGACACAACATTCAAGCTGGATTCAGCTCTAAATTTTGATTGTGATTACATGGCATAGGTTTCTGACACAGAATGAATGTGGTATAAAAAAAAGACCTGTATTACATAAGGTGTACTACACCCTCATATGTAACATCTACCAGAGACCTGTATTATATAAGGTGTACTATACCCTCATATGTAACATCCACCAGAGACCTGTATTACATAAGGTGGACTACACCCTCATATGTAACATCCACCAGAGACCTGTATTATATAAGGTGGACTATACCCTCATATGTAACATCCACGAGAGACCTGTATTATATAAGGTGTACTACACCCTCATATGTAACTTCCACCAGAGACCGGAATTACATAAGGTAGACTACACCCTCATATGTAACATCCACCAGAGACATGTATTACATAAGGTGGACTACAGCCTCATATGTAACATCTACCAGAGACCTGTATTATATAAGGTGGACTACACCCTCATATGTTACATCCACCAGAGACCTGTATTACATAAGGTGGACTACACCCTCATATGTAACTTCCAAAAGAGACCTGTATTACATAAGGTGGACTACACCCTTATATGTAACATCCACAAGAGACCTGTATTACATAAGGTGGACTACACCCTCATATGTAACATCCACCAGAGACCTGTATTATATAAGGTGTACTACACCCTCATATGTAACATCCACCAGAGACCTGTATTACATGAGGTGAACTACACCCTCATATGTAACATCTACCAGAGACCTGTATTATATAAGGTGTACTACACCCTCATATGTAACATCCACCAGAGACCTGTATTACATAAGGTGGACTACACCCTCATCTGTAACATCCACCAGAGACCTGTATTACATAAGGTGGACTACCCCCTTATATGTAACATCCACCAGAGACCTGTATTACATAAGGTGGACTACACCCTGATATGTAACATCCACCAGAGACCTGTATTACATAAGGTGGACTACAGCCTCATATGTAACATCTACCAGAAACCTGTATTATATAAGGTGTACTACTCATAGTATACCCTCATATGTAACATCCACCAGAGACCTGTATTACATAAGGTGGACTACATCCTCATATGTTACATCCACCAGAGACCTGTATTACATAAGTTGGACTACACCCTTATATGTAACATCCACCAGAGACCTGTATTACATAAGGTGTAATATACCCTCATATGTAACATCTACCAGAGACCTGTATTACATAAGGTGGACTACACCCTCATATGTAAGATCTACCAGAGACCTGTATTATATAAGGTGGACTACACCCACATATGTTACATCCACCAGAGACCTGTATTATATAAGGTGGACTACACCCTCAAATGTTACATCCACCAGAGACCTGTATTACATAAGGTTGACTAAACCCTCATATGTAACATCCACCAGAGACCTGTATTACATAAGGTGGACTACACCCTCATATGTAACATCCACAAGAGACCGGTATTACATAAGGTGGACTACAACCTCATATGTAACATCCACCAGAGAACTGTATTATATAAGGTGTACTATACCCTCATATGTAACATCCACCAGAGACCTGTATTACATAAGGTGGACTGCACCCTCATATGTAACATCCACCAGAGACCTGTATTACATAAGGTGGACTACACCCTCATATGTAACATCCACCAGAGACCTGTATTACATAAGGTGGACTACACCCTCATATGTAACATCCACCAGAGAACTGTATTATATAAGGTGTACTATACCCACATATGTAACATCCACCAGAGACCTGTATTACATAAGGTGGACTACACCCTCATATGTAACATCCACCAGAGACCTGTATTACATAAGGTGGACTACACCCTCATATATAACATCCACCAGAGACCTGTATTACATAAGGTGGACTACACCCTCATATGTTACATCCACCAGAGACCTGTATTATATAAGGTGTACTACACCCTCATATGTAACATCCACCAGAGACCTGTATTATATAAGGTGTACTACACCCTCATAAGTTACATCCACCAGAGACCTGTATTATATAAGGTGGACTACATCCTCATATGTAACATCCACCAGAGACCTGTATTACATAAGGTGGACTAAACCCTCATATGTTACATCCACCAGAGACCTGTATTATATAAGGTGGACTATACCCTCATATGTAACATCCACCAGAGACCTGTATTACATAAGGTGGACTACACCCTCATATGTTACATCCACCAGAGACCTGTATTACATAAGGTGGACTACACCCTCATATGTAACATCCACAAGAGACCGGTATTACATAAGGTGGACTACAACCTCATATGTAACATCCACCAGAGAACTGTATTATATAAGGTGGACTATACCCTCATATGTAACATCCACAAGAGACCGGTATTACATAAGGTGGACTACACCCTCATATGTTACATCCACCAGAGACCTGTATTACATAAGGTGGACTACATCCTCATATGTTACATCCACCAGAGACCTGTATTACATAAGGTGGACTACACCCTCATATGTAACATCCACCAGAGACCTGTATTACATAAGGTGAACTACATCCTCATATGTTACATCCACCAGAGACCTGTATTACATAAGGTGTACTACTCATAGTACACCCTCATATGTAACATCAACCAGAGACCTGTATTACATAAGGTGGACTACACCCTCATATGAAACATCCTCCAGAGACCTGTATTACACAAGGTGGACTACACCCTCATATGTAACATCTACCAGAGAACTGTATTATATAAGGTGGACTACACCCTCATATGTAACATCCACCAGAGACCTGTATTACATAAGGTGTACTACATCCTCATATGTAACATCCACCAGAGACCTGTATTACATAAGGTGTACTACTCATAGTACACCCTCATATGTAACATCAACCAGAGACCTGTATTACATAAGGTGGACTACACCCTCATATGAAACATCCTCCAGAGACCTGTATTACACAAGGTGGACTACACCCTCATATGTAACATCCACCAGAGACCTGTATTACATAAGGTGGACTACACCCTGATATGTAACATCCACCAGAGACCTGTATTACATAAGGTGGACTACAGCCTCATATGTAACATCTACCAGAAACCTGTATTGTATAAGGTGTACTACTCATAGTATACCCTCATATGTAACATCTACCAGAAACCTGTATTATATAAGGTGTACTACTCATAGTATACCCTCATATGTAACATCAACCAGAGACCTGTATTACATCAGGTGTACTAAACCCTCATATGTAACATCTACCAGAGACCTGTATTACATAAGGTGGACTACACCCTCATATGTAACATCTTCCAGAGACCTGTATTATATAAGGTGTACTAAACCCTCATATGTTACATCCACCAGAGACCTGTATTATATAAGGTGGACTATACCCTCATATGTAACATCCACGAGAGACCTGTATTATATAAGGTGTACTACACCCTCATATGTAACTTCCACCAGAGACCGGTATTACATAAGGTGGACTACACCCTCATATGTAACATCCACCAGAGAAAGGTATTACATAAGGTGGACTACAGCCTCATATGTAACATCTACCAGAGACCTGTATTATATAAGGTGGACTACACCCTCAAATATTACATCCACCAGAGACCTGTATTACATAAAGTGGACTACACCCTCATATGTAACTTCCACCAGAGACCTGTATTACATAAGGTGGACTACACCCTTATATGTAACATCCACAAGAGACCTGTATTACATAAGGTGGACTACACCCTCATATGTAACATCCACCAGAGACCTGTATTATATAAGGTGTACTACACCCTCATATGTAACATCCACCAGAGACCTGTATTACATGAGGTGAACTACACCCTCATATGTAACATCTACCAGAGACCTGTATTATATAAGGTGTACTACACCCTCATATGTAACATCCACCAGAGACCTGTATTACATAAGGTGGACTACACCCTCATCTGTAACATCCACCAGAGACCTGTATTACATAAGGTGGACTACCCCCTTATATGTAACATCCACCAGAGACCTGTATTACATAAGGTGGACTACACCCTGATATGTAACATCCACCAGAGACCTGTATTACATAAGGTGGACTACAGCCTCATATGTAACATCTACCAGAAACCTGTATTATATAAGGTGTACTACTCATAGTATACCCTCATATGTAACATCCACCAGAGACCTGTATTACATAAGGTGGACTACATCCTCATATGTTACATCCACCAGAGACCTGTATTACATAAGGTGGACTACACCCTTATATGTAACATCCACCAGAGACCTGTATTACATAAGGTGGACTATACCCTCATATGTAACATCTACCAGAGACCTGTATTACATAAGGTGGACTACACCCTCATATGTAACATCTACCAGAGACCTGTATTATATAAGGTGGACTACACCCACATATGTTACATCCACCAGAGACCTGTATTATATAAGGTGGACTACACCCTCAAATGTTACATCCACCAGAGACCTGTATTACATAAGGTGGACTAAACCCTCATATGTAACATCCACCAGAGACCTGTATTACATAAGGTGGACTACACCCTCATATGTAACATCCACAAGAGACCGGTATTACATAAGGTGGACTACAACCTCATATGTAACATCCACCAGAGAACTGTATTATATAAGGTGTACTATACCCTCATATGTAACATCCACCAGAGACCTGTATTACATAAGGTGGACTGCACCCTCATATGTAACATCCACCAGAGACCTGTATTACATAAGGTGGACTACACCCTCATATGTAACATCCACCAGAGACCTGTATTACATAAGGTGGACTACACCCTCATATGTAACATCCACCAGAGAACTGTATTATATAAGGTGTACTATACCCTCATATGTAACATCCACCAGAGACCTGTATTACATAAGGTGGACTACACCCTCATATGTAACATCCACCAGAGACCTGTATTACATAAGGTGGACTACACCCTCATATATAACATCCACCAGAGACCTGTATTACATAAGGTGGACTACACCCTCATATGTTACATCCACCAGAGACCTGTATTATATAAGGTGTACTACACCCTCATATGTAACATCCACCAGAGACCTGTATTATATAAGGTGTACTACACCCTCATAAGTTACATCCACCAGAGACCTGTATTATATAAGGTGGACTACATCCTCATATGTAACATCCACCAGAGACCTGTATTACATAAGGTGGACTAAACCCTCATATGTTACATCCACCAGAGACCTGTATTATATAAGGTGGACTATACCCTCATATGTAACATCCACCAGAGACCTGTATTACATAAGGTGGACTACACCCTCATATGTTACATCCACCAGAGACCTGTATCACATAAGGTGGACTACACCCACATATGTTACATCCACCAGAGACCTGTATTACATAAGGTGGACTACACCCTCATATGTAACATCCACCAGAGACCTGTATTACATAAGGTGAACTACACCCACATATGTTACATCCACCAGAGACCTGTATTACATAAGGTGGACTACACCCTCATATGTAACATCCACCAGAGACCTGTATTACATAAGGTGTACTACATCCTCATATGTAACATCCACCAGAGACCTGTATTACATAAGGTGTACTACTCATAGTACACCCTCATATGTAACATCAACCAGAGACCTGTATTACATAAGGTGGACTACACCCTCATATGAAACATCCTCCAGAGACCTGTATTACACAAGGTGGACTACACCCTCATATGTAACATCCACCAGAGACCTGTATTACATAAGGTGGACTACACCCTGATATGTAACATCCACCAGAGACCTGTATTACATAAGGTGGACTACAGCCTCATATGTAACATCTACCAGAAACCTGTATTGTATAAGGTGTACTACTCATAGTATACCCTCATATGTAACATCTACCAGAAACCTGTATTATATAAGGTGTACTACTCATAGTATACCCTCATATGTAACATCAACCAGAGACCTGTATTACATCAGGTGTACTAAACCCTCATATGTAACATCTACCAGAGACCTGTATTACATAAGGTGGACTACACCCTCATATGTAACATCTTCCAGAGACCTGTATTATATAAGGTGTACTAAACCCTCATATGTTACATCCACCAGAGACCTGTATTATATAAGGTGGACTATACCCTCATATGTAACATCCACGAGAGACCTGTATTATATAAGGTGTACTACACCCTCATATGTAACTTCCACCAGAGACCGGTATTACATAAGGTGGACTACACCCTCATATGTAACATCCACCAGAGAAAGGTATTACATAAGGTGGACTACAGCCTCATATGTAACATCTACCAGAGACCTGTATTATATAAGGTGGACTACACCCTCAAATATTACATCCACCAGAGACCTGTATTACATAAAGTGGACTACACCCTGATATGTAACATCCACCAGAGACCTGTATTACATAAGGTGGACTACAGCCTCATATGTAACATCTACCAGAAACCTGTATTATATAAGGTGTACTACTCATAGTATACCCTCATATGTAACATCCACCAGAGACCTGTATTACATAAGGTGGACTACATCCTCATATGTTACATCCACCAGAGACCTGTATTACATAAGGTGGACTACACCCTTATATGTAACATCCACCAGAGACCTGTATTACATAAGGTGGACTATACCCTCATATGTAACATCTACCAGAGACCTGTATTACATAAGGTGGACTACACCCTCATATGTAACATCTACCAGAGACCTGTATTATATAAGGTGGACTACACCCACATATGTTACATCCACCAGAGACCTGTATTATATAAGGTGGACTACACCCTCAAATGTTACATCCACCAGAGACCTGTATTACATAAGGTGGACTAAACCCTCATATGTAACATCCACCAGAGACCTGTATTACATAAGGTGGACTACACCCTCATATGTAACATCCACAAGAGACCGGTATTACATAAGGTGGACTACAACCTCATATGTAACATCCACCAGAGAACTGTATTATATAAGGTGTACTATACCCTCATATGTAACATCCACCAGAGACCTGTATTACATAAGGTGGACTGCACCCTCATATGTAACATCCACCAGAGACCTGTATTACATAAGGTGGACTACACCCTCATATGTAACATCCACCAGAGACCTGTATTACATAAGGTGGACTACACCCTCATATGTAACATCCACCAGAGAACTGTATTATATAAGGTGTACTATACCCTCATATGTAACATCCACCAGAGACCTGTATTACATAAGGTGGACTACACCCTCATATGTAACATCCACCAGAGACCTGTATTACATAAGGTGGACTACACCCTCATATATAACATCCACCAGAGACCTGTATTACATAAGGTGGACTACACCCTCATATGTTACATCCACCAGAGACCTGTATTATATAAGGTGTACTACACCCTCATATGTAACATCCACCAGAGACCTGTATTATATAAGGTGTACTACACCCTCATAAGTTACATCCACCAGAGACCTGTATTATATAAGGTGGACTACATCCTCATATGTAACATCCACCAGAGACCTGTATTACATAAGGTGGACTAAACCCTCATATGTTACATCCACCAGAGACCTGTATTATATAAGGTGGACTATACCCTCATATGTAACATCCACCAGAGACCTGTATTACATAAGGTGGACTACACCCTCATATGTTACATCCACCAGAGACCTGTATTACATAAGGTGGACTACACCCACATATGTTACATCCACCAGAGACCTGTATTACATAAGGTGGACTACACCCTCATATGTAACATCCACCAGAGACCTGTATTACATAAGGTGAACTACACCCACATATGTTACATCCACCAGAGACCTGTATTACATAAGGTGGACTACACCCTCATATGTAACATCCACCAGAGACCTGTATTACATAAGGTGTACTACATCCTCATATGTAACATCCACCAGAGACCTGTATTACATAAGGTGTACTACTCATAGTACACCCTCATATGTAACATCAACCAGAGACCTGTATTACATAAGGTGGACTACACCCTCATATGAAACATCCTCCAGAGACCTGTATTACACAAGGTGGACTACACCCTCATATGTAACATCCACCAGAGACCTGTATTACATAAGGTGGACTACACCCTGATATGTAACATCCACCAGAGACCTGTATTACATAAGGTGGACTACAGCCTCATATGTAACATCTACCAGAAACCTGTATTGTATAAGGTGTACTTCTCATAGTATACCCTCATATGTAACATCTACCAGAAACCTGTATTATATAAGGTGTACTACTCATAGTATACCCTCATATGTAACATCAACCAGAGACCTGTATTACATCAGGTGTACTAAACCCTCATATGTAACATCTACCAGAGACCTGTATTACATAAGGTGGACTACACCCTCATATGTAACATCTTCCAGAGACCTGTATTATATAAGGTGTACTAAACCCTCATATGTTACATCCACCAGAGACCTGTATTATATAAGGTGGACTATACCCTCATATGTAACATCCACGAGAGACCTGTATTATATAAGGTGTACTACACCCTCATATGTAACTTCCACCAGAGACCGGTATTACATAAGGTGGACTACACCCTCATATGTAACATCCACCAGAGAAAGGTATTACATAAGGTGGACTACAGCCTCATATGTAACATCTACCAGAGACCTGTATTATATAAGGTGGACTACACCCTCAAATATTACATCCACCAGAGACCTGTATTACATAAAGTGGACTACACCCTCATATGTAACTTCCACCAGAGACCTGTATTACATAAGGTGGACTACACCCTTATATGTAACATCCACAAGAGACCTGTATTACATAAGGTGGACTACACCCTCATATGTAACATCCACCAGAGACCTGTATTATATAAGGTGTACTACACCCTCATATGTAACATCCACCAGAGACCTGTATTACATGAGGTGAACTACACCCTCATATGTAACATCTACCAGAGACCTGTATTATATAAGGTGTACTACACCCTCATATGTAACATCCACCAGAGACCTGTATTACATAAGGTGGACTACACCCTCATCTGTAACATCCACCAGAGACCTGTATTACATAAGGTGGACTACCCCCTTATATGTAACATCCACCAGAGACCTGTATTACATAAGGTGGACTACACCCTGATATGTAACATCCACCAGAGACCTGTATTACATAAGGTGGACTACAGCCTCATATGTAACATCTACCAGAAACCTGTATTATATAAGGTGTACTACTCATAGTATACCCTCATATGTAACATCCACCAGAGACCTGTATTACATAAGGTGGACTACATCCTCATATGTTACATCCACCAGAGACCTGTATTACATAAGGTGGACTACACCCTTATATGTAACATCCACCAGAGACCTGTATTACATAAGGTGGACTATACCCTCATATGTAACATCTACCAGAGACCTGTATTACATAAGGTGGACTACACCCTCATATGTAACATCTACCAGAGACCTGTATTATATAAGGTGGACTACACCCACATATGTTACATCCACCAGAGACCTGTATTATATAAGGTGGACTACACCCTCAAATGTTACATCCACCAGAGACCTGTATTACATAAGGTGGACTAAACCCTCATATGTAACATCCACCAGAGACCTGTATTACATAAGGTGGACTACACCCTCATATGTAACATCCACAAGAGACCGGTATTACATAAGGTGGACTACAACCTCATATGTAACATCCACCAGAGAACTGTATTATATAAGGTGTACTATACCCTCATATGTAACATCCACCAGAGACCTGTATTACATAAGGTGGACTGCACCCTCATATGTAACATCCACCAGAGACCTGTATTACATAAGGTGGACTACACCCTCATATGTAACATCCACCAGAGACCTGTATTACATAAGGTGGACTACACCCTCATATGTAACATCCACCAGAGAACTGTATTATATAAGGTGTACTATACCCTCATATGTAACATCCACCAGAGACCTGTATTACATAAGGTGGACTACACCCTCATATGTAACATCCACCAGAGACCTGTATTACATAAGGTGGACTACACCCTCATATATAACATCCACCAGAGACCTGTATTACATAAGGTGGACTACACCCTCATATGTTACATCCACCAGAGACCTGTATTATATAAGGTGTACTACACCCTCATATGTAACATCCACCAGAGACCTGTATTATATAAGGTGTACTACACCCTCATAAGTTACATCCACCAGAGACCTGTATTATATAAGGTGGACTACATCCTCATATGTAACATCCACCAGAGACCTGTATTACATAAGGTGGACTAAACCCTCATATGTTACATCCACCAGAGACCTGTATTATATAAGGTGGACTATACCCTCATATGTAACATCCACCAGAGACCTGTATTACATAAGGTGGACTACACCCTCATATGTTACATCCACCAGAGACCTGTATTACATAAGGTGGACTACACCCACATATGTTACATCCACCAGAGACCTGTATTACATAAGGTGGACTACACCCTCATATGTAACATCCACCAGAGACCTGTATTACATAAGGTGAACTACACCCACATATGTTACATCCACCAGAGACCTGTATTACATAAGGTGGACTACACCCTCATATGTAACATCCACCAGAGACCTGTATTACATAAGGTGTACTACATCCTCATATGTAACATCCACCAGAGACCTGTATTACATAAGGTGTACTACTCATAGTACACCCTCATATGTAACATCAACCAGAGACCTGTATTACATAAGGTGGACTACACCCTCATATGAAACATCCTCCAGAGACCTGTATTACACAAGGTGGACTACACCCTCATATGTAACATCCACCAGAGACCTGTATTACATAAGGTGGACTACACCCTGATATGTAACATCCACCAGAGACCTGTATTACATAAGGTGGACTACAGCCTCATATGTAACATCTACCAGAAACCTGTATTGTATAAGGTGTACTACTCATAGTATACCCTCATATGTAACATCTACCAGAAACCTGTATTATATAAGGTGTACTACTCATAGTATACCCTCATATGTAACATCAACCAGAGACCTGTATTACTTAAGGTGTACTAAACCCTCATATGTAACATCTACCAGAGACCTGTATTACATAAGGTGGACTACACCCTCATATGTAACATCTTCCAGAGACCTGTATTATATAAGGTGTACTAAACCCTCATATGTTACATCCACCAGAGACCTGTATTATATAAGGTGGACTATACCCTCATATGTAACATCCACGAGAGACCTGTATTATATAAGGTGTACTACACCCTCATATGTAACTTCCACCAGAGACCGGTATTACATAAGGTGGACTACACCCTCATATGTAACATCCACCAGAGAAAGGTATTACATAAGGTGGACTACAGCCTCATATGTAACATCTACCAGAGACCTGTATTATATAAGGTGGACTACACCCTCAAATATTACATCCACCAGAGACCTGTATTACATAAGGTGGACTACACCCTCATATGTAACTTCCACCAGAGACCTGTATTACATAAGGTGGACTACACCCTTATATGTAACATCCACAAGAGACCTGTATTACATAAGGTGGACTACACCCTCATATGTAACATCCACCAGAGACCTGTATTATATAAGGTGTACTACACCCTCATATGTAACATCCACCAGAGACCTGTATTACATGAGGTGAACTACACCCTCATATGTAACATCTACCAGAGACCTGTATTATATAAGGTGTACTACACCCTCATATGTAACATCCACCAGAGACCTGTATTACATAAGGTGGACTACACCCTCATCTGTAACATCCACCAGAGACCTGTATTACATAAGGTGGACTACCCCCTTATATGTAACATCCACCAGAGACCTGTATTACATAAGGTGGACTACACCCTGATATGTAACATCCACCAGAGACCTGTATTACATAAGGTGGACTACAGCCTCATATGTAACATCTACCAGAAACCTGTATTATATAAGGTGTACTACTCATAGTATACCCTCATATGTAACATCCACCAGAGACCTGTATTACATAAGGTGGACTACATCCTCATATGTTACATCCACCAGAGACCTGTATTACATAAGGTGGACTACACCCTTATATGTAACATCCACCAGAGACCTGTATTACATAAGGTGGACTATACCCTCATATGTAACATCTACCAGAGACCTGTATTACATAAGGTGGACTACACCCTCATATGTAACATCTACCAGAGACCTGTATTATATAAGGTGGACTACACCCACATATGTTACATCCACCAGAGACCTGTATTATATAAGGTGGACTACACCCTCAAATGTTACATCCACCAGAGACCTGTATTACATAAGGTGGACTAAACCCTCATATGTAACATCCACCAGAGACCTGTATTACATAAGGTGGACTACACCCTCATATGTAACATCCACAAGAGACCGGTATTACATAAGGTGGACTACAACCTCATATGTAACATCCACCAGAGAACTGTATTATATAAGGTGTACTATACCCTCATATGTAACATCCACCAGAGACCTGTATTACATAAGGTGGACTGCACCCTCATATGTAACATCCACCAGAGACCTGTATTACATAAGGTGGACTACACCCTCATATGTAACATCCACCAGAGACCTGTATTACATAAGGTGGACTACACCCTCATATGTAACATCCACCAGAGAACTGTATTATATAAGGTGTACTATACCCTCATATGTAACATCCACCAGAGACCTGTATTACATAAGGTGGACTACACCCTCATATGTAACATCCACCAGAGACCTGTATTACATAAGGTGGACTACACCCTCATATATAACATCCACCAGAGACCTGTATTACATAAGGTGGACTACACCCTCATATGTTACATCCACCAGAGACCTGTATTATATAAGGTGTACTACACCCTCATATGTAACATCCACCAGAGACCTGTATTATATAAGGTGTACTACACCCTCATAAGTTACATCCACCAGAGACCTGTATTATATAAGGTGGACTACATCCTCATATGTAACATCCACCAGAGACCTGTATTACATAAGGTGGACTAAACCCTCATATGTTACATCCACCAGAGACCTGTATTATATAAGGTGGACTATACCCTCATATGTAACATCCACCAGAGACCTGTATTACATAAGGTGGACTACACCCTCATATGTTACATCCACCAGAGACCTGTATTACATAAGGTGGACTACACCCACATATGTTACATCCACCAGAGACCTGTATTACATAAGGTGGACTACACCCTCATATGTAACATCCACCAGAGACCTGTATTACATAAGGTGAACTACACCCACATATGTTACATCCACCAGAGACCTGTATTACATAAGGTGGACTACACCCTCATATGTAACATCCACCAGAGACCTGTATTACATAAGGTGTACTACATCCTCATATGTAACATCCACCAGAGACCTGTATTACATAAGGTGTACTACTCATAGTACACCCTCATATGTAACATCAACCAGAGACCTGTATTACATAAGGTGGACTACACCCTCATATGAAACATCCTCCAGAGACCTGTATTACACAAGGTGGACTACACCCTCATATGTAACATCCACCAGAGACCTGTATTACATAAGGTGGACTACACCCTGATATGTAACATCCACCAGAGACCTGCATTACATAAGGTGGACTACAGCCTCATATGTAACATCTACCAGAAACCTGTATTGTATAAGGTGTACTACTCATAGTATACCCTCATATGTAACATCTACCAGAAACCTGTATTATATAAGGTGTACTACTCATAGTATACCCTCATATGTAACATCTACCAGAGACCTGTATTACATAAGGTGGACTACACCCTCATATGTAACATCTTCCAGAGACCTGTATTATATAAGGTGTACTAAACCCTCATATGTAACATCCACCAGAGACCTGTATTACATAAGGTGGACTACACCCTCATATGTAACATCCACCAGAGACCTGTATAACATAAGGTGGACTACACCTTCATATGTAACATCCACCAGAGAACTGTATTATATAAGGTGTACTAAACCCTCATATGTAACATCCACCAGAGACCTGTATTACATAAGGTGGACTACACCCTCATATGTAACATCCACCAGAGACCTGTATAACATAAGGTGGACTACACCTTCATATGTAACATCCACCAGAGAACTGTATTATATAAGGTGTACTATACCCTCATATGTAACATCCACCAGAGACCTGTATTACATAAGGTGGACTACACCCTCATATGTAACATCCACCAGAGACCTGTATTACATAAGGTGGACTTCACCCTCATATGTAACATCCACCAGAGACCTGTATTACATAAGGTGGACTACACCCTCATATGTAACATCCACCAGAGACCTGTATTACATAAGGTGTACTACACCCTCATATGTAACATCCACCAGAGACCTGTATTACATAAGGTGGACTACACCCTCATATGTTACATCCACCAGAGACCTGTATTACATAAGGTGGACTACACCCACATATGTTACATCCACCAGAGACCTGTATTACATAAGGTGGACTACATCCTCATATGTTACATCCACCAGAGACCTGTATTACATAAGGTGGACTACACCCTCATATGTAACATCCACCAGAGACCTGTATTACATAAGGTGAACTACACCCACATATGTTACATCCACCAGAGACCTGTATTACATAAGGTGGACTACACCCTCATATGTAACATCCACCAGAGACCTGTATTACATAAGGTGTACTACATCCTCATATGTAACATCCACCAGAGACCTGTATTACATAAGGTGTACTACTCATAGTACACCCTCATATGTAACATCAACCAGAGACCTGTATTACATAAGGTGGACTACACCCTCATATGAAACATCCTCCAGAGACCTGTATTACACAAGGTGGACTACACCCTCATATGTAACATCCACCAGAGACCTGTATTACATAAGGTGGACTACACCCTGATATGTAACATCCACCAGAGACCTGTATTACATAAGGTGGACTACAGCCTCATATGTAACATCTACCAGAAACCTGTATTGTATAAGGTGTACTACTCATAGTATACCCTCATATGTAACATCTACCAGAAACCTGTATTATATAAGGTGTACTACTCATAGTATACCCTCATATGTAACATCAACCAGAGACCTGTATTACATCAGGTGTACTACACCCTCATATGTAACATCTACCAGAGACCTGTATTACATAAGGTGGACTACACCCTCATATGTAACATCTTCCAGAGACCTGTATTATATAAGGTGTACTAAACCCTCATATGTAACATCCACCAGAGACCTGTATTACATAAGGTGGACTACACCCTCATATGTAACATCCACAAGAGACCTGTATTACATAAGGTGGACTACACCCTCATATGTAACATCCACCAGAGAACTGTATTATGTAAGGTGTACTATACCCTCATATGTAACATCCACCAGAGACCTGTATTACATAAGGTGGACTACACCCTCATATGTAACATCCACCAGAGAACTGTATTATATAAGGTGTACTATACCCTCATATGTAACATCCACCAGAGACCTGTATTACATAAGGTGGACTACACCCTCATATGTAACATCCACCAGAGACCTGTATTACATAAGGTGGACTACACCCTTATATGTTACATCCACCAGAGACCTGTATTATATAAGGTGGACTACACCCTCATATGTAACATCTACCAGAGACCTGTATTACATAAGGTGGACTACACCCTCATATGTAACATCCACCAGAGACCTGTATAACATAAGGTGGACTACACCCTCATATGTAACATCCACCAGAGACCTGTATTATATAAGGTGGACTACACCCTCATATGTAACATCCACCAGAGACCTGTATTACATAAGGTGGACTACACCCTCATATGTTACATCCAACAGAGACCTGTATTATATAAGGTGGACTACACCCTCATATGTAACATCTACCAGAGACCTGTATTACATAAGGTGGACTACACCCTCATATGTAACATCCACCAGAGACCTGTATTACATAAGGTGGACTACACCCTCATATGTAACATCCACCAGAGACCTGTATTATATAAGGTGGACTACACCCTCATATGTAACATCCACCAGAGACCTGTATAACATAAGGTGGACTACACCTTCATATGTAACATCCACCAGAGAACTGTATTATATAAGGTGTACTATACCCTCATATGTAACATCCACCAGAGACCTGTATTACATAAGGTGGACTACACCCTCATATGTAACATCCACCAGAGACCTGTATTACATAAGGTGGACTACACCCTCATATGTAACATCCACCAGAGACCTGTATTACATAAGGTGGACTACACCCTCATATGTAACATCCACCAGAGACCTGTATTACATAAGGTGTACTACACCCTCATATGTAACATCCACCAGAGACCTGTATTACATAAGGTGGACTACACCCTCATAGGTAACATCCACCAGAGACCTGTATTACATAAGGTGAACTACACCCTCATATGTTACATCCACCAGAGACCTGTATTATATAAGGTGTACTACACCCTCATAAGTTACATCCACCAGAGACCTGTATTATATAAGGTGGACTACACCCTCATATGTAACATCCACCAGAGACCTGTATTACATAAGGTGGACTAAACCCTCATATGTTACATCCACCAGAGACCTGTATTATATAAGGTGGACTACACCCTCATATGTAACATCCACCAGAGACCTGTATTACATAAGGTGGACTACACCCTCATATGTAACATCCACCAGAGACCTGTATCATATAAGGTGGACTACACCCTCATATGTAACATCCACCAGAGACCTGTATTACATAAGGTGGACTACACCCTCATATGTAACATCCACCAGAGACCTGTATTATATAAGGTGAACTACACCCTCATATGTAACATCCACCAGAGACCTGTATTACATAAGGTGTACTACTCATAGTACACCCTCATATGTAACATCAACCGGAGACCTGTATTACATCAGGTGTACTACACCCTGATATGTAACATCCACCAGAGACCTGTATTACATAAGGTGGACTACACCCTCATATGTAACATCCACCAGAGACCTGTATTACATAAGGTGTACTACACCCTCATATGTAACATCTACCAGAGACCTGTATTACATAAGGTGGACTATACCCTCATATGTAACATCCACCAGAGACCTGTATTACATAAGGTGGACTACACCCTCATATGTAACATCCACCAGAGACCTGTATTACATAAGGTGGACTACACCCTCATATGAAACATCCACGAGAGACCTGTATTACATAAGGTGGACTACACCCTCATATGTAACATCCACCAGAGACCGGTATTACATAAGGTGGACTATACCCTCATATGTAACATCCACCAGAGACCTGTATTACATAAGGTGGACTACATCCTCATATGTAACATCTACCAGAGACCTGTATTACATAAGGTGGACTACACCCTCATATGTAACATCCACCAGAGACCGGTATTACATAAGGTGGACTATACCCTCATATGTAACATCCACCAGAGACCTGTATTACATAAGGTGGACTACACCCTCATATGAAACATCCACGAGAGACCTGTATTACATAAGGTGGACTACACCCTCATATGTAACATCCACCAGAGACCGGTATTACATAAGGTGGACTATACCCTCATATGTAACATCCACCAGAGACCTGTATTACATAAGGTGGACTACACCCTCATATGTAACATCCACCAGAGACCTGTATTATATAAGGTGGACTACACCCTCATATGTGACATCCACCAGAGACCTGTATTACATAAGGTGGACTACACCCTCATATGTTACATCCACCAGAGACCTGTATTACATAAGGTGGACTACAGCCTCATATGTAACATCTACCAGAGACCTGTATTACATAAGGTGGACTACACCCTCATATGTAACATCCACCAGAGACCTGTATTACATAAGGTGGACTACACCCTCATATGTAACATCCACCAGAGACCTGTATTACATAAGGTGGACTACACCCTCATATGTAACATCCACCAGAGACCTGTATTACATAAGGTGGACTACACCCTCATATGTAACTTCCACCAGAGACCGGTATTACATAAGGTGGACTACACCCTCATATGTTACATCCACCAGAGATCTGTATTACATAAGGTGTACTCATAAAAAACAACTATATTAAGTTTCATGAAATTTAGAGAAGTGGTTCTCAAGTTACGGTGCGACATGTTTACGCCGGACAGATAGACAGACGGACATCGGACATTTGTATACCATATTACATCTCGTCAAAATTCTGACGGGTGTATAACTGTATGACGTGCATGAGGACCTTGCAAGGTAGGCACAAGAGAGAATTTTACATAATATTACAAAAAATCTTAACTTTTTTCAAAATAGTCACTGCACCATCAAAATGAGGTTAAGGACATGGACTATGACTTGCGGAAACTTTGTAACAAGAGGCATCCAGATACAAAGTATGAAGCATTTAGGTCTTCCACCTTATAAACTTTAACACTTTAAGAAGTTAGCTACCGCTGCTGCCGCCAGATCACTACCTTTATGTTGAGCTTTCTTGGACAAAAGTCGCAGGCTTGACAATAAAAACCAATTATACCAAGCATGTTTCAATTGATTTATAATCCAAATGTGAGTGAAACCCATAAAAGGGAAATTATATTGATCCATATATGAATAAAGTAGTGCAAAACATATAACAATTCTAGACAGACAATAATGATTTATTGTAATATGAAATGACTCATATGTGTACAAGTGTATATGGGTATACTGAATGTATAATTTAACAATTAAAATAACTTATATAAACAGTCAAAAATTATTTAAGGGGGCTCACAGGTCTAAATCAAATTTTATATTTAATATAGGATTTCTCTTTTTTTTTCTATAAATGAACTTTAACTTATACTTAATAGAAAAATGAAATAAAAAAATGGGGTCACCTTTCAATCATGCTCACAATCTGCCTTTGAAAGAAGCATACATTTTTGTTAATGTATTTTTTTTTCTGTTGAACTAAAAGGAAAAAAAGCTGTAATATCCGAAAATAAAAAAATAACTAAATTACAGAAATCGCTTAAATTTAACAATTATTTAGTTAATAAACAGATTATTCTAAACCAACAATAAAAAATATAGGTCACCGATGAGCTAAAAAAGACATTTCAATTTTAATGCCAAAAAATGGCATTTTTGCACCAAAAGGGATATAATTTGAAGCTTTTTTAATATTATCTACATTTAAAAAGTCACGTACTGAATTGTTTTTTTGGAATGATTTTTGTACCATATGATAAAGTACCATTACTTAAGGTAACTAATAAAATTTGTAATGAAAAATAAAGGTTTTTCGGAAAAATCTTATACCTGAGAGCCTCCTTAAATGTAATATAAGCATTTAACAATAGCTAGCATCTGTCATGTATTATTTTAACATACAAACAACAATTCAATTTTCATGTAAAATAATTCATCTTATCGCAGTGTAACAAAAGATACATAGTTTATAGCTAGCAAAATACATCAATATTCCAGATTTGAAAATGGTGTAATAACAACTGTATACATAAAAAAAATGTTATTATGTTATAATCATGATAAACAAATGTCAGTGTTAAAATATTTGAATAATTGCAAAATTAAAATATGAAAAAAAACCTTACATTTGCAACTGCATATGCATATACAAATTTAAAAAGTGTAAATATTCTACAAACAGAAAAATAAAGATTATAATTTTAATAAATTTCACTTGAACAACAGTTTGGCCCAGTAGTTTCAGAGGAGATTTTTGTAAAAGGTAAACAGACGGACTACGACACCGGAACGAAGTTGTGTTTAAGTGATGACCAAGGCTAATCTTAATGGATAAATTGTCAGTAGATATTTTATTTTATTTTAGGAAACTATTGAGAAAATATTTTTCGAAAATTATTTCAAATTTGCACATAAATTTTTAAATATAAAAGAGAAAGAACATATACCTGAGCATGGATATGAACTGCTTCATAGTTTTTAAAATTCTTTAAGGTGGCTAGGGTGTCTTCCTCCATCTTGGATTTTAAATAAGCAGATATCTTTGGTCTATATATTTGATGAAATGTGAAAATTTTGAGAGTGGTATGTAAATTATGTTAAAGACTTTTGATATAAATATAGAAAATTGTGTGTTTTAACATAACTTAGGTTGTAATTTTGTAAAAACGCCTTGTTTTATGTGTTTGATTAGATTTTTTCAAACTTTGCCAAATAAGGGGAGATCACTCCGATAAAGTAAATTTTACAGTAGAAAGTGTTATGAATTTACCTATTTCGATATGTAGCAAGAAAACAAGTTCGGTGACCCCATTTTTTCTTTTGCTTATTTGAAAGCATGTTATAAGAGCAATATTCTCACATTTTATCTTAAAGTTCTTGTAGTACGTTTTTGTTTTATCACACAAAATTTAATTTTCCATGAATAATCTATACAAAATCTGATAATTTTGCGCAACCTGTAGCTTGAAAATAAGTCCGGTGACCCATACTTTTTAATACAGTTTTGAAAAAAGCATGATAAAAGCTTTATCTTGACAAGTTATCAAAAAAATCTGTCAGTTTTGATTAAGACGCCCCAGCCACCTTAAATCACATAGTTGAATATTCCTTTTTCTAGATATATAATGGTAGAAAGAAATTTTTATTTTTTTTAATAATAAAGAAGTATATGCAATTTCATTAAAGGGCTCATTTGGCCTGTTGTTCAGATCAGCATTCCTGTTTTTTTGTACTTAGGCCATAGTTATTATATTTTTAGTTTTACGAAATTTTTTGACAAAACCAATGGGTAGGAGGACGAAAAAAAAAAACAAAAAAAAACTGCCGCTGCTGATTTTTTTTTAATACCAACCGTCAATATCAAATTTTTTTTTTTTTTTATTTCACCAGGAGATTTTCTACTAGTGTAACAACTATTTTTTCTTTTCTTGACAAGGTTTAAATTGAAAATCAATGAGCAACAACTTACTAAATCACCAAGAGCATACATTTAGATTCTTTCATGCAGTTATGAACTAAAAATTATTTTTTTGGCATGAAAAACACTGGGTCGGAGGAGAAAAAATAATAAAAATCCACCTTTTTCAATTTTATTTTTTTTCCTATTTGGCAAAAATTAGGGTAGGAGGATTTCGTAAAACTAAAAATAAAAAAACTACGGCCTTACAAACCAGTACACGCTCTAATATGTATTTAAAGGTATGTTGATTTTTTCAGCACAAGTCAATATAAGATAAAGTTTTGACATGAAATAACTGTCATTTTATTTGAACTTAAAACAAAGTAGCCATTAATGCTTGAAATTGCAGAATATAACATAGAAAGCAATGGGGCTATGAATTGGTGGTTTTATACCATATGGAATCTTCCCTAAATTTGTAAATGAGTTGTGCAAATTCTAACTAGTGAATGACTCATAAATTATGTTGATGGACCAGAATGTTTTTTCCAGAGTGCAGTTTACTAACCATCTTCGCTAGCCAAGGATTACTATCCACTCCCGCTCTCTTCACCCTTGGCGGATTGAGATAAAATTTCGGAGACACAGGGTAAGGATTTTTATTGGTTGCAGTCGAAGCTCGCTGCATCCAATCAAAAAGCATCTTCAACATGATCACGTGCAGTGGCGGATGCAGGTATTTTCGAAAGGGGGGGTGCTAGCCCAGGGCAAAGGGGGGGTGCAGGGGGGTGCAAACATATGTCCCGATTCAAATGCATTGATCGGCCAAAATAAAGGGGGGGTGCAGACCCCCGGAACCCCCCCTCTGGATCCGCCACTGACGTGTAAATGTAGAAAGTGTTTGTAAACAATTGCCACATGTTTATTGTGCAACAAGTCTTTACATCCCGAAACATACAACTATATTAAGTGACTACTTGAATGTTTTTAATCAACTAATAGAAGTTCCTGTGTATATTTCGTGCACAAATGCATGAATGTTTGTGTATATTTTCGTTTCCGGCTTTACCAAGTGTGTAGAACCTAGACATTACCATGTTTTTACCTCCAAATTGAAGAGTTGAAGTGCTACCATTGGTCAAGAATAATGTATTCGGAATGGGCATGACTTTAATGTTCCGGCAGATGGCGTAACATTGTTTTCACAAATGTTGGCTCAATCCGCCAAGGGTGAAGAGAGCGGGAGTGGATCGTAATCCTTGGCTAGCGAAGATGTTTACTAACCAGAAAGTTTCTAAACTTGCATGTTAGAAATCATTCTTCCAAATTTCAAAGTCGTCTATTATACTATTGTGACATGAATTTACAATTTTAGCTCAATATAATTTATTAGGTTAAAATAATATCAATGTTCAAATTAATAAAATATACAAAATCACATTGTAAACAAACATCCTGGCTATGTAAAAAAACAGATGCTTCCCAGTCATTTGCCAGTGTGCAATATATAATAATTAATATAATAATTTTGGATCCTGATTTGAACTGGGCCCATAATCAAAAATATAAGTACATGTTTAGATATAGCATATCAAAGAAGCCCAATAATTCAATTTTTGTTAAAATCAAACTTAGTTTAATTTTGGACCCTTTGGAACTTAATGAAGACCAATTTGAAAACGGGCCCAAAAATTAACATTCTACATACACAGTTATATTCGGCATACCTGAGAACCCCAATTATTCAATTTTTGATGAAATCAAACAAAAGTTTGATTTTGGACCCCGATTTGGGCCAACTTGAAAACTGGACCAAAATTCAAAAATGTAAGTACATTTTTAGATTCAGCATATCAAAGAACCCTAAGTATTCAATTTTTGTCAAAATCAAACTAAGTTTAATTTTGGACCCTTTGGACCTTAAAATTTGGTATATCAAAGAACCCCAATTATTCAATTTTTGATGAAATCAAACAAAGTTTAATTTTGGACCTTTTGGGCCCGTTATTCCTAAACTGTTTGAACCAAAACTCCCAAAATCAATCCCAACCTTCCTTTTATGGTCATAAACCTTGAGTTTGAATTTCATAGATTTCTATTCACTTTTACTAAAGTAAGAGTGTGAAAACTGAAAGTATTCAGAAGACTACGATGACGATAACGAACATGATAGCAATATGAAACGAAAAATATTTTCAATTTTTGCGGTCGTATAAAAAAAAAACTTATCACCTTTGAAAAGTGTGACCATGCCAGGGTTTCTGCTGGCGGTCGCCATTTTTGAAAAGTTGTTTGAAAAACCATCTTACTTAAGCATGTTAAGGGAGGGGGGTCGAAAAAAAGGTAAATTTTAAATAAAAAAATATAATTATATTACTTGGCATAAAAAATAATAAAGTGGCGAAAAAATATACTGTTTTGCCAAAAGAGGTGGCGAAAAAAATAATTGACTCAGTAAAAAGATTGCCCAGGTCAATTTCTGGTAGCCATTGGCGACTGGGCAACCGTTAATTTTTCCCCCTGAAAATACAATAAAGTATTGCTTACATCAATTATTTCTTAATTAATACTAAAGAGCAGTTTTTATCAAGCAACTAACACAAAGACAATTGATCTCTGTCTAAATTCATTGTTTAATTTCTTTTACCTTAACTCACACAGTCTGCATCAACAATTTCTCGATGCCTAACAAAACAGGGATAAGATCCTTTCTTCCTTCCTTTGATAATAAGTTACATTCTTTACTGTATCTCACTTCTGCCCTTAGATTCTTTGTTTTGTCCTTTATAAGAAGATTGTCTAAATACTCCTTACTGCTTTGAAGTGAAACAAATGTTACCTAATGACAAAGAGAAAGGAATTGATAATAAAGTTGTCTATATCATAATGTAACAAATAGCACTACATTGTATACATGCAATCACATCAGCAAAATATATAAAGAGTATGATAGTATTCATATGAAAATAAGTCATTAAGACTACTTGAAACATTTCTCCTCTCAACAATTTGAAAATATGTCAATTGTTAAGAAATTGGGGTATGTTCATACATGTTACTGTCATAAATATGTTATAATTCATCCCTACAAACAAAATCCTGTCATGATGCATGCAAAACAATAGATAACTGACATGTCAGCTAAGAATCAACTTGCCTATAACTTTTGAGTCAGGCAAATAAAACAAATATATTTCATACTCATGCATGTCATGCAAGCAAAACAGTTTAAGTAGTTTTTTCACTTTTCATTAACATTTGAAAAAATAACACATTGTTATTCAACAAGTGTCACACAATAAACAAGAGGCTCTCAAGAGCCTGAATCGCTCACCTTAATTCTTTTGGTTAAATCTCTCAGTCATCAATGATTATTTTGGCTTTTCAATTTATTTAAATGTTCTTTGGATCGTCCTATTTTCTTCAAAAGCCAAAAAAAAATAATCATTTTCTCCTATGTTCTATTTAAGCCATAGGAGCTATGTTTCTTGACATACATGACATACAAGGAAATAAAATATAAAATTTATACTAGATACTCTGAAACTCATTTAGCCTAACTTTGGCTGAAATTGATACAGCAGTTTCAAAGGAGAAGATTTTTTAAAACAGCAGTTTCAAAGGAGAAGATTTTTTAAAGTCAACATGATGAACAAATTGTGAAAAAAGTCTTTAAAGGGCAATAACTCCTTAAGGGGTCAATTGATAATTTTGGTCAAATTGACTTATTTGTATATCTAAATTTGCTGAACATTATTGCTGTTTACAGTTTATCTCTATCTATAATAATATTCAAGATAATAAACAAAAACTGCAAAATTTCCTTAAAATTATCAATTCAGGGGCAGCAATCCAACAACAGGTTGTCTGATTCATCTGAATTTCAGGGCAGATAGATATTGACCTGATAAACAATATTACCCCCATGTCAGATTTGCTCTAAATGCTTTGGTTTTTGAGTTATAAGCCAAAAACTGCATTTGACCCCTATGTTCTATTTTTAGCAATGACGACCATGTTTGTTGATAGATCAAAACTTCTGATATAATTTACAAACTAGATACCCTAAGGAACATTCAGTTAAAGTTTGGAAGTATTTGGCCCAGTAGTTTCGAAGGAGAAGATTTTTGTAAAAGATTACTAAGATTTACGAAAAATGGTTAAAAATTGACTATAATGGGCAATAACTCCTAAAGGGGTCAACTGACCATTTCCGTCATGCTGACTTATTTGTAAATCTTACTTTGCTGAACATTATTGCTGTTTACAGTTTATCTCTATCTATAATAATATTCAAGATAATAACCAAAAACAGCAAAATTTCCTTAAAATTACCAATTCAGGGGCAGCAACCCAACAACGGGTTGTCTGATTCATCTGAAAATTTCAGGGGCAGATAGATCTTGACCTGATAAACAATTATACCCCTGGTCAGATTTGCTCTAAATGCTTTGGTTTTTGAGTTATAAGCCAAAAACTGCATTTGACCCCTATGTTCTATTTTTAGCAATGGCGACCATGTTTGTTGATAGATCAAAACTTCGGATACAATTTATAAACTAGATACCCTAAGGAACATTCAGCAAAAGTTTGGAAGTATTTGGCCCAGTAGTTTCAGAGGAGAAGATTTTTGGTAAAAGATGACTTAAAATTACCAATTCAGGGGCAGCAACCCAACAATGGGTTGTCTGATTCATCTGAAAATTTCAGGGCAGATAGATCTTGACCTAATAAACAATATTACCCCATGTCAGATTTGCTCTAAATGCTTTGGTTTTTGAGTTATAAGCCAAAAACTGCATTTGACCCCTTTGTTCTATTTTTAGCAATTGTGACCATGTTTGTTTAAAGATCAAAACTTCGGATACAATTTATAAACTAGATACCCTAAGAAACATTCAGTTAAAGTTTGGAAGTATTTGGCCCAGTAGTTTCAGAGGAGAAGATTCTTGAAATAGTTTACGACGACAGACGACGACGGACGCCAAGTGATTGCATAAGCTCACTTGGCCCTTCCGGCCAGGTGAGCTAAAAAGGGGTTAAAACAGATTTTTTTTTCATTTAGAAAGGGGCATAACTCTACACCCGTTAAATGACACCTGCAAAATTCAAACTTAATCTGTGTATTGTGGTAATAAGCATTTTGTATAAGTTTCATAACATTTGACAATATTTGATTCAGGCAAACCTAAGAAAGAGAACAGTTAATAAAAATCAGCAATTTTTTCAATTTATTAAGGGACATAAATTTTGTGGTTATTAGCATTGTGTATAAATTTTCATAACATAGTTAGGTTGAGGCAAATTAAAGTCAGAGAACACCAACCAAATAAAAAAATCAAAGTGATGGATATCACTCATGGAAAGATTAAAACAGTAGTTTGGATTATTTCATATTAAAGTATGGTGGGGGAAAATGAACATTTATAGAGCACTGTAGCTGAAAATTGCATTTACAGCAGGTCTTTAGAAGGAAATAATGCTTTTCCGGTATGAGGATAAAATGAACTCAAATTAAATAATATGGGTCTCTAAATTTGCACAATTTTATTTAAATTGCAGTTTATATCTAATCAAAATTATGTTGCCGGTTCTGAACAGGTTTCAAAAAAACAAAAAATGCAAAAATTCTTCTAGTAAATGTTACCAAATATCCTTGTAAGACATAAACTTAGACCAACAGCTAAAAACTTTAAAGTGCCAACAAAAATAATCTAAAAATGTTGTTTTAGGGCATTTTGTAAGTTGAAACAGAGGTTATATGGCATTGAAAATTAAAAGTTTTAGAGTGCCTTTTGTTCAAATTTTAGTGTATTTTTCAACACAGGGCATTTTCAATTGTATTTTTCAAAGTAAACTAATTAAAAAACTAATGTTATTGAAATGTGAATTCTTTCTTGATTGCAAAAATATATATTTACTTCTAATAAAAATTCAAATGACTAAAATAGACATAATGATTGATGGGAAATAACTAATAAACAATGTTTTTTATAATTAAAAGTTTATAAATTTTAAAACTGTTTCAAGCCAATTCCTGATAAAAAAGTGAACTATTCTAAATTGTTGATTAATTACAGATGATTATTGGAAATTTATCAAGTAAATTATAGACCATACTTGAATACCTTTTATATATTCATATTTATATTCATATTTCATTTTTTTAAGATCTTGCTAATCCATTTATCATTTATCTTTCAGAAATAATTTACAGAATTACTTTATGTAATGTAGATCAAAAGTAATTGGCAATAAATAAATCTATCATCCTTATAAATATCAAACAAATAATACACACATTTGTGTAATCAATTAGGAGGTCAAATACTTGTGTATTAAGAATTAGATGCATATTGAAGTGGTCTGTACAATTATGTAAGACTGATGTAGATAGGTAATGTGGTCAATTTGATTGTCAGTTTAGGAGGTGGGGCATTGTAATTAAAAGTCCACCTTGTCTCTGATTGTTTAGTGATAATGACAGTTGTCAATCATACTAGTTGAATCAATACCCACTTACCTACTCAAAATGTTTTTAAAAAAGCCTGCACATCAACACACTTTAATGACATACATTCTTGAATGAACTGCTCCAATAATATACCCAGTTTTTTCCAGTTTATTTGTGTATTATGTGCACATACATGAGAACTATAGGGAACTATATTTTAGTGTGAATACATTTAGTAACAGTAGCTAAACTGTCCTGTTGTTAGGGAGGGTGGTGCCTAAGTAAAGATTTAGAACAAGTTCTAATCTTTCCAAAAATGTTTGTTTTTTGCCCATTATTGACTCCTCATTCCTAAACTAGTACTGTTCGTTCCATAACCCCAAAAATCAATCAAAACATTCCTTTTGTGGTATTGAACCTTCTTGTAAAAATTTCATAAGAGATCCATAAACTCAAATTAAAGTTATTGTCTAGAAACCAAATGTGTCTTTGGATCATGCTGATGCAGATCGCAATGACAACTTCATAGCATAAAGGGCAATAACTCCTATACAGGTCAATTGATCCTTTTGGTCATGTTGACTTATTTTCAGACTAACTTGGCCGAATATTGTTGCTCTTTACAGTTCAAATTTGATTTTATTTGGCCTAGTAGTTTCAGTGAAGATTTTTGTAAGGGTTTATAAATGGAGATGAGGAACATCAAGTCATTATAAAAGCTCACTTGACCCGTAAGGCCAGGTGAGCCAAAAAGGGGAAAGAGATGCGGACATGGTCAAAAGTAACTAATAACCAGATGCTCTGCAGGGCACAGCTTTATACGACTGCACAGATTGAACCCTGAACAGTTGGGGCAAGTATGGACACAACATTCAAGCTGGATTCAGCTGTAAACTTGGATTGTGATTAAATAGTTGACACAGCATATATAGGTTTCTGACACAGAATGAATGTGTCTAATGAACTTATTTTTTTTGTTTTGCCTTTGAGCAATTCACTATGCTGTTGAATATTAATCCTCTCAAAAAAAAGTTTGAAGAAATTTTCTATTTATTTATGAAATTCCAAATGAGAAAAATTGAACCCCCCCTCCATTTTTTTTTCACATCCCCTATCCTTTATTCCAAAACTGATCTCAATTCCAATTTCTAATGGAGTTTGTAACAATAATTTCTCATTTAAATACATCATAAAATATTAAAATGTAAAATAGTGCTTGTTATCACTGAATGGTAAAGATTGTTTTAATTTATCAGTTGGTAGTAAAAGTGAATATACATTGTATATTGTATAAAACAATGATTTAAGTTGATTCAACTACCTATTCTGGACAAAGAAAGATAACTCAAATTGAAAATAAATTTCTTGCTATTGCACAATATTGTGCAATTAGATATTTCTTTCTATTGCGCAATACTGTGCAATTGAAAATACTTGCTATTACACAATACTGTAAAATTGAAGATTTCTTGCTATTGTGCAATACTATGCAATTGAAAATTTCATGCTATTGCACAATACTGTGCAATTGAAGATTTCTTGTTATTGCTGAGTACTGTGCAATTGAAAATTTCTTGCTATTGCACAATACTTTTAGATCCTGATTTTGACCAACTTCTGGGCCCATAATAAAAAATCTAAGTACATGCTTGGATTCAGCATATCAAAGAACCCCATGAATTCATTTTTTGTTAAAATCAAACTAAGTTTAATTTTGGACCCTTTGGACTTTAATGTAGACCAATTTGAAAACAGGACCAAAAATTAAGAATCTACATACACAATTAGATTTGGCATATCAAAGAACCCCATTTATTCAATTTTTTATGAAATCAAACTTAGACCCCAATTTGGACCAACTTGAAAACTGGGCCAATAATCAAAAATCTAAGTACATTTTTAGATTCAGCATATCAAAGAACCCCAAGGATTCAATTTTTGTCAAAATCAAACTAAGTTTAATTTTGGACCATTTGGACCTTAATGTAGACCAATTTGTTAACCGGACCAAAATATAAAATCTACATACACAGTTAGTTTCGGCATATCAAAGAACCCCAATTTTTCAATTTTTGATGAAATCAAACAAAGTTTAATTTTGGACTCTTTGGGCCCTTTATTCCTAAACTGTAAAGACCAAAACTCCCAAAATCAATACCAACCTTCCTTTTATGGTCATAAACCTGGTGTTTAAATTTCATAGATTTCTATTTACTTATACTAAAGTAATGGTGCAAAAACCAAGAAAAATGCTTATTTGGATCCCTTTTGGCCCCTAATTCCTAAACTGTTTGAACCGAAATCATGCCCAACCTTCCTTTTGTGGTCATAAACCTTGTCAAATTTCATAGATTTCTATTCACCTAAATTAAAGTTACTGTGCGAAAAACAAGAAAATGCTTATTTGGGCCCTTTTTGGCCCCTAATTCCTAAAATGATTGGACCAAAACTTCCAAAATCAATCCCAACCTTCCTTTTGTGGTCATTAACCTACATGACCTAGGGTTAAAAGATTTCTATTCGCTTTTACTAAAGTTAGAGTGCGAAAACTAAAAGTATTCGGACGACGACGATGCAGACAACGACACCAACGGGATAGTAATACACGACGAAATTTTTTTCAAATTTTGCAGTCGTGTAAAAAACATGAAAGCAAACCTTTGTCCCTTGGACAATAAATCCAAATATTCCATTGAATTCAAATAATGATGCTGCTGACTGGGTTACAGCTAACATTTCGCCAATATGTTGTCCTTTCAATCTTGAATGTACATGCTCAGCAATACTGTCTGTTTTTATTATAGTGCTGCTCCTCAATCTCATTTTCTTTGCTTCTGGTGATGAATCAGAATCCTGGTCCAGTAAATTACTGTACTCCTTTTTTACCTAAAAGCAAATTATTGCATGCCAATTATCTATAAATTATGGTGCCATTGTAATAAATATAATAATAACAGCTGAGGCAAAAGAGCAAGTTACATGTAAACATGCCTTGTTAATCTAGAGGCTTTAACATGCTTAAGAAGCTTGTATCTATCATCTGAAAACCTTCAATTTAATTGAAGATTTTTTTCAGTTAACTCTTCTCTTAGATCAGAGAACTAGAGGCTCTACAGAGCCTGTGTGGCTCACCTTGGTCTATGTGAATATTATACAAAGGAAGCAGATGGATTCATGACAAAATTGTGTTTTTTTAGTGATGGTAATGTGTTTGTACATCTTACTTTACTGAACATTTTTGCTGCTTACAATTATCTATATCTATAATGAACTTGGCCCAGTAGTTAAAGTGGAAAATGTTAGTAAAAATTGACAAATTTTATGACAATTGTGGTCAAGTTGACTTATTTGTAAATCTTACTTTGCTGACCATTATTGCTGTTTACAGTTTATCTCTATCTATAATAACATTCACGATAGTAACCAACAAGATGCTTCACAGGGCGCAGCTTTATACAACTGCAGAAGTTGAACCCTGAACGGTTGGAGCAAGTATGGACACAACTTTCAAGCTGGATTCAGCTCTTAATTTGGATTGTGATTAAATAGTTGACACAGCATAGGTTTCTGACACAGAATGAATGTGGGCTTATGAACTTAAAATTTTTGTTTTGCCTTTGTGTAATTCACTATGCTGTTGAATATTAATCCTCTCAAAAAATGATTGAAGAAATTTTCTTTTTATTATGAAATCTGAAATGAGAAAAATTTAACCCCCCCCCCCCCCCCCCAATTTTTTTCAACATTCCCCTTTCCCTTTTTCCAAAACTGATCTCAATTCAAATTTCTAATGGAGTTTGCAACAATAACTACTCATTTAAATACATCATAAAATATTAAAATGCAAAAAAAGTGCTTGTTATCACAGAATCGTAAAGATTGTTTTAATTTTTCAGTTGGTAGTAAAAGTGAAAAAACATTGAATATTGTATAAAACAATGATTTAAGTTGATTCAACTATTATTCTGGACAAAGAAAGATAACTCCAATTGAAAATTTCTTGCTATTGCACAATAGTGTGCAATTAGATTTGTTTTGCTATTGTGCAATGCTGTTCAATTGAAAATACTTGCTATTCCACAATACTGTGCAATTGAAGATTTCTTGCTATTGCTGAATGCTGTGCATATTTGGGCCCTCTTTTGGCCCGTTATCCCTAAACTATTGGAACCAAAACTCCCAAAATTAATCCCAACCATCCTTTTGTGGTCATAAACCTTGTGTCAAAATTTCATAGATTTCTATTAACTTATACGAAAGTCCAACCTTCTTTTTGTGGTCATAAACCTTGTGTCTAAATTTCATAGAAATCTATTCACTTTTACTAAGGTTAGCGTGCGATAACAAAAAGTATTCGGATGACAACGACAACGGCAACACCAATATGATACCAATATACAACCAAACAGTTTTAAAATTTTGCGGTCCTATAAAAACTGAAAATTTCCTTAAAATTAGCAATTCAGGGGCAGCAACCCAACAACAGGTTTTCCAATTCATATAAAAACTTCACGGCAGATAGATCTTGACCTGATAAACAATTTATGTATTAACTCCTCGTCAGATTTGTTCTAAATGCTTTGGTTTTTGAGTTATAGGCCAAAAACTGCATTTCCCCCTATGTTCTAATTTAAGCCATGGCAGCCATCTTGGTTGGTTTGTCAGGTCATGGGACACATTTCTTAAACTAGATACCCCAATGATGATTGTGGCTAAGTTTGGTTTAATTTGGCCCAGTAGTTTCAGAGAAGATGATTTTTGTAAAAGTTAACGACAACGGACGCAAAGTGATTTCAGTAGTAATCCCTATAACCTACTACACTTGTTGCAAAGCTGACTATGTTGACCCTAATGACTTGACCAAACATATTGAGACAACAAACCCACCAGAAAGCTCACAACTCTATCAAGTCAACACCACTGTTCAGTTAGTGGTATACAGCATCACAAAAAAGTCGTTGTTTATACAACTTTGATTAATCCATTGTCAGTATTTCACTTTTAATCATCCAGGCACAGCCATGTGTCCTAAACTTGCTAGTTGAACACAAGGTAATTGCCAATACTCTTTTATTGCTGTTTATATAGTCTAATCCTAGATAACTTGAGGCTATTTACTGTTTTTCTCTGACTTTTCTGATATGAATTTTGAGTTTCTAGGACTTTTTTCCCTGTCGGTATCAATTTTGTAAACAAAAAAAAAAACTGAAAATTTTTTGAGGTTGACATTCTCAACCAGATGCTCTGCAGGGTGCAGCTTTCCCTTTTTCCAAAACTGATCTCAATTCAAATTTCTAATGGAGTTTGCAACAATAACTACTCATTTAAATACATCATAAAATATTAAAATGCAAAAAAAGTGCTTGTTATCACTGAATCGTAAAGATTGTTTTAATTTATCAGTTGGTAGTAAAAGTGAAAAAACATTGTATATTGTATAAAACAATGATTTAAGTTGATTCAACAATCTGGACAAAGAAAGATAACTCCAATTGAATGAAAATTTCTTGCTATTGCACAATATTGTGCAATTAGATATTTCTTGCTATTGTGCAATACTGTGCAATTGAAAATACTTGCTACTGCACAATACTGTGCAATTGAAGATTTCTTGCTAATGCACAATACTGTACAATTGAAGATTTCTTGCTATTGCTGAATACTGTGCAATTGAAAATTTCTTGCTATTGCACAATACTTAATATAATAATTTTGAATCCTGATTTGAACCAACTTGAAAACTGGGCCCATAATCAAAAATCTAGTACATGTTTAGATTCAGCATATTAAAGAAGCCCAAGAATTTAATTTTTGTTAAAATCAAACTAAGTTTAATTTTGGACCCTTTGGACCTTAATGTAGACCAATTTGAAAACAGGACCAAAAATTAAGAATCTACATACACAGTTAGATTTGGGATATCAAAAAACCCTAATAATTAAATTTTTGATGAAATCAAACAAAGTTTAATTTTGGACCCTGATTTGGACCAACTTGAAAACTTGGTCCATAATCAAAAATCTAAGTGCATTTTTAGATGCAGCATATTAAAGAACCCCAAGGATTCAATTTTTGTTAAAATCAAACTTAGTTTAATTTTGGACCCTTTGGACCTTAATGTAGACCTATTTGAAAACGGGACCAAAAATTAAGAATCTACATACACAGTTAGATTTGGAATATCAAAGAACCCCAATTATTCAATTTTTGATGAAATCAAACAAAGTGTAGTTTTGGACCCTATGGGCCCCTTATTCCCAAACTGTTGGCAGCAAAACACCCAAAATCAATCCTAACCTTCGTTTTATGGTCATAAACCTTGTGTTTAAATTTCATAGATTTCTATTTACTTAAGTTATGGTGCGAAAAACCAAGAAAAATGCTTATTTGGGCCCCTAATTCCTAAACTGTTGGGATCTTAACTCCCAAAATCAATCCCAACCTTCCTTTTGTGTTCATTAACCTTGTGTATAAATTTCATTTATTTCTATTTACTTAAACTAAAGTTATTGTGCAAAAACCAAGAATAATGCTTATTTGACCTTTTTTGGCCCCTAATTCCTAAACTGTTGGAACCAAAACTCCCAAAATCAATCCCAACCTTCTGTTCGTGGTCATAATTCTGTCAAAATTTCATAGATTTCTATTTACTTAAACTAAAGTTACTGTGCGAAAACCAAGAAAATGCTTATTTGGGCCCTTTTTGGCCCCTTATTCCTAAAATGTTGGAACCAAACTCCCAAAATCAATCCCAACCTTCCTTTTGTGGTCATAAACTTTGTGTTAAAATTTCATAGATTTGTATTAACTTTTACTAAAGTTAGAGTGCTAAAACTAAAAGTATTCGGACGACAACGAGAACGACAATGACGACACCAATGTGATAGCAATATACGACGAAAAAATTTTCAAATTTTGCGGTCGTATAAAAAGCTGGAGATTTCAAATTTTAACAGAAGGGACGGAAGAGGGTCTTAAAAGTGGGAGATTTTGACTCCCGCTGGAAGAATCACATGTTATCATTCAATGATTAAAATAACCAGTGAAGCCTGCTTCAATGTAGTGTGACATTCCAACAATGACGTCACAATAAAATATAATATAGGTTGGATATATTTAGAATTTCTCGTCATACTGATTTTAAAAGAAACGTAAAATAGTGTAAAGGAGAGCTCAATATACAATAATTTCGAGAGAAACAGAAGGGAAATGTGTAAAAAAGTGTTTAAAGTCAATCTATTCATTCGTGTCTCCCCTTCTCATCAATCTCAGTAAGATTTGTTGGGGGGTTTTCCACACTATAAAAACAAAATGAATGATGTGAGGGAATGTCACTCTGGTCAACCCCATTGGGGATTGACGGCTTAAAGCCGTCTTTCCCCAAAAACTAGCAAATTAGCAAGTTGTACACTGTCCAAACTAGGTATTTATTTGTAAAGCCGTCTTTCCCCAAAAACTAGCAAATTAACAAGTTATACACTGTCCAAACTAGGTATTTATTTGTAAACTCTGAAAATTAAATAAAAAATAACTGTGTCCTTAGACCAATTAAATAAATAAGCAATGCCTTGTAAGCTTCCATTATTGTTAATTTCTATGGTGATTGCTGAGATAAAAAACTATAATGTACTGACAATGCTAACCTCAACAACAGCAACAACTCTTGACACTAGTTTTGATGTAATTGAACCCTTCTCAGCTGTGTAGCTTCTCATTACTGCATCTGGCATTGATGTTACAGTATGCTTTCCATGATTGAAATAATAACTGCACCCTGGAGTGTTTGTTGTGTCACTGGAAAATAGTATTTTTCTTGTAAATAAACAATAAAATTGAGAATGCAAATGGGGAATGTGTCAAAGAGACAACAACCCGACCATAGAACAAACAACAGCAGAAAGTCACAAAGAGGTCTTCAATGCGAGGAGAAATTCCTGCACCCTAAGGCATTCCTCTGCTGTCCCCCCCCCCCCCAAAAAAAAACAAGAGTGCACACGCTGAAATGTCTCGCCTTCTTTACAAATCATTAATATTATGTTGATAGTCCTAGGTATGAAGCTTTATTAATAACTGTCACGTAAACTTAACATTAACCAAGATAACTAAACAAAGACCAAAGAACCATGAAAATGAGGTCAAGGTCAGATGAACCATGCCAGGCAGACACTTACAGCTAACAATGGTTCAATACAACAAATATAGTTGACCTATTACTTATAGTTTAAGAAAAATAGACAAAAACACAAAAACTTAACACTGAGCAATTCAATGAACCATGAAAATGAGGTTGAGGTCAAATAACACCTGTGCAACTGACATATAGATCATATAGATCATAAAATATTTCTTATGGCATATAGTATTGGCTAAAAAGACCAAAACTCAAAAACTTAACTTTGACCACTGAACCATGAAAATGAGGTCAAGGTCAGATGACATCTGCCGCTGACATGTACACCTTACAATCATTCCATACAACAAATATAGAAGATATATTGCATAAAGTATGAGAAAAACAGACCAAAACACAACCAGTTGCTTCGCAGGGCGCAGCATTATATGACTGCAGATGTAGAACCCTGAACAGATGGGACAAGTATGGACACAACTTTTAAGTTTGATACAGCTTTAAGGCCTAAAAAAAAAAGATATGTGTTTCCAGTAACCTCATTTTGAAAAATAGGGTCGGTAGGTCGGAATTCTTTTTTCTTTTTGACATAGTAAATGAAATCCGGAAAATTAGCATGTTTTTTCCAAGTCCGGATCCGTAATTAGTTTCAAAAACCGGAAGTGTGCCATTTGCAATGTTTTTGAAGCACCTGCTGTGCAAATTTTTTGGATTTTAACCTATTTGGAATACCTTTTAACATTAATAAAATGTTTTACTGGCTTTCTATGCAAGAGGAAGCAAGAGAGAAAAAATATTATGTCATCTATCAGAAGCCTGTGTCAAAAACAGGGTCGGTTGATAATTTTTTTTTTAAATTTTTTTTGAAGATCCAATAAAAAAGTTAGGGTCGGGGCTAAAAAACAGGGTCGGTCGGGTTACCGGAAACACAGCTCTTTTTTTTCTCGGCCTAAATGTGGAATGTGATTAAATAGATGACACAACATAGGTTTATGTCACATTATGATTTGGACCCTTTGGACCTTAATGTAGACCAATTTGAAAACTGGACCAAAAATTAAGAATCTACATACACAGTTAGATTTGGAATATCAAAGAACCCCATTTATTCAATTTTTGATGAAATCAAACAAAGTTAAATTTTGGACCTCGATTTGGACCAACTTGAAAACTGGGCCAATAATTAAAAATCTAAGTCCATTTTTAGATTCAGCATATTAAAGAACCCCAAGGATTCAATTTTTGTCAAAATCAAACAAAGTTTAAGTTTGGACCCTTTGGACCTTAATGTTAACCAATTTGAAAACGGGACCAAAAATTAAGAATCTATATACACAGTTTATTTTTGGAATATCAAAGAACCCCAATTATTCAATTTTTGATGAAATCAAACAAAGTTTAATTTTGGACCCTTGGGGCCCCAAATTCCTAAACAGTTGGGACCAATACTCCCAAAATCAATACCAACCTTCCTTTTATGGTCATAAACCTTGTGTTTAAATTTCATAGATTTCTATTCACTTATACTCAAGTTATAATGTGAAGACCAAGAAAAATGTTTATTTGGGCCCCTTTTTGGCCCCTAATTCCTAAACTGTTGGGATCTCAACTCCCCAAATCAATACCAACCTTCCTTTTGTGGTCATAATAGTTATCAAGATTACCAGGATTATAATAAACCTTGCGTTTAAATTTCATAGATTTCTATATTTTACTTAAACTAAAGTTATTGTGCAAAAAACAAGAATAATGCTTATGTTGGCCCTTTTTTGGCCCCTAATTCCTCAACTGTTAAAACTAAAACTCCCAAAATCAATCCCAACCTTCCTTTTGTGGTCATAAACCTTGTGTCAAAATTTCATAGATTTCTATTAACTTAAACTAAAGTTACTGTGCGAAAACCAAGAAAATGCTATAAGTCCAATACTACATGTAAGTACCTGACATTTCTTTATACATTATTTAACAGTAGTGTAAGGGAGATAAATCTGAACATACTTTGTATGTGAACTGCTTTTGTATTACCTACCTTACACTGATTTTAAATTGTCTTAAAATTGTCAATTGACCAGAAAAACCTAGTTTTACCCCTTTTTTGCCCCTAATTCAAAAACATTTAAAGCCATAACCCCCCAAAGTCATTAGTTACAATCCTTAACGGTATGGAAACTTGTGTTATAATTTTAGAGAGATTCATCTACCAAGGGATACCTCTAGTGGAATAAACCTTCTGGTAAAAATTTATAGATATCCATTCACTACGTCTTAAGTTAGTGTCCATAAACCTAGTTTTTCTCCTTTCTTGCCCCTAATTTAGCCTTTAGACCCTAATTCCAATACATTTTGAGCCACCCCCCTTCCTAGTCATTATTTTATGAAAACTACAAAAATGCTTATTTTTGGCCCCTTTTTGACCCCTCTAATATCTGAACTATTGGGATCATAACTCCCAAAAGGATTAAACCTGCATGTTTATGAGCTGTCAACCCTCCTCCTATACTTCTGGCCAATGTAGAAAAGTAAACGCATAACGCACATTAAAATTCAGGTAAAGAGAAGTCTGAGTCTGATGTCAGACATGTCAGAAGTTGTAACCAAAGAAAATAAACGAAATGACAATAATCATGATAATACATTAATAACAAGACTACTATCAGTTAACTGACATGCCAGCTCCAGGCTTCAATAAAACTAATTGGAAGACTATGTCTTTATCATATGAATATCAGGCACAATGCATAATTAGCAACACAAAAAAGCATTACTTTTACAAATTTATTACAGATTCACAATTTTTAAAATTATTACTTTTAATTAGCATATCCTCTTTAAACAGACTTTTGTATGTATTAATGTACAGAATAATTCAATACACAGCCTCGTCCTTTTTATCATGTAATATTAGCCAATGGAAATTGCTAATTTCAATCACCAACTTTTTAAATAATCTTGAAATTCATCCTAATTATGTATTATTTACAAGGCAGCTAAATTCATGTGCAACATGTACATAAACTTGCAAAAGTTTCTTTTCTTCTACATCTGATTTTACCTGGATAGATGCACGCTTGATAAAGCTAGTTTCTCTAGTCCAATATTGCATTCATTTTCATCGTTTTGTAAATAATTTTAAACATTCTAATATTTAACAGTCCTTGAAAAATCCAATTGCAAGAAGTTGCTATATCTATTTATGTTTTACTTTATATTATAGTGGGTTATGCATCAGTTCACAAATGTTATGTGAAAGTGTTCATACTGTGGATTCATTTATTTTCGTGGGTATCAATTTTCGTGGATAGAGAAAAAAAGACATTTCGTGGTATACGTAAATTCGTGGATCTCTGATTACCAAAAAAAATTAATTCAGATACGTAATTCGTGGATTTCTCTTTGATTTAAGAGATCATATAACCTCATTGGTTTGTTTAATAATAAAACAAACAAAAAAGAAGGAATTCATTGAAAAAGTTTTGAATTGTCAAAATCCTCGCTTGGTCATTTTAGGTTAAAGTATTCATTGAAAACTTCTATTACAATCAAGGACAAAGACAACTTATTATTTGTTTGTTTTACAATTTATAAATGCTTGTCGGAATTCTATAAGGCAATCAAAACTCTATGATTGAAAGCTCATTTCCTTAATCACGATACTATAAACAGTCATATAAATAAAAGGTGTGAAAATAAATGTTCCTGTCATAAACAATATTACCTCGGGACAATATCCCGTATTTAATCCTATTGATTTTCAAACACTGACTAGTAAACCAAACTATGACACATAATTAACAACTTGCAGTTATTTTCCATGAACAGTTTTAATCAATTTTTAAAGGTTAATTATCACTGACATTCGATATATTTATTATTGATTTAATTAAAATAATTGTATCTTCTATCAATAAACAACATGTGTTACGTTACAATGTTTATCGCTATTCAACACTATATTAGAACTGCATAACATAACCGGAAATAAACATCCAACTCCATACAAATTTATCGGGATTATTCTTCGTTGAATTTTTAAATTCGTGGTTCGCTGTGACCCACAAAACCCACGAAAATTGGTATACCACGAATAAAAATGAATCCACAGTACTAGGTCATCTCAATAATTAATTAGATGGCACATGTCTAGCCTAAAGTACACAAAAAATTCTTATATGTATCATTGTATGTATTGAGTATATATGCAGTGTTAACTGTTTATTTCAGAATCATTGTTATTTGGATATACATTTTTGTACATGTAGTATGCCATAAATCAAATATGAGGACTTGAGTCATATCAGTAACCATGAATTTGAAAGCTAAGCCCCCTTAAAATACAATATACTTACAAAATTTTTAGATCAAATATTCGGACAAATGCTATGAATAAATCCTGAAACATTCTTTCTGAGGGATTTGCACTATTGTCCATAACAAACAGCAACTGGTCAGAAAAAACTTTCAGTTTTGCAAAGATTCTGTAAAGAAAATCAATGAAAGAAATGGAAAAAAAAGTACCATCAATTGACAAATGTGCTTAATATATATATAGATATACATCTCGTCTAAACATCAACCCAACAATGTTAGATCTGTAAATTTGCTTTTGCAAATTTTTGGTTCTTCCCTCTCCGGGATTCGAACATGCTACTGTGATATCGTGACACCAAATCGCCTGCACTGCAGCCGTCCCGCTAGACCACACGATCACCTGACTCAGACGTACTTATAAATATATATATACATTTCATCTACATCCGATTTTACCTGGCTAGATCCATAGATAAAAAGAAAGTTTTGCAAGTTTATGTACATGATGCACATGAATGATATACAACATATTATACTTTACATGTATCTGACTGCTACATGTAATACATTACCCTAAGCAAAGGAATAACAAATACCAATTTTCTTTTATTTGAAAAAGCATGGATAAGTGTGAGCCAAGGCTCCGTGTTGAAGGCCGTACTTTAACCTATAATGGTTTACTTTTTAAATTGTTATTTGGATGGAGAGTTGTCTCATTGGTAATGGCACTCACACCACATCTTCCTATATCTATAAAACTAGTAACATACATTTTTTTAGCTTTCATTGAGGCAACTGCCTTAGTAAATAAATTCCACCAAAAAACTATAAAGGCTCTAAAGAGCCTGTCGCTCAACTGTATTTACTCATGCTTAGGAAATAATGTAAAATAAGGTTACAATCATAATTTATAGTATAAATACCATTAGATACTAAGATACTAAGATACTATAATAATATCTACATGCAAGATAATTATAGCAAACAAGAATGTGTCCTAAGTACATGGATGCCCCACTCGCACTATCATTTTTCATGTTCAATGGACCGTGAATATTGGGTAAAATATCTAATTTAGCATTAAAATTAGGCAGATCATACCATATGGAACATGTATACTATGTTTCAAGTTGTTTGGTCTTCAACTTCATCAAAAACTACGTACCTTGACCAAAAACTTTAACCTGAAACTCCCACTTCTATTTTCTATGTCCAGTAGACTGTGAAATTGGGGTCTCATTTTGCTTTAAAAAAAAATATCAGATCAGAAGCAACAAGTGTACTAAGTATCAAGTTGATTGGACTTCTGCTTCATCAAAAACTACCTTTAGGCCACACCAATTTAATTTCTTCTTCTACAGATTTTTGGACTCCAAAATTTGGGGCGATCGAGCGATTAGAAAATTTTAATAAAAAATATTTAATTTGCAAATTTTTAAGGCGAAGCTTAAAAAGTAAAGGCGAGCGATTATAATTTTTTTTTTGTAAACATAAAATAGTAGGTTTTGACTATATAAAAAACTTGATTTTATTGCTTGTACTTTAACATTTCTTTAATTTCTGAAGTATTGTTTCCCTGTTCACCAAGAAATAATTAAATCTGGTCTATGTATGTGTGACTGACAATGAGACAATTCTGTTGGGGTAGTCAAAGTGAAAATACATTGTATATTGTATAAAACAATGATTTAAGTTGATTCAAATAGACGTATTTACACTTGTATGCAACTTTGTCCGCCATTACATAAAATCACACAGGTTCCCGTAAACTTTGACATAACAATTCAAAACATTTGACGTCACTATAAAAAAAGTGATTGTTGCTTGACGTCAGAAGGTTATTTGGAGGCGATCTAAGGTTATTTGGAGACAAAATTCAGCTTAATACCAAAAGTGTAAATACGTTTATACTATTCCGGACAAAGAAAGATAACTCCAATTGAAAAATTCTTGCTATTCAGTCAGAGCTCAGACATAAACAAGTCTATTTCTGTTTTTGACTTAGAAAAGTCCAAACATGTATTTTTTATAAAAATGTGTTTTCAATTTTAGACTTATCTATTCATGTTGATGAAAAAACTTAACTTGACTTGGTGGCCAAACTACACCACCTATGACAGTAAAAACTTGTCTGAGAGTTCACATGGACTTGATCTATCTATATTTTATTATCTTATTGAACATCCTTACTAAACACAGATGCAGGGTTTCCGCTGGCGGTCGCCATTTTCGCAATTTGCGATAAAATAATAATTGTGGCGATAAAAATTCGTCATTTGCGAAAGAATTTGGCGAAAGAAATATATAGAACAATTTATTTTCCTCCATCTTGTTTATTTACTTTTTTCGAGTTTCTCGGACTTAACCCGTTCAGACAATACTCGGAATTCACCTTGACCTCATTAAGGTTTGGACAGAAAAACAATAATCAGCTGATTGCATTTTATAGCTATCGACAACAAAGGACTATTAATAAAGGTGTTGATTGAGTTGTTTGACAAAATGATATGGTTAAATGGCTTCTGCTAAATGTCACATACAGAATTTATTTACCACTTTGCGACGCACGTGTTTGAAGCAAACTTTTGACGTCTCCTCCGCTTTTAAAGATAATTGAGATACAGCTGTTGTGACAAAAAATGTTCAAAAGCAAGAAAAATCTCGGATTTAAAACTTTAATTATCCATTGACTTAAATAGAGGTAATTGATTAGAGAGACTACTTTAAAGTTGTTTGAGTGACATAAGTGTTTCAAGCATAGGTATACGTCTCAACTTTTTCATTTACGATGTTCAAAAAAAGAAAACTGTCGTTATGAAGAAATCTATCCAAAAGGTTGACTCAAATGAGAGTAGCCCTTCAATAATGATCACACACATGACACATGAAACGAGAGATCAATTTCATGTGATAAAAGCTTTTGTTTTGATGTAAAAAACACTTCTTAGTACAAAAGGGAACATCAGTATTTTTCTTTTAAAGAAACTTTCCATACGAACTATACTGGTATTATATAATCAAAACATGATGTCCATTAATTTTGTTATATTCCAGGACTTATATCTTAATTCTTTACTATTAAAATTATAGTGGGCCAATCAATTAGAAAAGTTGTTTTAAATACAATGAATATTTTTCCCTTTTACATTAAAAAAAAATCTCGTTTTAAAGTAAATGTTTATATAATTAGTGTTAAAATAAGTTTGAGAGCATAATGCTAGACACAATGGGGCAAAATCATCTTATTTAAGGGAAAGGGGGGGGGGGATGTGTAGAAAAAAAGGTAAATTTTAAACAAAAAATGTAGTTATGTTATTTGGCGAAAAAAATAATAAAGTGGCGAAAAAAATATTGTTTTGGCGAAAGAGGTGGCGAAAGAAATAATTGCCCCAGGGGAAACCCTGCACAGATGTTTTACCTCATTAAGTGTGGATCCAGGTGGTTGCATTGTAAGGTTAATTAACATGATCCCCGATTTTTTAGACTCTCATTCATATTTTTCTTTAGAAGACAAGGCATTGGCTATCAATGTTGTCATTATTTGATTTAGATGCATGACCTTTTTATAAGTATGCAAGGGTCTTGAAGTTAACCAATTTTGGTAACTAATCGACTTGTAGTCTGAGTCGATATTTGCAACTTTTTGATTCTGGTCAATTATTTCTTGCTTCACAATATTTGACTTATTTAAGTCGTATTTTGTCTTGCATTAAAGGGAGACAACTCCTAAAACTTACAAATTTAGACCTCTATACATTTTTGTAAGTCAAAAGCAGATTCAGACTTATTTATTTTATGTCTGAGCTCTGACTGCTATTGCACAATATTGTGCAATTAGATATTTCTTGCTATTGCACAATACTGTGCATTTTTCTGGGCAATAGAAATTGAAATCATGAAATTCACATTGTACATTGTATAAGACTTCTATGGCAGTCAACTCACTTCTGACAGATACTCCTGATTAATGGCAATTGTTCTACGTTTTCTGTTTCTTGTTTCTTTTCTTTTGGTTCTACAAATTCATGATACAATGTGGATTTTTCAAATGGTTTGTCTAATACCTTGTTCATTTTAATAGCACTTGAAACCTCAATATCATTTATAAATTCAGCATTTATATCCATGTCGTCCCATGTGTTAAAAGCAAACTGGAAACAGTCATGCTTTGTTTTATACTCCTGGTCCGGGGATTCATAGTGGTTTTTCATATATTCGATAAGTTTGACATTTTTCCCAATCAATTCAAGATATCCAATAATAAAAAGCGAACGTGGGTCATCGTTGTATTTCAGGGTAACACGAAGATCGTTACACACTTCATCTGCAGACCAATCGCTTGTTCGTTCGGGTATATTGACCGGGCTTTCACTTGAAGATCTCCCTTGAGACAGATCAGATGACATATCTTCGTATTCATAATGGCTTCGTTTTTCCCCTGTTGGTAATTTTTTGTTAGAATTAGGTTCATCCTGACCCTCAGCTCGTTGACGATGTGCCATTCTAAGATATCCGGAAGTAGGATTGATCAGAACGTAAGACAACTCGACACGAGGTCAACTCGGACCATTTACAAAAAGTCAACTCGGACCATCTATGATGACAATCTGGAACAATTAAAAAAAAGTTTGTTTCCATTTTTAGGTGAAAAAAATAATTTGTTTTGGACTCTGAGAAAAAAAATTGTTTGTTTCACCCTCAGCTGCTACTATATGTAATGATAAAAGTGAAAGAAAAAAATTGTGTTCGGTTTGTCGCTAAAAAAATAGATCGTACTTTGCCGAAGGCGAAAAAAAAAGTTTGCACAGAAAAAATATTCATAGCCCCCCCCCAGAAAATCAAATGGTTGCTGCCTTAATGGGACTCTATTTCACACGGTTCTGTGAAATATAGTACGGCAATATATACCGGTACATATTGTCCGCATAAACACAGATAGATTTTTACTCCTACCACTCTGGAAAAAATAAGCCAGTGAAATACCATGCCAGGAAAAAAATTACCGGGACAAATTATCCTCAGGATAAAATATCACAGAGGAAGAAATAAACCGTTACAAACATTATACGTTTTGTTGTTGTATGATGAGATTGGTGTATGATGAGATCTTTCGGTAAACTTCGTTTTTTATCGGAAATTACCGAATCCATAATTGGTAAATTACGGTAATTTAATGCCCGGCAAAACAGATTTTAACATTTATTTTAAGAATGGAATGCTTCTTTTTGTAAATTCATTGGGGTGAAAAAGCGTTGACCGAAGTACATTTTGTATGAAGCGCGGAAACATTATGCGTTTTTTGTTGTATGATGAGATTGATGTATGATGAGATCATTCGGTAAACTTCGTTTTTTATCGGAAATTACCGAATCCATAATTTGTAAATCATAGTACTATCTAACTATGAAATAAAAAACAATTATACCAAATATGTTTCAATAGATACACTATCTAACATCATAGTACTATCTTCCTACACCATAAACACCAATTATCCCATTATCATGTTTAATAGACCATTTAACATCATAGTACTATCTTACTATACCATAAAAACCAATATTAACACCAAGTATGTTTAAATAGATAGACCATCTAATAGCATAGTACTATCTTACAACACCATAAAAACAAATTTTACCAAGCATGTTTCAATAGAAAAACCATCTAACGTCATAGTACGAACTTACTACAAAATAAAAACCAATTATATCAAGCATGTTTCAATAAATAGACAATACAACATCATAGAACTATCTTACTACACAATAAAAACAAATAATACCAAACATGTTTCAATAGATAAACCATCTAACAGCATAGTACTATCTTACTATGAAATAAAAACCAATTATACCAAATAGTTTTCAAAAGATACACCATTTACCATCATAGTACTATCTTACTACACCATAAAAACCAATTATACCAATCATGTTTCAATAGATAAACCATCTAACATCATAGTACTATCTTACTTCACCATACAAAACAATAATACCAACGATGTTTCAATAGATACACCATCTAACATCATAGTACTATATTACTACACCATAAAAAACAATTATACCAATCATGTTTCTATAGATATACCATCTAACATTATAGTACTATCTTACTATGAAATAAAAACCAATTATACCAAATATGTTTCAATAGATACACCATCTAACATCATAGTACTATCTAACTACTCTATAAAAACCAATTATACCAAGGATGTTTCAATATGTTTCTATGATGAGTGAATTTACAACCACTGGGTCGATGCCACTGCTGGTGGAGATTTATTTCCCCGAGGGTATTACAAGCCCTGATTTAATTTTTCAAATTGGTCTACATTAAGGTCCAAAGGGTCCAAAATCATAATGTGACATAAACCTATGTTGTGTCAACTATTTAATCACAATCCCCATTTAAAGCTGTATCAAACTTAAAAGTTGTGTCCATACTTGTCCCATCTGTTCAGGGTTCTGCATCTGCGGTCGTATAGTGCTGCGCCCTGCGAAGCAACTGGTTGTAGGATGTTGTAATCAAAGTACATGTAAACAAAAAAGTTACCCAGTGCCTTGTTCTGATTTAACTTAATGCACATTTTTATACGAATAAAACAGTTTGACTGTCTTATATTGTACGTCAGGATCCTGTAATAAACTTATTGTCATCATTTGTTCAAGTCTCTCAGATTTTTTCATAAAGAAACTGCATGTATTGTTATAAATTTGGTTGTTTATTTTCTTGTTTCGGATTTGTCATGTCACACATTTTTATAAAATTGAGAATGAAAATTATACCTGATTATGTGGTATGTTTTTTTTCATTGTTGAAGGTTGTATAGAGACCTTTTGCTTACCGGTATTAATGTCTCTTTGTCATTTGAACTCTGGAGGAATGAAGTCTCACATTAATATGATATAAATTACCAAATATTACCCAAAGACAGCCTAAACTTTATTTGGTAAATGAAAAATTCCTGCATATGATACCAACATAAAATTGTCTGCTCCAACATTACTGAGGGATCTACCATTTGATTTTAATGGGGGTGGGTTTTTTTTTAAAATTTCATCTCTATGAGCCCTTACACCCATAAAAATCAAATGGTAGCTCCCTTAGTATGGTAACAAGATTTTTTTTCTCACCATTCTGATCTGCATCTGCCAAATAATAGCCTCCTTCAACAAGTCGAAGATTCTTTTACTATAGTGATAATTTACTTTCTGGAATTTACTGGAATTTACAGTTATAGTGATTTAGGGGCACCACTTTTCTAATAAGAAAATCAAATCATTAACCATGTATTTCAACTCTATTTTGTAGGATTTTTTTTTCTTTATTTCTTCAACTTTTTACTTTATTAGACCTTAATTATAATCATTGTGATTTGGTCATCACTTATGAGTCTTGTATACACACAATGCGCATCTGATGTAGAAAAAAATATAAGCCTTATATATATATAAGATATAAAAGGAAATTAATGGTGTATTTTTTATTATTTTTTTTTAAATTACTTTGACACTTTGGCATATACCATTTGATTTTCTTGGGGAAACTAGGTTTTATTCTGGCTCTCCGTGATTGTTGATAAAAAAACAATCTTGACAGCACTTACATCAAGTTTTGCCCATTAAAAAAAATGTCTGTGCCTTTTATATGTCTTTATATTTATAAGTGAATATAGGGGGGGCGTATAGTTTTATAATATTGTTCTTACACAACTTTATGTAGTCTTCTGACTGTCGTGACAAAGATGGTTTGCTTTCCTGTGATCTCCGAGCATGCCTCTGAATTTATAAGGGATGCATTAATGATTTAAGGAAATAAACCTTGTGCAACCGTGTAACCAAATCGCGTATAATTTCAGGTCTACTCGGTTCTTATCATGTCAACGTTCAGGTCTTTAGTATGACCCAATATCATACGCGGAATCTAATTTATGATCATACCGTCTGGGGTCCTTGCAATGGCAGCCTCCAAAACAGGCAACAAAAGGAAACTCGACGATGTTGAAGCTAACGATCCATCATATGGTACCAGTGGAACTTTACCTAAAAATGTTTCGTCATGGAATTTACAACATTTAACATCTATTGGAATTGCGTACGCCAAAAAAGGCTTCCAATCGCCCTTACATGTATTAGATAGCGTTCCGTTTATCTGTAAGGATATTTCTGAAGAGTGTGAAACTTTTATTAATTATTTAGCAGAGTGCATTGATTTCACAATAACAACAAACAAGCAGGGAATTATATTTGACGAATCTAGAGAGGATCATTTGACTAGAAGACGTGAATATAGATCTGATGTAGCAAGAAAAATGGTTGAAACTATTGACCAGAATTTGAATAAGCTGAAGTTGAACTATTTTAAGTTTGAGAAAGCAGCATCATTGGTATCAAGGTAGACCAAATAATTATGAAGTCTTGAAAGGCTATTATATTTTTTTTCTTTGACGCCTTACTTCGACCTAGGGGAAACCATGAATTATTTTTCCGTGGCCTTAAATGCAGGTTGAAACTCCCAGAGGTGTCCTTCAGCTGCCAAGGCCGTAACTACCCTTGAGGCTATTGCCTCACTAAAATTTCGACATGAATTTTTTTTTATACATATATATAAATATAAAAGTCATCTGTTGTTCTGTCTCAACCTTAATTTCTATAATTTGTCATCATAATTTCTTTTTAAACTATTCTTCCTGGATAAATCTCAGCATCTCAACGTGTGATGTTTCTCGATTACATTAGCCTAGTAACGATAATCATCATGGATCTTTAGTTAAAACTGCCTCTTGCAGAAAAAGGAAAAGCGACACTGAAGGTAAAGAAGGAATAATTCTAGAAAACTAGTTTGTTTGTGAACAGAGTTTGAGTATTGCATATTAATTCATTAGGATAAGTAGACTGACAAATCAAGTACTGGTCTTCAGAAGGGGCAGTCCTATTTGCGTATTCATTTCTCGAACTTCAATCTTTCTCTTTACAGATAGATAATATATAAATAATATGAAACATGAATGCATGGATTAGCTTTTATCCATGTTTCTTTAACCTTAAAAGGAATATTCCATATTCCAATTTGATATTATTGAGAAATGGTAGAACCTTTAACACAGGGTTTTGTCTTTACTTATTTGGGACTGCAGAATTTCGTTTCTTTATATTCGGGGTTTCGGAATCGGACACCCCAACCCCTAACCCCTAAATTTATAGATCATTGTAGATTGTGGAACTAAAATACTACCAACATGACCAACTATTTCCAGAAATAATATGAAATTACGGAACTACATGTAAACGTCAAAAACTCCATTCCAATTCCCCTGCACCCATATATCATGTATATATTATATATACTTAATTACTCTATAGATAAGAATCAAAAACATGTTATTGTATCTTATCTCATTCTATCACTAGTTTGTCTACTCTTTGTCAGCATAAAAACGAGTTCAATATTTTGTAACTGTGAATGTATGATGGTGCTTACAGGAAAGCTTAATTCCCTTTTGCAAACATAGTCCAGTCAATCTAGCATAAATTTGACCCTAACCTGAAAGTAATTGCAACAGAAGATTTTTGAGTTTTAATCTTTAGCATTATACCCCAAATATACACAGTAAAAAGTCCCAAAAAATCTAACTTGAGGAAAACTAAAAAAATCCCCATTTAAAATTCCTATGGAGATTTGCATTGAAAAGGGAAATAACTCTTGCAAAAAAGGCAGAAATATCAATAAAAATTGATACAAAATTATAACTTTACCGCTTCTATTCATCAGAATGTACTGATTCTTGATTTTTTAGCGGTCTTTAGAGTATAACAAACAACTCTTAAGGTGTTTTCGTATATTTTATCAAGCTATAATCTAGATTTCGTAATTTATTAGTTGACCATTTATTGAATTTTTCAACATGTCAAGATAAAGAATCTCAAATTTAATAAAAATAATTAAGCATGTATTCTTCTTTTTGTGGTTTAAAGTTTCTTAAGATAAGTAAGTTGCTGAAAAAATATAATATAAAGATATAAACAATACCAAATTTTCACATTATTTTTTCAAAATGGTTACAAAGCTTCAAATTTGCAATTTCTTGAATGAAAAATGTGCGAAAAAAATAAAAACTACCCATAACACTTCAGTTTTGTACATTTCATGAGATGGAGACTACAATGTATATAATTTAGTCAAATACAAACTTATAACCCCATCAAAGTATCATACTATATACATAAATTTCAAGAAAAACAACCAAAAACTGACCAAAAAAGACTAATTTTTGCAAGAGTTATCTCCCTTCCCAATGTTAATTTCCATTGAAAATCTAAAATGCTGATTTTGAGTTTTCCTCAAGTTAAATTTTATGGGACTTTTTTCTGTGTTTATAAAGGGCATAATACTATAGATTAGAACTAAAACATTTTCTGTTGCAATTAGCTTGAGGTAAAATCTTAGTTTGACTGGACTAACAAAACTGTAGCTACCGATGCTGCTACCGAATTGCTGATTGAGAAGGAATTGGAAGAAGACATTGATCATTGTTTTGATAATAATGTGCTACCTTTAGAAACACAGACTTCCCTGAAGCGACTGAAAACTTGGAAAAGAGCATACATGAGTGGCTGATTGTGCGGTCTTGTCATGCCCCATCTTCATCGCGATAAGGATATCAGCAGACCAAATTATGATTCTGAAACGATTTGACTGATGAACCGGCCATAGAAAAATTTGGCAAACTCTGCTGAATCGATGTTATTTCTATGTCCTGGCAGCAGACTCAAATCAGTGATATTTGGATGATCATCTTACATATAAATTCAAATAAAGTTGTTAAAAATTTGGTGTTAGTAATTAAAAGTCTTAAAATATGAAAAATTTATATAAAAAGTTTCCAAATTCAACTCTCTAAACATGCCTAGAATCAAGGATTTTGCACCATTCATTTCATACCCTCCAAAAAAAATTTTCGTCTCGCTTCGCTCGACTCAATTATTTTGCCTCACTAAAATAAGATGCCTAGTTACGGCCTTGGCTGCCCCTAAACAAACATGTATACTAGATCAGTCAAGGATTTGTAAACTATACTATACAAATCCTTGGTTCAGTGATAATGGACATCATACTAAACTTAAATTTTTATGACTATGAGCTGGGGTTAAACATATTTTGTGAGATCTCAACCATACTCCTATACCATAGATGCCAAGGAAGCAGGACAAATCGCCCCAATGGCAAAACACCCCACACCCAATCGCCCCACTTTTAAAAAATAGCCTCACTTGTGAAAAGGATGAAATCCCATTAATTGTTCCCCTGTCAACTCTCCCTACATTGTACTTTTTGAAAAAAGTAAAATCTACTTCAATATAATTTTGAATATTTTTCAGGTCTACCAACTATCCCCACTTAAATGAAAACTAATATATACACAGAATAGAAAAAAAACATCGAAATTTCTTAAAACAATATTATTGAAATTAAATGATGTTTAACATTTTTAAAATAAAATAGCAAATACAATGTACATTTTTGTATCATCATTGGAGAATAACTTTATACTTTTAAATATAAAAAAAGAGGATGTGGTATGATTGCCAATGAGACAATGTAAGTTTAGATAATCATATAATTGAAGGATTTCAATTAAATTCATATGAAACGAGTGAGTGGTGAAAACTAATGTTTGTCTAATTCTTGAACCAATGAATGTATACATTGTACATCATAAACTTAGTCCTCTGTGCATGATTTTATCATTATTTTCGCAAATATATCATACAAATGTATAATCGTCATTTTTTTTTCTCTCTGTTTGTTATGATTTAACAAATATGGCTGCTTATCATGCTTATTAAATGCCGTGTTTTGAAGCCGAGTTTTACCGACTGTCACCTTATAGTAAACAAATCACAAAAAGCTTGGGTCTTGATCGGAGCACCTGTTTAACATGTATAATCAGATATTTGTTTATTTCAATGACAGATCCATGCGTATTGTGGTCACCGGATTTTTACGAGGAGGGTTACGCTCGGGTTACTATGCATTCAGAAAATATGTCGGCAAATTGCTTGCTGGAAGCAAGCAATTAAAAATAAGTAAACTTCTTCTAAATGTGGAAAAATTAAAGAATTTCCCTCAGAAAAAAGTATATGTACATAAGTTGTATAATGAAAACTATCCATTTAGTTATAAAAAACATATGCATATTTTTTTTTTCATTTGAGGTTTCTTACATGTATATATATGAATTTAACAGCAATTTGATTTTATAGCACTTCACTAAGGTTTCATGGGTTTTAAAGTGGGACAGGGGCATACATGTAGATACACAACGGGATTGCATCTTTTTTCATAAGTTGGCAGTCCTTATTTCAGCAGGATTTGAACCCTTTTCATAAATGTGGCATGTTATCCAATTTAACCTATTTGCAAGTGGGCTAGTCAATAGACCTTATTTCAGTGGAATTTAACCTTTTTATACGACCGCAAATTTTGAAAAATTTTTCGTCGTATATTGCTATCACGTTGGCGTCGTCGTCGTCGTCGTCGTCGTCGTCCGAATACTTTTAGTTTTCGCACTCTAACTTAAGTAAAAGTGAATAGAAATCTATGAAATTTTAACACAAGGTTTATGACCATAAAAGGAAGACTGGTATTGATTTTGGGAGTTTTGGTCCCAACATTTTAGGAATTAGGGGCCAAAAAGGGCCCAAATAAGCATTTTCTTGGTTTTCGCACTATAACTTTAGTTTAAGTTAATAGAAATCTATGAAATTTTGACACAAGGTTTATGACCACAAAAGAAAGGTTGGGATTGATTTTTGGAGTTTTGGTTTGAACAGTTTAGGAATAAGGGGCCAAAAAAAGACCCAAATAAGCATTTTTTCTTGGTTTTCGCACAATAACTTTAGTTAAAGTAAATAGAAATCAATGAAATTTAAACACAATGTCTATGACCACAAAAGGAAGGTTGGTATTGATTTTGGGAGTTTCAGTCCCAACTGTTTAGGAATTAGGGGCCAAAAAGGGACCCAAATAAGCATTTTTCTTGGTTTTCGCACCATAGCGTTAGTATAAGTAAATAGAAATCTATGAAACTTAAACACAAGGTTTATGACTATAGAAGGAAGGTTGGTATTGATTTTGGGAGTTTTGGTCCCAACAGTTAAGGAAAAAGGGGCCCAAAGGGTCCAAAATTAAACTTTGTTTGATTTCATCAAAATTGAATAATTGGGGTTCTTTAATATGCCGAATCTAACTGTGTATGTAGATTCTTAATTTTTGGTCCCGTTTTCAAATTGGTCTACATTAAGGTCCAAAGGGTCCAAAATTAAACTAAGTTTGATTTTAACAAAAATTGAAACCTTGGAGTTCTTTGATATGCTGAATCTAAAAATGTACTTAGATTTTTGATTATTGGCCCAGTTTTCAAGTTGGCCCAAATCGAGGTCCAAAATTAAACATTGTTTGATTTCATAAAAAATTGAATAATTGGGGTTCTTTGATATGCCAAATCTAACTGTGTATGTAGATTCTTAATTTTTGGTCCAGTTTTAAAATTGGTCTAAATTAAAGTGCAAAGGGTCCAAAATTAAACTAAGTTTGATTTTAACAAAAATTAAATTGTTGGGCCTCTTTGATATGCTGAATCTAAACATGTACTTAGATTTTTGATTATGGGCCCAGTTTTCAAGTTGGTCCAAATCAGGATCTAAAATTATTATATTAAGTATTGTGCATTAGCAAGTCTTTTCAATTGCACAGTATTGTGCAATGGCAAGAAATATCTAATTTCACAATATTGTGAAATAGCAAATTTTTTTTTAATTAAGAGTTATCTTTCTTTGTCCAGTATAGTAAGCAAGAAATATCTGCAAGAATTTTTTTTAATTGGAGTTATCTTTCTTTGTCCAGAATCAACTTAAATCTTTGTTATATACAATATACAATGTATATTCACTTTTTACTACCAACTGATAAATTTAAATAATCTTTACCATTCAGTGATAAAAAGCAGTTTTTTTACATCTTAATATTTTATGATGTATTTAAATGAGTAGTAATTGTTGCAAACTCCATTAGAATATTTTAATTGAAATTAGTTTTGGAATAAGGGAAAGGGGGATGTGATTAAAAAATTGGGTTCAATATTTCTCATTTGAAATTTCATAAATAAAAAGAAAATTTCTTCAAACATTTTTTTGAGAGGATTAATATTCAACAGCATAGTGAATTGCTCTAACTAAGAGAAAACAAAAATTTTAAGTTCATTTGAATACATTCATTCTGTGTCAGAAACCTATGCTGTGTCAGAAACCTATGCTGTGTCAACTATTTAATCACAATCCAAATTTAGAGCGGAATCCAGCTTGAATGTTGTGTCCATACTTGCCCCAACCGTTCAGGGTTCAACCTCTGCGGTCGTATAAAGCAATGCCCTGCGGAGCATCTGGTTCATAAGTGGGGCAAGTTGGTAACCAAGAGTGTTTTTTTTTTTAGTAAGTGGGGCTAGTTGGTAACCAAGAGTGGGGTGTTATTTTAGAAAGTGGGACGAGTTGGTAAAAAAGAATGGGGCAATTTTTAGAAAGTGGGTCGAGTTTATGAAAAAGTGGGGCAATCAAAACTACCCAATAAGGGCCAATAGTTGTATAGCTACAGATTTCCAGTCGCCCCTGTTTATTTTTTCTCTTTCATGTCTTTAAAGAACCCGTCTTCAACCAGTTTTATAACGACATTAAGCATGTTAAGATTTGTTTCAATTTTTTTTTATTTTGATTTGTATTTGGAAAACTTATTTTTTTATTACCGTCACCGCTATGGTAAAAGCTGCAACTGCTGCTGCAGAGTGACCATACTGTATTTAGTGACTAAATTAGTGTGCCGGTAGATAATTTGATACTCGAAATTCACATATTGAAAATGTAATAATAGATTATTTGAAAAAAATGACACTTAAAGTTTGGTCGTCATTTCAAAAGTGAGGCATTTGCCTAATTGCCTCCATTACGCTACGGACCTGCTCAGGGGGTATAAACTCTAAGCCGGAAATGTCACAGTATATACCCTGTCTGAGACCTGAATAACATATATAATTTGCAAATCAAAACTCGTAAAGAGTTCTATGGAATCTTTGGAGTTCTTCTTGCACAAAATTAAAGTGTATCCACAATCTCTAAAGGTTTATAAATTAACTATGTGAAACGAAATCCGAGACTGCCTGTGAATTGGGTAAAGATGACTTCTTCTGTCAAAAAAAAAAACTTAACGAATAACATTATTTTTCAAAATTAAAATTTTGTGATCTGGATACTCATTGGAATATACACTTTCTATCCAACGCTTCCGTAAAATTTCACAAAGGTTTGACAAAGTTATTGATAATTTTAAAGGATATGAACAAATATATGAGTTGCTTCGAATAGAAATCTACCTTGTTCAAGTGAACATCAATACATCTGCTGACCTATTTTAGGTTGAAAATAATCTCTATGCCAATTCTGTAACTGTTTTGTAAATTTAGTCATATAAGAACCCTGCAACACAGACCAAAGTTCCTCTATTACTGTATGTTCCAAACTTAGTCACCATCAGACTGATCTTATACACATACACGTTAGAACGTCAATTTCTACTTGAAGCAGCTCATTTGACATGATTCTTGGTTGAAAAGAAAAGTTGGTCCCTCTTATTCGAAATTCATTTAAGATAGAAAATAAAAGGCTGATGTGCATTTCACCAGTTACTTGTAATTCTTTTAGATGATATATATATTTTTTTATCGAAATTCTAGTGTACCCCTGGGCGTTTTGACGTAAACATAGCTACTCGCCTCATTATCTTCAATTTTACAATGTATTATAATAGTCAGATATATAGCTCTAGATTAACTGTAAACAGCAAAATTGTTCAGCAATGTAAGATCTACAAAAAAGTCAAACATGATCAAAATGGTCAATTAACCCCTTTAGGGACGACATCACAAGTTCAATGAAAGATAAAAAAAACTTAATTCATATATAAATTTTTGACATATATATAAAAACATAAATGAAAAATATTTCAGAATAAAATGCTCTACCAATGGTCAATTTGCATATTGTACATACATAATATATCAAAACTGTTAAACAAATTCTTATAGAAGTTATTGCCCATAAACATGATAAACATGATAATTTTTTTTTTTATATCTTATGAAAAGTATGATATTTAGAGAGAAACATTTTTTCTTTCTGTTATGCCTCATTACCATGATTACTGATAGATAAAAAAAAACACACTATAAATCACAAAAGTTACCAGGAAGGTAAGATATATTAATAACTCAAAGAAAGTAAACAGACTAAACGATCTGTAATACAAGATCAACAAAATAGGGATTTTTTTTTTTTTTTTCCCCTGTCTATTATAAATGTTGGAGAGAGTGCTTTGTTTGATTTTCCCATTGACCAAGGTGAGGGACACAAGTTTTATAAATTTCTGAAAACAGGATTGGTGTATCATGCACTCATGGCACAGCTGTTAATTTAAATAGTCCTAAAGTGCCTAACAAGATTTTGTGAGGTAGACGAAATTGACTTTAAAACGATCGTATTGACTTTTGATGTCCAGAAATAGGCAGATCAGATATATTTTGCATTTATTTACTTCCTTCGTAAGTTTGGGATTACTTGTTATTAACATATTCCAATGATTTGGATTTGAAAATGGTTTATTTTGTTTGGCTCCTCTAGCTAGAAAATTTCAACTGCCTTAGAAAATGATCTTCTAATTCTTAGGACTGTGGGGATTAAATTTTACTCATCATATTCATCCATGTCAGACTTATCTGTTTCCTGAAATAAAGTATAAGAATTAATCTGAACTAAGTTTGATAAAAACTTTACTGATTTAACTGATCTGATAAATGATTCCCTAAAGCCTCAGGACTGTTATGGTTATGAGAATGTGACCTCCTCCAAACAAAAAAATAAATAAATAGATTATGCACTTGTGTTTATCATGCTTATTGATATAAATAATAATCTATAAAATTCAGATGTGACATTTTTTATCAATGTAATGTTGTTGACATGGAGCCAATTTAAAGCATGTACAAAAAAATGTATATCACATTTGCCCTCGGTATGTTCACACATAGATTTAAGGTTATTTCTCATTAAAATGAAATTCTTCAAAGCATTATATATCATGATTAATATACATTTTAGGGAAAATACACCATTGATATATGCAGCAGCATTCCACTTTATTCTTCGAGTTCGAGAGTTGATAATGAGAACATTCAACGGGGAAAACATATATGAACAGTTCTTCACAGATATGATGCTAAAATTTGGAGAGATATTCTGTCTGATTTCTAAGTTAGTACATTTATTAAGGGTTAAACTATTTTTAAGTTGTTCTAATAACACTATTAACATGATTAATTTGTACATATTTAGACACAATGTTAATTTTAAGATTTATTTAGCTAATGGGTGGAATCAGAAAAAATGAGGCAAAAGTGTGACGAGCATGGTCAAAAATAAACATATTTTTTGGGGTTCAGGATTTGTCTCACCACCTTCACCATATCATTTATTTTTATGAAACTTAAGTGTCCAGACAAAGCATTAAGACATTAAGAATAATTTTAACTTTTAATAAGTAACAAAATCAGTAATTTGAACAAATACAACTAAACATATACACATGATTTACATCAATTAAGAATACATTAAAAGCATAAACATATTTCCTATTAATGCCAGGTTGATTAAGGAACATTTGGATACCAAATTCTCTATACATTATCGCCATCAATTTGAAAAAAATCCTGTTTTAGCACTTTATGTATGGCAGATTATGAATGACCTGGTTATAAAAGTTTAAATACAGAAAAAAATTACTTAAGAATATTAACAAAAACACCTTTCCATTAAAGACGCAACTTATGGTAACAATCAGCAAAAAAAAATATACCAATATAGGCTACACTTTTAAAGTAATCATCTTTTTAGAAAAGCATCCAATTCTGGGATTTTGTCACACTCCTGACATATTTGACACATATCATATATATCAAAAAATATATAATATGAATGCATTTATCACATGTTGGAAGAAAAGTATCAAAAACCAGAAGGCAATTCTATCGAAATTTCATGAAATTATTGAAAATATAGATATGTTCTCTTTTTTTTTTAATCAACATAAGGGTGGAATCAGAAAAAATGAAGATTTTAACATATTGGGGCATATTGTTTCCCCCATTATATTTAGGAAAGTAAATTAAATGTCAAACCAACAAGTTCAATACCAGCTAACTTGCAGCCAAATTTCATTTAGATATCTTGTACCAGCCAAAAGTTTTATTAAAAAAACATGTCAAATTTGTCAGGAGTGTGACGCTTTTTGTGTGACAGGATTTTTTTTTAATAATTTACATGTTGAGTAAAAATTATTATGATGAATGCATGTATATGAAGATGGTTTATAATCATTCTTCAATACTAGGTTTTGTAGATTATAGATTGGTGTTATCATTGCACAAATATTATGTAAATAAATATACATTGTGAAAAGGTATGTACCAAAAATTAATATTGGCAAAATTTGATAATTTCTAAATTAAAGTGTTATGGTTGTATTTTAAAGGAGTATTTGTGTGTAAAACTGGTAAGTATTTATTGTATACATGTATAAGCTATCCATAAAAGGCTATACAGACATCCTGAGGTGCATAATTCACATATTGGATTAACTTCTATACAAGCACCCAAAAATGTCAGGAGTGTGACACCTGTCAAATTTATATAATGCTTTTCATCTTACATTGTTATTTATTTTTCAGAAGCACCTGTTCCATAGAGAAGAAAAACATTTAGTGCAGCTGTGATAATCTAAATGTTGAATCTACACACTTGATTTTTAGATGTCAGGAGTGTGACACTTTTTTTATACATTCAATGACATATATTGTTTAAATTTTGTATTTACTAACCTTCTTCTATCAAAATTTTGACACCAAGTAACTATGGATCATTTTTTTTAATATGTAATTAAAATTTAAACAATGTCATTGAATGTATAAAAAAAGTGTCACACTCCTGACATCTAAAAATCAAGTGTGTAGATTCAACATATAGATTATCACAGCTGCAGTAAATGTTTTTCTTCTCTATGGAACAGGTGCTTCTGAAAAATAAATAACAATGTAAGATGAAAAGCATTATATAAATTTAGTACATGTTTAAAGACAGTTGTCACACTCCTGACATTTTTGGGTGCTTGTATAGAAGTTAATCCAATATGTGAATTATGCACCTCAGGATGTCTGTATAGCCTTTTATGGATAGCTTATACATGTATACAATAAATACTTACCAGTTTTACACACAAATACTCCTTTAAAATACAACCATAACACTTTAATTTAGAAATTATCAAATTTTGCCAATATTATCTTTTGGTACATACCTTTTCACAATGTATATTTATTTACATAATATTTGTGCAATGATAACACCAATCTATAATCTACAAAACCTAGTATTGAAGAATGATTATAAACCATCTTCATATACATGCATTCATCATAATAATTTTTACTCAACATGTAAATTATTAAAAAAAATTCCTGTCACACAAAAAGCGTCACACTCCTGACAAATTTGACATGTTTTTTTAATAAAACTTTTGGCTGGTACAAGATATCTAAATGAAATTTGGCTGCAAGTTAGCTGGTATTGAACTTGTTGGTTTGACATTTAATTTACTTTCCTAAATATAATGGGGCAAACAATATGCCCCAATATGCTAAAATCTTCATTTTTTCTGATTCCACCCAAATACAGTAGTGCTTAATTTTTAAGTTCTACATTGTACAGTACAAATAACAGATGAATTTCCATACTCATGATACTCAATACACCATTGTACACAGCAATGATTCCCAGAGTCACACCAGGAAAAACTGTTATCCCTCTTTGTTACATGAGAAATTTAAGCTTAAATATATACCCTAACTGTAGTGTGTCAGCATAGATTGTGTTGGGAAAGGTGTCGCTTTCACATTATAACAAAATATAGCAAATTGATGCGGAAATCCGAAGTCAGTTTACAGGTTCTGCAGGTTGAAAAAGGGGACTGGTGGACTGGTTAAAACAATGCTTTCTTCTTAACATCCTTTTTGTGCCCCAGAAAAATGTCGAGAGAAGTTGGTTCGTTCTTCTGGATAAAAATATATAATTTGTCTAACTATCTTCTTCGACAGTTTTGAAGATACAAAAGTTGATATTTTTCTGAAAATTTATACACATAATCGTGATATATGTAGGTGTTTATGTCCACAGGATTATGATTTTTTTTTTTAAATTTTGAAAATTAAGGAAGTTGGACTTTTGGTAATTTTTTCATACTAGCTGAATAAAGGAAGCTTAGTCATATGTTGGTTTATCTGGCTATCTTCAACAGTTTTGGAGCTACAGCTTTAATATTTTGTAGAATTGTTATACCCATAATGGAGGTGTGCATGGCAAAATGTTTTTTTTCTTCTAAATATTCTAAAACTGACAAATACATGTAGCTGAACTTTGTTATTTTTTTTCATACTATCAGCATTTATAAGAAAACATGGTTTGTCCTAGCTAATACTTTCAACAATTCTCAAGCTGTACAACTTTTGCATCATGTAGAGTGCTAGAACTACATGTATAGATGTGCTGGAGTATAAAGACTTGTCTTACAAACATCTTTGGGACATCTCATATATCTAGTTGGACATCTCGAGCTCATGTATCTAGTTTTCAACATACAACATGTTACACTATTTCAATCCTGTAAATTTAATTTTATCATTCTACAAAAATGTACCTTTTAACCTCATGTTCAAGCCAATTTATTTTAGATATCTTCCATATTCATCATTAATATTTATTTTGTAATCATAAATATCTCTATTATCTGTTTGTCTTTTTTAGTTCCGGTGGTTCAAAAAGAAGGTTTTTTAGAGTTGGTGACATTATGGTTACATCTGTTCCTGATATCCGTTACAGTTTGATTGATCTAAAAGATCTTCCATTTCAGACAGAAACTGTTGTTTCTATAGTTGAGGTAATATTATTAAGCAACAGATGCTGTTTATTAAAATATCTTATTCCTACACAACATAAATATGTTATTAACAGGCTATTATTCCAACTAGTAATTACTTTTAATTATGGAATTTGCACAATTTCTTTTGCTTGAAAAATTTGATAAATTCCATGTTTATTCTGTGTGTTTTATGTTCTGTGAGGCTCACAACACTTTCTTAAGTAATGTCGGTCTCAAGTAATGAATTAGCTTAAGGCAGATTTTACAGTATTGTGTTCTGTCTCCTACTTTCATGTTGCTAACGTGACGGAGACAAAAATAAGTAACGTTAGCGACATTTGGACATGTAACATGAGCAACAACATCTTTAAAAGTTCAAATGTATGCACACAGTGATGTTTAATATATGCCTGAAGTAATAAAATTGTACAGTCTGGTTTAGAATTTCTAAATATACAGAATGTCATTTGCAGGTGTACTTTATATCAAATGAATACACATGAAACCAATTCGTAATAGTAACATTAGCAACATCTACTATCATGACATTACGTTTTGTTGCGAACGTCTTTTTGATGGACGGAATACATTTAAGGTCCTCTTGTAACGATATTACATACAACTAACCTTCTTTGCTACCCCATCATGTGAAGGAACTGACTCCGAATCTAATTCTGCAAAGGGCGATATCGTAACTCCTATACAGGAGAGTTACAGATCTAAATATATGTTGCTCACGTGACACTGATTTGGACGGAAACCTCAAGTAGTAACGTTCGCAAAAAATAAAACAGCCAATGATATTGATTCCTCAAGTCCTTTGACCCCCTTACGTCATCCAAATTTAATATGATTGCTATTTTCAATTATTTATAAAACCCGGGATAAAAATAACTACAATTGCCTGTCTGAGAACCAACAAGAAAATTGCGATCGTGACATACCACAATGGACGGAAAAGACGTGACGTTAGCAACAATATTATTAAATTACCTTTTTTAGCCTTTACCAATAAAAATCTGCCTTAAAGTTATGATTAAAACACAAAAGAAGACTTTTTATTAAAATATAAGTCCATGTGATAAGGCTCAACTTATAAATAATACTTCAAAATTCCACTCCAAATAAGCTGGATGTCAGTAAAGTAGGTCATGATGTCTATTCCATGTCCAATATTTTGAAATTGAAAACCCTCTAATTCTAACAAAAAACACAAGCACAGAGTAATTTTTATTTTTATTTACTCAGAAAGACACATTTTATTCAATAACATAATGCATTACTCCATTACACAGTCTGTTTCACAGTTTCAGCAATTGCTTTTTTGATGGATACAAAAAAACAATAATTCCTTCTTATTGTAAAATCTGCCTTAACTTCTCTATGAGGGGTGAAGCTTACATTAAGAAACAAACTATACCCACCAGACCATAGCTGGCCAGTGACCTTGACCCTAGTATATAAGCACCTGTTCCATAATAACTTGTCATAATTTAAAGCAAGTTTGTGTCGACCAAATATAAAACCCAGTGGAAAAGGGTGGGTCTGACTGATAATCCCTAGGGTGGGAATTAATTACTCTCGAGCCTCAGGCTCATATTTTAAGAATGACCTTCATCCTGCACATCCAAGATATGCTTGGATGAAGGAACATTCTTATTCATATTTCGCCTTCGGTTTCAAGTAATGAATTAGCTTGTTCAATGTGTAGACACAAACTAAAAACAATTTTTATATAAATGCCAACATTTAATAAAGCATAAAAATCACAAGATCATCCAGTAACTACAACTGAAGAAAAGTGTTTAAGTACTGATATTATTCACTTTCCTGTTAAAGAACTTATACAAAGTTTTACCATATGTCCAGACAAAGCTGTTGCCATAATGTCTTTAATAGAACATCCTGAAGCTAAATGCACTTATGAAGAGGTTCCTCTAAATGAGTAAACCTTAAAACCTCGGAGAAAATTAGAACTCTCTCGAACTATCTAAACTTTACAAAAAGACTTAGATGAATTCTCTCACCTATTTTGTACACAAAACATGATAAATCATTGTCTTAACAACACAAAGTTTTGGTTTATCAAAACCTTTGATCACCTCATTAGGTAAACAGTTTTGAATATTGTATTCATTGTGTTGACCAACTGTCCGACATGTCTTGATTCGTTCACATTATAGATCACATTTCAAAAGCACACTATCGGTTTGCGTTCTCAAACATTCTGGATAAAATGTCAATGAATCCGGAGTAAAAAAAATTAATGAAGACCGTTTGACATTCGAATTCAACTATTAAATTTTCCTGAGTATCAGTGAGATGCTTTCTATTTACTATTTCGTGTGCTAAAATACTACTTGCATGTAATACTATTAAATTCACTCGTGAAAGCTTATGTTTGTTTTGGTTAAATACAGGACACGGAAGAAAGGGATTTACATGTGACTTTCAAGCATGGTCATCATTACTAACGGTATTCTGACCTCGAGTTGTTTCTATTTTATTTCTTTTATAAGTCACTGTTCTATTATAAACTTTGACCTGTTCGAAAAGCTAAGGATTGTCTACCCAAAGAATAGATTCCTTAACTTTGTAATGTAGAGGTATTTAGCCTTATAACTTTTTAGCTCACCTGGCATACCCATGTGAGCTTATGCCATCACTTGGCGTCCGTCGTCTGTCGTCTTCGTCTGTCATCGTCATCTGTCGTCGTAAACTATTACAAGAATCTTCTCCCCTGAAACTACTAGGCCAAATACTTCCAAACTTTAACTGAATGTTCCTTAGGGTATCTAGTTTATAAATTGTATCCAAAGTTTTGATCTATCCACAAACATGGTCGCCATTGCTGAAAATAGAACATAGGGGTCAAATGCAGTTTTTGGCTTATATCTCAAAAACGAAAGCATTAAGAGCAAATCTGACATGGGGTAAGAATGTTCATTAGGTCAACAGATATCAGCCCTGAAATTTTCAGATGAATCAAACAACCCATTGTTGGGTTGCTGCCACTTAATTGGTAATTTTAAGGAAATTTTGCAGTTTTTGGTCATTATCTTGAATATTATTATAGATAAAGATAAACTGTAAACAGCAAAATTGATCAGCAAAGTAAGATCTACAAACAAGTTAATATGACCAAAATTGTCAATTGACCCCTTAAGGGGTTATTGTTTTTTAATAACAATTTTTCACAATTTGTTCATCATATTTGCTAACTTTAAAAAATCTTCTCCTCTAAAACTATTCAACCAAATTCAACCAAACTTCAACAGAATGATCAGTAGGGTGTATAAAATAAAGTTTGTGTTTCATTTTCTATTTCGTCAAAAAACATGGCCCTCATGGCTAAAAATAGAACATATGTTAAAATGCAGTTTTTGGCTTATATCTCAAAAACTCCAGCGTTTAGAGCAAATAAGACAAGAAGTTAAAGTATTAGGTCAAGGTCTACCTGTGCTGAAATTTTCAGCCGAATCAATTAACTGGTTTTGCAGGTATAATGCCCCTGAATTGATGATTTTAAAGAAATTTTGCAGTTTTTATGCCCCACCTACAATAGTAGAGGGGCATTATGTTTTCTGGTCTGTGCGTCCGTTTGTCTGTCTGTTCGTCTGTCTGTCTGTCCATCAGTCTGTCGTACCGTCCATCCGTCCGTCTGTCCCGCTTCAGGTTAAAGTTTTTGGTTAAGGTAGTTTTTGATGAAGTTGAAGTCCAATCAAATTGAAATTTAGTACACATGTTCTTTATGATATGATCTTTCTAATTTTAAAGTCATATTAAACTTTTGACCCCAATTAAACGGTCCACTGAACATAGAAAATGAAAGTGCATGTTTGAGGTTAAAGTTTTTGGTCAAGGTATTTTTTGATGAAGTTGAAGTCCAATCAAATTGAAACTTAGTACACATGTTCCTTATGATATGATCTTTCTAATTTTAAAGTCAAATTAAACTTTTGATCCCAATTTCACGGTCCACTGAACATAAAAAATGAAAGTGCATGTTTGAGGTTAAAGTTTTTGGTCAAGGTAGTTTTTGATGAAGTTGAAGTCCAATCAACTTGAAACTTAGTACACATGTTCCCTATGATATTATCTTTCTAATTTTAATGCCTAATTATATTTTTTATCCAATTTCACCGTCCATTGAACATGAAAAATAATAGTGCAAGTGGGGCATTTGTGTACTTTGGACACATTCTTGTTGGTTATTACCTTGAATATTATTATAGATACAGATAAACTGTTAACAGCAAAAATGTTAAGCAAAGTAATTTTTAAAGATCTACAAATAAGTCAATTTGACCAAAATTGTCAATTGACCCCTTAAGGAGTTATTGCCCATTAAAGACTTTTTCACAATTTGTTCATCATGTTGACTTACTTTAAAAAATCTTCTCCTTTGAAACTGCTGTATCAATTTCAGCCAAACTTATGCTAAATGCGTTTCAGAGTATCTAGTATAAATTTTATATTTTATTTCCTTGTATGTCAAGAAACATAGCTCCTATGGCAAAAAAAGAACATAGGAGAAATTTTTTTTTTTTTGCTTTTGAAGAAAATAGGACGATTCAAAGAACATTTAAATAAATTGAAAAGCCAAAATAATCGTTGATGAGAGATTTAACCAAAAAAATTAAGGGGTTAGACCTTGGTTCAGGAAGATAACTCTTTAAATCAGTTATGTGTTTGTAAAAGTCAAGTTTCATCAACGTATTTTAAGCATTTACCTGAAATAGATTGAAAATAATCTATGTAACATAGAAGCTTAGAATATATATTTATGAAAATGGTTGACACAAACATACTGATGATTTTAAGAGTTATTTCTCTTGACCTAGGTCTTCCTCCTTAAGGTGACCGATTCAGGCTCTTGAGAGCCTCTTGTTTCATTCAAGCGTCGCTGATGTTTTTCTTGTAGACTTAGTTTGTGTCTGGCGAACATCATTTTAATTCTGGTATCTTTTAATATTTACATACCTTTTTATATAAATTGGTTATTTCGAAAGTGTGCAAAGGTATTCATAACTTCTGAATTAAGAAATTCTTCGGCAAAACTTATTTTCATGTATAATGTTTGAATTGATTTAAGTAAAATCAGGAAATCCTTAAAATTTTAGATGTTTTATGAGACCAAAATCAGTCTCTTCATAAGAGGTCCCAATCAATTGCATGCCTTAGGTTTCACCGCATACAACATCTATCATGAGAACAAAATATAGAGATATGATAGATAAAATAAATGCATCCAGAATTCTAGATTATAAAGCAAACTGAGTGCACAAATTTGTATTGAGATAGGTTTGTGCCATTTGCATAAATCATCTGGTTAGTAGAAATTAGGATTTTCCAAAAAGTTATAATCAGAAACATTATGTACATTCTCAAGTAATAAATAAAATAGTTGAGCTTTAAAATAACTATTCAAATAGAAGCTGGAATATATATTATTTCAACTGGCTTCTTCTATTCACAGCCAATTATTTCAATTCAACTGTCAACACAAATTTAGCAACAATCTTTTGGTGACCCAGCAGTCAGCGGTCTTAGGTTCATGTATTGTTTTTTTTTTTTTTTTTTAAAGCAACTTGTTTTACAATCCCACAAAAAATTCTACACCCTTAATGATTTTCCCAGGTTAGCTCATATTTTTTTTATTAGAGTTCAATTTTTCATCTCAATATTTCAACAAAGAAACTGATTGAGCAAAGATCTTAAGTATTTGCACAAAGCCTTCAAAAATTGCTCCTTGGGGGCTTGTAAGTCATGTAAGTGTTTAGTTTCCTTGGTTTATGTTAAGTTTTGTAATAAAGCTTTATACTTAGGACTATCAACATAATATCAATGATTAGTAAAGAAGGCAAGACATTTCAGAGTGTGTACTCTTGTTTTCTTTGTAGGTGAAAAGAATGGGAAACATTGACTGTAATTATGGTAACCGTCCAGAAACAAGATCTTGTTGTTCATTAAAATCTTCTGATGATTTATCTGCAACAGTAGGTCCATTTTCAGTGTCTGTTGACCTTCCTGAAAGTGATAGAGATTCAACTTCCAAGTTAGGATCCTCATTTTCAAGAACTTTTCAGTTATCGCCAAAAACAACCACTTCATTGGTTTCAACTTCTGCAGATCCATCAGCAGTAACACCAGTTGCATCCCTGGTTTCTGGCTCTCATTCTTCAATACTTTGTGACTTCAATATAAATACCCTTGATGCAGAAGTTCTAGGACAGCATGGTGGAGAACTTCTTGCTGAATATGAAACTGTTGTAACTCGCCCCTATGTTGTTGGAATGATTGTGCATGGAACAAAGGTATTATTAAGAAATATATACTTAAGCACAACTTAGTGCAAAGCAATTATTGCAAATAAAATACCAAGTTTAACACCTTTTTCATATTTTTCATTTGCACTCTTAAAAGTTTGCATTCTCTATTAAACCCAAGTTTATTAAATTACTGGTACATTATCATGATTATTGGAGTTCATATAGAAAATCTGAAAAAAGGGAGGACAAATTTAAGGAAAGAGGAGCTTTCAAAACCCTATATGTAGTCAAATAAAATCCTTAACTGCTTAATATCATTGTGATGATTAGTGACATGGCCGATATGTTGTTTACTGTTTCTAAATTGAGAAGTTGGTTATGGTATGCATTTGTTTTTGTCATTTTGTCATTTTAGACTAAAATGTGATTTAATACTCTTTGCTCAGCCCAACTGACTGACAAAGTACTTTGACTTATAGTAAATTGAACCAATGAAAAAAAAGTGTAGCTGTCTCCTGTACAATATTTACATTTAGAGACACTCAAACATGCATGATTACAATTTAAATAGTAATTTGATTTTTGTGCGTTTTATTGTAGATAATTGTTACATGTTTGAAACTAGAGGAAGAGGACTATGATGAAATAAAACATAATGGTAAGCTTCCTGAAGAACAATCAGTTAACATCAGTTATTCAAGACCATTTGACCTGTTCTTTCCAGAAGATCGGAAAATTTTGTACAGAGTATTTTTTAGACTATCAGACAAATGCTGTTCAAACTCTTCTACAAAGCTAACCAAGAATACTGCAGTAGATACTCAAAATTAAGAATTTTATACAAAATGGTATATTCAAAAAGTAGACAAAAAATTACCAAAAGTTAATTAAAGTATATAGATCTCAATTGTCATACAAACTATTATGATTATGAAGTGTAGGTATATGTCACCCATTTTTAGTTAAATGGGACAACCTATTGTTTGTTGGCTGCCCATGAATTGGTAATTTTAAGGAAATTTTGCGGTCTATTATTATTATCTTGAATATTTTTATAGATAGAGAAAAATTGTAAACTGCAATAGTGTTCAGCAAAGTAAGATCTACAAATAGGTCAATCTGACCATAATGGTCAGTTGACCCCTTAAGGAGTTATTTCTCTTTATATTCAATTTTTAACAATTTTTTGGTAATTTTTCTTATCTTTTTAAAAAATCTTTTCCTCTGAAACTACTAAAACAAATTTAACCAAACTTTGCTGCAATCATCATAATTGATTATAAGGGTATTTATTTTTAAAATTGTATCTGATGACACTGCCCGCATACCAAGATGGATGACATGGGTAAAAATAGTACATCAGGTAAAGTGCATTTTTTTGCTCATATCTCTGAAACCAAAGCTTGTAGAGCAAATCTTGTAATTTGGTCAAAATTTAGCTGCCCTGAAATTTCAGACCTTTCAGGCAACTTGTTGCTTGGATGCTGCCCCTGAATTGTTAATTTTAAGAAAATTCTGATTTCATTATTGTTGTTGTCAGCCTCTTCAAGGTAAATGTATAACATTTATATAAATATTGCTCATGTTTACCAGTTCACTTATCCATGACATTTGAATTTTACCCACATTTCATCTAAACATGTACTACCTAATGGTCAGTAAAATCACTTTTTTTATTTGTTAATTGTATATATGTTAATAACACTAATAGGATGAATAATGAATTATATCTGACATAGATCATATTTTGTATATAGATTATTTATTGTATTTAAATTATATTTTTTATACATTATCAACAACAATAATTTATTATTTCATTTTTAAAGGTTGCAAAATTAATGCCTTCATTTTAAGCTATGTCAGTGTCTGCATCTTTATTTAAAGACATTTTGGTTCACAGACATCAATGTGAGTTTAAATGTGTGGATTTCTATGAAATGTTAGCACAAGGTTCCATACCACAATAGGACGATTATTACTGAGGTAATTGTCACAGTGGTATAGTAATTAAGTGCTAACATGGCTAAACAGGGACCAAAATACTATTTTTTTCTCAATGAACATACATTTTGGTTCACAGAAGCTTTTTTATGACCTATCATTTGCCTAAAGACTAATCAGAAAAAGAAAAAAAAATATAAAATTTAATTTTTTGGGTACTTTTCTGCTATATGGACTCATTTGTCATTACAGTTAACCTTAAAATACAGTCTACTGTTAAAGTTTTCAGTAAACAATAACTTTGTAAATCTTTCCTGAATTTACATAAATTGGACTACTTTTTTAGCACATGACTTGGTGCACCTTTACAATAAAATAGAAAATATGAGCCAAAATTATCCAATTGATATGCTTATCTTTAAAATTATTCTTTTTATTCCCTTCATGTTATTAATTGAAAAAGCTAAATTTAAAGACATTTCTGATTTTTTTTTATCCTTTGAAAATTTGTCAATTTTATACTCTAACTACAATATTAGGTGGGGTATATTATGTCACCTTATCTGTGTACCTGTCTCTTCATTCAGCAAATGTTTTTGTTCACATTTGACATGGGTCCTACTAATAAGAACACACATATTGTAGTGTTTACATATCCCCAGTCTTTTCAACTTTCAAGTTCTCAATTTTCATGAAACAGCCAGATTTAAAAAGTGCTCACACATTATACAACCAACTCCTTTAATAAACTACCATTCTATTCAATTGTACTTGAGAAATCTTTCTTTTTAAAAGTGCATTCAACATCAGTCTTACAGGTAGTAACTATATAATCAAATTTAGCTTAAGGGTTGTATCATTGAGTTAATAAAGGTGTGCCAACTAGCACACATGTGAGTCAATTCTAAGGAAAAAAATGGACCAACTACAGATATGTTCCACTCAATCTAAAATTTTATTGGTGTTATTATGGTTTGTTTTGTGGAAATTATACAGTTCACTAGTAATGTCTCATTGACAAGGCAAACACTAGGTGAATGTAAAGCATCTAAAAACTGTAAAAAATAAAAAGAAACATAAAGCATTAAACACATGTATTTAAAACTTAGCTATCCTGAAGAAATTTCAAGGGGGGATTAATGCAGCATGTGTTTCAGGTGAAAATGAATAATATTTAGTCTGTGTTGTTGAAATATTTTTATGATATCTATTTACAATCATGTGTCATTGTGGTTATTGAATATTTATAAAATTATCATACTGCATTTTTCTCCACTAGAATAATTCAGTGGATCAATTGTTATATTTATTTTTGGCTTCCTATACCATTGAATCACTGAATGGATGAGTTTTTAATATTTAAAAGTCTTATATACATTTGTATTTATTTCATTATTAAAATAGCATATTAGATATATCATTTCTTTTTTTTGCTCTATTTTCTTTTATATATTTGTACATAGAGTAGAAAAAGCATTTTGGAAGTTTTAATGGTTGCAAAAATAAGAAATCACAAGGGTTGGATGTTTGCAGATTATATCGGTTAGTACTTGTGGTACAGATGATGTGTATGTGGAGTAGAAAAAGCATTTTTGAAGTTTTAATGGTTGCACACATCAGTATTCACAAGGGTTTGATGTTTGTTGATAATGTAACGTTTTCGCTAACCGGTGAGAGAACCTAACCAACCAAACCAACCAACAGACCGGACAGACACCAACAACAAACCAAAAGAAATAAACAGGAAATATGAATGCTCAGAATTACTACTGCTACCGCTACTGCATACTGTATATCACACAAATATAGTTTCTAGGTCGGCAAAGTCTCCTTTTTATGTGTGTGTGTAAAACGGATGGTATTTTTATATGTATTGTATAAAGTATCAGATCAGTCTTTATAGTTTTATGTTCTGAATGTAAACACAAAGTCGCTTCAAATGTATAACAAGTTTTATTCACCAGACATAATATTAATAACAACAGGAACAAGAATGGACATATAAATCTCTTAAAGCAGCAATCAATAATTAACAATATTTCATATAGATTAGACAAACAGAGAATTCTTTAAAACAGCTAGCCTACCCCAAAATCAACATTCAAGAAACACAGATACTATCAGCAACTCTCCATGTAAATACAAGTAAAATACTACACAAATAAATAAGTCACAATTTTCCTAACCCCTAAAACAACAACCCTGACTACTTTAAACAAACGGACACTATTTCCGACTTTACGCACCTTTTTATACGACCGCTTCAAAATTTTCGTCGTATATTGCTATCACGTTGGCGTCGTCGTCGTCGTCCGAATACTTATAGTTTTCGCACTCTAACTTTAGTAAAAGTGAATAGAAATCTATGAAATTTTAACACAAGGTTTATGACCATAAAATGAAGGTTGGTATTGGTTTTGGGATTTTTTGTCCCAACATTTTAGGAATTAGGGGCCAAAAAGGGCCCAAATAAGCATTTTCTTGGTTTTCGCACTATAACTTTAGTTTAAGTTAATAGAAATCTATGAAATTTTGACACAAGGTTTATGACCACATAAGAAAGGTTGGGACTGATTTTGGGAGTTTTGGTTTCAACAGTTTAGGAATTAGGGGCTAAAAAAGGGCCCAAATAAGCATTATTCTTGGTTTTTGCATAATAACTTTAGTTTAAGTGAATAGAAATCAATGAAATTTAAACACAATGTTTATGACCACAAAAGAAAGATTGGTTATGATTTTGGGAGTTTAGGTCCCAACAGTTTAGGAATTAGGGGCCAAAAAGGGACCCAAATAAGCATTTTTCTTGGTTTTCGCACCATAACGTTAGTATAAATATATAGAAATCTATGAAATTTAAACACAAGGTTTATGACCATAAAAGGAAGGTTGGTATTGATTTTGGGAGTTTTGGTCCCAACATTTTAGGAATTAGGGGCCAAAAAGGGCCCAAATAAGCATTTTCTTGGTTTTCGCACTATAACTTTAGTTTAAATTAATAGAAATCTATGAAATTTTGACACAAGGTTTATGACCACATAAGAAAGGTTGGGACTGATTTTGGGAGTTTTGGTTTCAACAGTTTAGGAATTAGGGGCTAAAAAAGGGCCCAAATAAGCATTATTCTTGGTTTTTGCATAATAACTTTAGTTTAAGTGAATAGAAATCAATGAAATTTAAACACAATGTTTATGACCACAAAAGAAAGATTGGTTATGATTTTGGGAGTTTAGGTCCCAACAGTTTAGGAATTAGGGGCCAAAAAGGGACCCAAATAAGCATTTTTCTTGGTTTTCGCACCATAACGTTAGTATAAATATATAGAAATCTATGAAATTTAAACACAAGGTTTATGACCATAAAAGGAAGGTTGGTATTGATTTTGGGAGTTTTGGTCCCAACAGTTTAGGAAAAAGGGGCCCAAAGGGTCCAAAATTAAACTTTGTTTGATTTCATCAAAATTGAATAATTGGGGTTCTTTGATATGCCGAATCTAACTGTGTATGTTGATTCTTAATTTTTGGTCCCGTTTTCAAATTGGTCTACATTAAGGTCCAAAGGGTCCACAATTAAACTTAGTTTGATTTTGACAAAAATTGAATCAGTTGGGTTCTTTCATATGTTGAATCTAAAAATGTACTTAGATTCTTGATTATTGGCCCAGTTTTCAAGTTGGTCCAAATCTGGGTCCAAAATTTAACTTTATTTGATTTCATCAAAAATTGAATAAATGGGGTTCTTTGATATAGTGCAGCGGCGAAATCTGAAAAGATGCTTAGTTAAGGAGTTTAATGCACCCAAAGAACACACACCTGGATTTTTTTTTAAATGAAAGAATACATGTTAAACTTGTATTTTAAACATGCCGTAAGAAAATCGTACGGTCGAATTTCCGTAAAAATGGCTTTTTAGAGCGATATGTAGTGTATAAAAAAAAAATCCCTGATACACTAAAATGTAAATTATTATTACAAATCACAATATTACGGCTATTTTTTTATTTTATAATGTAAGAATATATAACTGACGATAAAACTAGTTAATAATTGTTTTAAAAATATTTACAATCAACATTTTAAAAACCGTTTTACTTCAGTAGTTGTTGTTAACACGATTTTTACCGATTTCCGTTAATAACAGGATAATTATAAAACACTTCATTTGTGTTTATTTGGCATAAATATACACTTCGATATTTACTTTATACAAAACAACTTTCGTTTGGAACATTTCTTATTCGATTTACAAGAAATTTTTAATTTGAATGTAACACATCAATCTGTTACACAATTTATCTAATTCCCGAATTACCGTCCGGGACGTTTATTTTTGTTTAATCCTCACTCCATTCAGTTCTATCACTGTACAAGCCAAATGTCGATTACATTTCACATTGAAATTGTTTAATTAATATCAGTTTAAGGGTTTAAATTTGTCTTTACACTAGTTTTATATTTGCTTTGTTGTTGATTTCATTGTTTTTTGTTATTTGGAATACCCAGAGTGGTAATATATTATTTTTTTTATCATTGTTTACATTGTGTTAAGTAATCGCTTAAAAAATATTCCGGATCTGTTGTGAAAATTTTCCGGATAATGTCACAGTTCGGTAGTCCTTTAAAACTTATCCCAACAAGTGCCAAGAGAGGGAAGTCTTCCTTAGATTGGCTGGAATGCATTATTTGTCAGATTAAAAGCCCGGAAAAATTATATATTTTCACTGACAAAGGCAAAGTTAGTTTCATTGAAGCTACTAAACTACGGAAAGATGAGATCTAATTGAAGATTGAAGAAGAGTTGTCTTCTATTAATCATTTTTTTTCGGAAAATGTTGATGTTAAATACCATAGATCTTGTTGTAAATCTTACACCAGTAAGCAGAATCTATCTTGTTATAAACAAGAATTTATGGAAACGGAGAATATAGGTGGTGCTAGCATTTTTTCACCTGCTGCAAGCACATCTAGAATCACAACTCGATCAGAGTGGTATTCTTAGATATAAGAAGATGCGGTGTGAGTGCCAATGAGACAACTCTCCATCCAAATAACAGTTTAAAAAGTAAACCATTATAGGTTAAAGTACGGCCTTCATTTTTTTGTAAGAACTAAACTTACAAAAAAGATGCTGAATTGCACAAAGTGGAATCAGAAGACAGAATTAAGAATATACTTGAGGCAGCTAGAAAAAATTCGGATCATGAAATTGAGTCAATGGTTTTACATGAAAATTTTACTGAAAATGCCCTTTATCATTCGGCCTGTATAACTAAATATCTACTGAAAACACCCCAAAAAGCAAAAGCAGAATCTTCTGACCACGATACTGCATTTGTGAAGCTGGTATCAGAAATTAATTCAGACCTGATGGTAAAGCATAAGGCTTTTATGATGTCCACCTTGCTTGAGAAATTTCGTGTCTTGCTTCCACAAAACTATGCCGATAAATACACAACATATAAATTGCAAAATAGGTTAATGAATTATTACGGCGATGCAATTGTCATACAACCACAACAAGGCCATGGTTAATCATATATCATGTTCAGCAGCTCTATATCTTTCGGTGACGCAATCGAAGCTGTAAGTCAGCTAAAATCTAAACTCAAAATAGCACAGTTAGATTTGGAAATTGGAAGTTCCAAAAATTCAACAAGTGAAGAACAGATTTCACACACCGCTGCCAATATTTTAAGGCGTGATATACATAGCCTTGATCTAAGCAATGATTATTACCCAACACCTTCCGAATGTTCTCTGCCGTTGTCAATTCAATCAATGCCCCCCAACCTGACCAAATTTATTTGTTGGTTAATAGATGAAACGTCTTTTCTGGCCGTTACAAACCAAAATCATACTACCGTAGAAAAAAATGCGAAAATGTATGTCGCTTACATAAAACATAGTTTCAATGAGTACTAATGTTATCACTCCATTTCAAATTGGTCTTGCATTCCAATTGTATCACGAATTTGGATCAAAACAATTAGTGGAAACATTAAATGCTCATGGGTTTTGCAGTTCGTATGATGAGGTAAGGCAATACCTAACAAGCTTATCAAGTCAGGAAATTGATAGGATCAAATATTGCGTGTATGTTCCAAACGGTATTGTACCACTGTCGTCCAATGGTTGTCTTATCCAGGAAGGATCAGATAACATTGACATAAACACGGAAACGGTGGATGACAAGGATACTTTCCATTCTATGGCTAGGGCTGTTTTCCAACTGCAGATTTAAATGACAGATGCAAGCGCTGTACATGCTGAACAGGTTAAAGGTAAACGAGGACAGGAAAAATCGTTACCAGTCGACGAGCAGACAATGTCTTTGATAAACTGTGTACCATTCAACAAGCCAAAAGAGCGTCATGAGCCTCCCCGTCGTGAAAATGCATATAGTGATAAACAATCTTGTTCAGAAAGATGTGAAGCCTCTTAAGACTCCGTTTCTTAGTTCAGGTGAAAACAAGCAATCACTTATAAAGTTTCTTGGTGAAATCACTTTACAATATATTAAAGAAAATAGTTGTCTAATGGATGGACAAAAACTACCTTGCTGGATCATTTCCCAATCCAGAAATAGTGAAAATAATAAGTCCAAAAGGTATATCAGATTGCAGTGAATTGTCAAGTACACAAGAAGAGGCAGATACACATATTATTCTGCATGCATTGAATGCTGACAAACTGTACAGGGAAAACGGTGTAAACGGTCGCATTATTGTAAAGTCTCCGGATACGGACGTGCTAGTACTTTTAGTACATTATTTCCCACAGATGACTCATATATCTGAATTGTGGTTTCAAACAGGAATGATCCCTAGCATTAAGGATTGTCGGCGTTATATTCCTGTTCACGAGCTGTGTGGGTCGTTAAATTCAGTTTTGTGCAAAATTCTACCAGCTGCACATGCTATTACAGGATGTGATACTACATCGTCTTTATTTCGCATAGGCAAGAAATCCAATCATGCTAAAGGCACTAAAAGAAGTGCCTGTTGATTTCATTGACTTGTCCCAGATATCTTTATTAGATATAGAAGATTCAGTAGCCGTCAGTCGGAAACTCGTAACTAGGCTTCATGATCCTAAAGGAAAGTCCAAAGGCTGCCATAATAATCTGAACAGTTTCTGGGTGAAATTAGCCACATGTAAAGATTCTAGCTTGGTCCGATTCCCTCCTTGTGAAGCATCTTTCAAACAGCACGTCCTTAGGTCTTCTTTCAAAACCAAATATCTGAATGACTACACATATCGCCAAGTCTGCTATTGGATCGCTTCTACAGTTTGGTTGGAAAGAAGGATAGTGTGGTCTTGAAACTGTCTTGTTTGAAGGTCAAATGTCATCTGACTTCCTTCAAGATTTGGTGTGCACATGGAAAGGAAAATCAGTTTGCAGAAAAAGTTGTGTGTGTTTTGAACAGAATTTGTCTTGTACTGAACTTTGTCAATGTCAAGCATCAGACCTTTGTAAAACCATCAATACACACCTGGAAGATATAGATGATGATGATGATGCTTGATTACCTGACCTATTTACGTCTTAATAATGCTAATTCATACATACACTTGTTTTGCTTTTAGTTTTGTCCACCTTTTCTGTTGATTTAATACACGTTTAGTTAACTTTGACACTGAAGCTATTTCCGTTTATTATGGAAGGACGATCGGGCATTCCGAATGTTAAAAAACGTCAAAAAACGTTGATATGATGCTAACATATTTTATAAACCTTATTTGAATTCATTTTGATTTTACAGCAAAAATATATATGGCAGCCTTTATTTGAAAAAAAAAATGTAAAAAATTTACGAAAATAACCATCATGACCATTGAAACTGAAATCAATGAAATTAACTTTTATCCCTCCTTTACCTGACTTTAACCTTTTGTATAGTAGCAAGTCGTCTTCAGACTTCATTTTTATGGGAAAAAAATATTACCAAAGTTCAAGGTCATCCTTGTATGGAAACTAAATTAAGTCATAAATAAACAAAATGTATCATATAACGAAAAACGTCAATGTTAACGTTAAAAATGACGATGTATAGAAAAAAAATGGTATTCACAACAGGTTCCATATATGTTGAATGAAATATTGTCCCCTGATTGTTTAATATGTTTTATGTTCCTAAATTTAGCCCAAAATAGACAGTAAAGACAAAATTTTGTACTATTCAATTGTTGACCTTTGACCTCAATTATGCAAAATTCCGACCACTTCTCATGCTTACGGCATCATTAATATTAAAGTTAACAATTTTATCTTTTCAATGATATATAATTTAGCCGTGTGTTCGGTGGGTGCATTAAAAAAAATATTTTTGGATTCTACCGCTGGTCTAATATGCCAAATCTAACTGTGTATGTAGATTCTTAATTTTTGGTCCCGTTTTCAAATTGGCCTACATTAAGGTCCAAAGGGTCATAAATGAAACTAAGTTTGATTTTAACAAAAATTGAATTCTTGGGCCTCTTTGATATGCTGAATCTAAACATGTACTTAGATTTTTGATTATGGGCCCAGTTTTCAAGTTGGTCCAAATCAGGATCTAAAATTATTATATTAAGTATTGTGCAATAGCAAGTCTTTTCAATTGCACAGTATTGTGCAATGGCAAGAAATATCTAATTTCACAATATTGTGAAATGGCAATTTTTTTTTAATTAGAGTTATCTTTCTTTGTCCAGAATAGTAAGCAAGAAATATCTTATTGCAAGAATTTTATTTAATTGGAGTTATCTTTCTTTGTCCTGAATCAACTTAAATCTTTGTTATATACAATATACAATGTATATTCACTTTTTACTACCAACTGATAAATTTAAATAATCTTTACCATTCAGTGATAACAAGCAGTTTTTATACGACCGCAAATTTTGAAAAAAAATTCGTCGTATATTGCTATCACGTTGGCGTCTGCGTCGTCGTCGTCGTCTGCGTCGTCGTCGTCGTCGTCGTCGTCGTCGTCGTCGTCGTCCGAATAATTTTAGTTTTCGCACTCTAACTTTAGTAAATGGGAATAGAAATCTATGAAATTTTAACACAAGGTTTATGACTATAAAAGGAAGGCTGGTATTGATTTTGGGAGTTTTGGTCCCAACATTTTAGGAATTAGGGGCCAAAAAGGGCCCAAATAAGCATTTTCTTGGTTTTCGCACTATAACTTTAGTTTAAGTTAACTTGGTGTCTTTTGTCGCTTCTGTTGTCCGTCCTTCAGTGTAGACTGTTTCAAAGATATTTTACTCTCAAACTACTTAACCAATTTAAGCTGAATAATTTTTAATTTATTCGCTTATAGGGTCTTTGCATCGGAACTAGCCCACTATTCCGACAGCCCATTACTCCGACAGTCCACTATTCCGACAATGCATCTTTCTTATGTGTATGGATAAATTTTCTCTAAAAAAGATCAACTCCGTTCTCTGTAACATTTGTGGTTGTCCGTTTATCCTGGTCCCTCTTTCGTTTTACGTGTCTGGGTATTTTATTTTTCTTTACATTTTATCGATGGTGTGTTGACTGTCAGTCTGTGCTGCTCGTTGTGTTTTTTGTGTGTGTCTTGATCTACCTTCTTTCACTAGATCAGACAAATTCAACCTACATGCAACCGATACTGATAAATATTGATGTGTATTACAATAAAAACTTTCGACAGGATTTGACTACTTGAGGTACAAATCAACTGTACCTCAAGTTCAGTCCAATCCAATCTACATACAACCAACTATGATGAATATTGATGTGTATTACCATCAAGACTTTAGACCGGCTTTGTCTACTTGAGGTAAACATCAATTGTACCTCAAGTACAGATTATTCAATCTACAAACAACCAAATATGATAAAAACTAATTATATTACCATCAAAATTTTGTAGAGGCTTTGTATACATGAAGTGCACATCATTAGTAACTCCTAAACAGACCGATTGGATCTTAATACAACTAACCCTGATGAATACTAATGTCTGTTACCATTAAAAAATTTGAGAGGCTTTGTCTACTTGAGGTATACATCAACTGTACCTCAAGTACAGACCAATTAAATCTACAAAAAAACAACACTGATGAATACTAATGTGTGTTACCAGTAAATCTTTTGATAGGCTTTGTCTACTTGAGGTATACATGAACTGTACATCAAGTGCAGACCAATTCAGTCCTGATACAAACAACTCTAATGAATAATGTATAATCATCAAATTTTTCAACATTCTCTGTCTACCTGAGGTACACATCAACTATACCTCAAATACAGACCAATTCAATCTAGATACACCCAACTCTAATGAATATTAATGTGTATTACTATCAAAACTTTCCACAAGCTTTGTCCACTCGACGTACACATCAGCTGTACCTCAGGTACAGACCAATTCAGTATACATACAACCAACCCTGATGAATACTAATTTGTGTTACCATTTAATCTTGAGAATTGCCTACTTGCGGTACATATCAACTGTACCTCATGTACAGATCATTTCAACCTACATACAACCAATACTGATGAATATTGATGTGTATAACCATCAAAACTGTCGACAAGCATTGTCTACTTGAGGTACACATCAATTGCACCTCAAATACAGACCAATTCAATGTACATACAATGAACCCTGATGAATACTAATGTGTGTTACCATCAAAATGTTCGATAAGGTTTGTCTACTTGAGGTATACATCAACTGTACCTCAAGTCCAGAACGATTGCATCTTCATACAACCAACACTGATGAAACTTATGAGTGTTACCTTTTAATCTTTAGAATTTTGTACTTGCTGTACATATCAACTGCACATCAAGTACAGACAAATTCAACCTACATGCAACCGATACTGATGGATATTGATGTGTATTACAATCAAAACTTTCGACAGGATTTGAATACTTGAGGTACATATCAACTGTACCTCAAGTTCAGACCAATTAAATCTACATACAACCAATAATGATGAATATTGATGTGTATTACCACCAAGACTTTAGACCGGCTTTGTCTACTTGAGGAAAACATTAATTGTACCTCAAGTTCAGATTATTCAATCTACATACAACCAAATATGAAAAAAACTAATTATATTACCATCAAAATTTTGTAGAGGCTTTGTTTACATGGAGTGCACATAATTTTTGTCTCTTAAACAGACCGATTGGATCTAAATACAACTAACCCTGATGAATACTAATATCTGTTGCCATTAAAGGTTTTGAGCGGCTTTGTCTACTTGAGGTATACATCAACTGTGCCTCATGTCCAGATCAATTCAATCTACAAACAACCAACACTGACGAATCTCAATGTGTGTTACTAGTTAATCTTTTGATAGGCATTGTCTTCTTGAGGTATACATGAACTGTACCTCAAATGGAGACCAATTCAGTCTAGATGCAAACAACTCTGAAGAATATTGATGTGTATAACCATCAAAACATTCAACATGCTCTGTCTAATGGAGGTACACATCAACTGCACCTCAAGTATAGACCAATTCAACTTACATACACCCAACTCTGATGAATATTGATGTGTATAACCATCAAACCTTTGGACAAGCATTGTCTACTTGAGGTATACATCAACTGTACCTCAAGTACAGACCGATTGAATCTTCATACAACCAACACTGATGAATACTAATGTGTGTTACCATTTAATCTTTCGTTAGGCTTTGTCTACTTGAGGTATAAATGAAATGTACTTCAAGTACAGACCAATTCAATCTACATACACCCAACTCAGATGAATATTGATGTGTATTACCATCAACACTTTCGACAGGCTTTGTCTAATTGAGGTACACATCAATTGTACCTCAAGTTAAGACCAATTGAATCTACATGCATTCAAATATAATGAATATTGATGTGTATTACAATCAAAACTTTCGACCGGCTTTGTCTACTTGAGGTAAACATCAATTGCACCTCAAGTACAGATTATTCAATCTACATACAACCAAATATATTACAAAGAAATAATATTAATATCAAAACTTTGTAGAGTCTTTGTCTACATGAAGTGCACATCATTTGTATCTCAGGTACAGACCGACTAGATCTACATACAACCATGCCTAATGAACACCAATGTCTGTTACAATTAGAACTTTTGAGAGGCTTTGTTTACTTGAGGTATACATCAACTGTGCCTTAAGTACAGACAAATTCAGTCTAGATACACCCAACTCTAAAGAATACTGATGTGTATAACCATAAAAACATTCGCCAGGCTCTGTCTACTTGAGGTACATATCAACTGTACCTCAAGTGCAATCCAATTCAATCTAGATACACCCTACTCTAATGAATATTAATGTGTGTTAACATCAAAACTTTCCACAAGCTTTGTCTATTCGACGTACACATCAGCAGTATCTCAAGTACAGAACAATTCAGTATACATACAACCAACCCTGATGATTACTAATATGTTTTCAAATCAAAATGTTCGAAAAGCTTTGTCTATTTGAGGTATACAACAACTGTACCTCAAGTACAGAATCTTCATACAACCAACACTGATGAATACTAATGTGTGTTACCATTTAATCTTCCGTTAGGCTTTGTCTACTTGAGGTATAAATGAACTGTACCTCAAGTACAGACCAATTCAATCTACATACACCCAACTCTGATGAATATTGATGTGTATTACCATCAACATTTTCGACAGGCTTTGTCTAATTGAGGTACACATCAATTGTACCTCAAGTTAAGACCAATTGAATCAACATACATTCAAATATAATGAATATTGATGTGTACTACCAACAAAACGTTCGACCGGCTTTGTCTACTAGAGGTAAACATCAATCGTACCTCAAGTACAGATTATTCAATCTACATACAACCAAGCCTTATGAATACTAATGTCAGTTACCATTTAAACTTTTAAGAGGACTTGTCTACTTGAGGAATACATCATTTTAGCCTCAAGTAAAGACCAATTTAATCTAGATACACCGAACTCTGAAGAATATTGATGTGTATAACCATTAAATCTTTCGACAGGTATTGTCTACTTGAGGTACACATCAACTGTACCTAGAGTACAGACCAATGGATCTACACACAACCGACCCTAATGGAAACTTATGAGTGTTAACTTTTAATCTTTAGAATTGTGTACTTGGTGTACATATCAACTGCACTTCAAGTACAGACAAATTCAACCTACATGCAACCGATACTGATGAATATTGATGTTTATTACAATAAAAACTTTCGAAAGGATTTGACTACTTGAGGTACAAATCAACTGTACCTCAAGTTCAGACCAATTCAATCTACATACAACCAACTATGATGAATATTGATGTGTATTACCATCAAAACTTTAGACCGGCTTTGTCTGCATGAGGATAACATCAATTGTACCTCAAGTACAGATTATTCAATCTACATGCAAATAAATATGATAAAAACTAATTATATTACCATCAAAACTTTGTAGAGTCTTTGTCTATATGAAGTGCACATAATTTTTATCGCTTGTACAGACCGATAGGATCTAAATACAACTAATCCTGATGAATACTAATGTCTGTTACCCTTAAAAGTTTTGAGAGGCTTTGTCTACTTGAGGTTTACATCAACTGTGCCTCAAATACAGACCAATTCAATATACAAACAAACAACACTGATGAATATTAATGTGTGTTATCAGTTAATCTTTTGATAGGCTTTGTATACTTGAGATATACATGAACTGTACCTCAAGAACAGACAAATTCAGTCTAGATACAAACAACTCTGAAGAATATTAATGTGTATAACCATCAAACATTCAACAGGCTCTGTCTACTTGATATGCACATCAACTGTTCCTCAAGTACAGACAAATTCAATCTAGATAAACCCAACTCTAATGAATATTAATGTGTATTATCATCAAAACTTTCCACAAGCTTTGTTTACTCGACGTAAACATCAACTGTACCTCTAGTACAGACCAATTCATTATACATACAACTAACCCCGAAGAATACTTATGTGTGTTTAAATCAAAAAGTTCGAAAGGTTTTGTGTACTTGAGGTACACATCAACTGTACCTCAAGAAGAGACCGATTGAATCCTCATACAACCAACACTGATGAATACTAATGTGTGTTACCATTTAATCTTCCGTTAGGCTTTGTCTGCTTGAGGTATAAATGAACTGTACCTGATGTACAGATCAATTCAACCTGCATACACCCAACTCTGATGAATATTGATGTGTATTACCACCAACACTATCGACAGGCTTTGTCTAATTGAGGTACACATCAATTGTACTTAAGTTCAGACCAATTCAACTTACGTACACCCAACTCTGATGAATATTGATGTGTATAACCATCAAACCTTTCGACAAGCATTGTCTACTTGAGGTATACATCAACTGTACCTCAAGTACAGACCGATTGAATCTTCATACAACCAACACTGATGAATACTAATGTGTGTTACCATTTAATCTTTCGTTAGGCTTTGTCTACTTGAGGTATAAATGAAATGTACTTCAAGTACAGACCAATTCAATCTACATACACCCAACTCAGATGAATATTGATGTGTATTACCATTAACACTTTCAACAGGCTTTGTCTAATTGAGGTACACATCAATTGTACCTCAAGTTAAGACCAATTGAATCTACATGCATTCAAATATAATGAATATTGATGTGTATTACAATCAAAACTTTCGACCGGCTTTGTCTACTTGAGGTAAACATTAATTGCACCTCAAGTACAGATTATTCAATCTACATACAACCAAATATATTACAAAGAAATAATATTAATATCAAAACTTTGTAGAGTCTTTGTCTACATGAAGTGCACATCATTTGTATCTCAGGTACAGACCGACTAGATCTACATACAACCATGCCTAATGAACACCAATGTCTGTTACAATTAGAACTTTTGAGAGGCTTTGTTTACTTGAGGTATACATCAACTGTGCCTTAAGTACAGACAAATTCAGTCTAGATACACCCAACTCTAAAGAATACTGATGTGTATAACCATAAAAACATTTGCCAGGCTCTGTCTACTTGAGGTACATATCAACTGTACCTCAAGTGCAATCCAATTCAATCTAGATACACCCTACTCTAATGAATATTAATGTGTGTTAACATCAAAACTTTCCACAAGCTTTGTCTATTCGAC